>NC_135381.1:17933844-18246344 GCF_049243985.1 Paroedura picta | reverse complement strand
AAGCACAAGATACATGCAATACAAATTTATGAAAATACTAGTATCAAAGCCCATTTGAAAAATGGGCTCCCTCAGAGCAGGAGTGTACCTGCGGGCCGCAAAGCCCTGTCGCTGCCTCTCTCTTCATGGGCGACAATATAGGCCGCAGCCACAAGGCTTCTAGCAAGCAAGGAGGGAGGGAGGGAGCTGGAGGGGGAGGGCCAATCAGGGTGGACCTGGATGGACAGGGCCCCAGGCAGTCTCCTCCCAGGAGGCTGTTTCCCAAATATATAAGGGAGCGAAACAGTGTTAAGGATGATCACCATCAGAACGGGTGAGCCAAAGGGCAGCATTATCAAGCAGCAAAAAAAATCCCAGTTCTGCCATCAAAGTCCGAAACTGGCATTAACCAACATCCTATGGGGGGGGGGGATGTTTCCTGGTGTTCATGGGTTTCCCCGTTTTTGAGCTGAGCAGACTCCACCATCTCAGGCCAGCACTCAGCTACTCCTGAATGAATATTTCATCCTGTATTAGTAGCACCAGAGAGCAACAACGCAAGCAAGAGCTCCATGGATACTCGTTGCTCAGCCAGAGGAGACATGGATGGATGGATGGCCCAACACATTGCCAGGCAAGCTGGCATGCCAAACACCACAGGGGGGAGATGCTTGTGGGCCAGGACAGGTCCAGTGTTTTGCAAGGAGGACAGCAGAGCTCAGATGTATCTTCAAGGAACGAGGCCATTGCAGCAGCTGCAGAAATGCCAGCTACAGACAGACAATGGCTGCTCCCCCTCCCCAACATCTCAGCCCTTAGTAGACTAGCAAGGATGCTGAATTTGATCTGGCATCGTTCATCTGGCTGCTGGATTGCATGCCAGAGCCAAGCACAGAAAACAGGGAGTGTGGGGGGGGAGTATGGGGAAAGACAAGGCAAGGTTTACCAACCAGAAGGCGCAGCGAGGGAGAGAAAGAAGGACAAAAGAAAGGATGGAGCAAAGAAAACCAGGGAAGCAAATGGAGAGTTGCAAAAGATGTCTCACGAGCTTCTTTGAGGAATGACAAGCAAACAGTCCTCAGTGTTCCCCCTGCCACGTCCCCCAGCCCATGAGAAATAAGGAACAAGCCTACCTCCAAAGTCAGGCCGAAGGCGGACATCGTACCCCTTCAGCAGTTTGTCCACAATCCCTTTCACCACTGAAATGTTCCCAGTGGATGGGCTGAAAGACAAGAAGAGTCACAAGGTCTTGTTACCATTGCTGCCCCCATCAGAAGCAGCATGTGGCACAGTGCCCATCATCCCACTGCAGACACATTCCCTGCCTGGCATCTCAGAAAGGGTAGAATCTGGTGCAGAATAACAAGACAAAGTGCTTCACTCTCCATTGGATTTGGCCCAGCGGGTGGTGGCACCAGGGGCCCGACCTGCTGTGATAAATAGGGCACAGTGCATGTGGAGCCAGGGTGCTCTAGTGATCTGAGTTGGTCCAGGATCCAGGAGACACGGGTTCAGATCCCTACTCTGCCATGGAAGCTTGCTGGGTGATCTTGGGCCAATTGTGGCCTCTCAGCCTGACCTACCCCACAAGATTCTTGTCATGAGGATAACATGTTCTAAGGATAAAAATGATATTGTAAAGTGCCCTGGGTCCTTATCAGGATGCAAAGTAGGGATGCATCTATCCATGTAAGCCAGTAAGGAAGAATTTGGGGCTGTTGCAAGGAGGCCGGGAGCAACCTCAGATCCACACCCACTCCTGCCATCTCTCCTACATACACATGCCTTTCCTCCTACGGCGAGCTTGTTCATGCATACGTTATTTTGGCAATTCAGTGGTTCTCTCCTAATAGTCTTTCAACTCGGAGACATACATGAGCAGCACAGGAAGAGCTGGAACACAGCTGGAAGGAACGACTCCTGGAAGTCTTCCGTGGCCCATGGTTTTAATTATCTCCCGCACCCAGTTTCTCTAGCCCAGAGAGCTTCCGTAAACCTTATCCTGCTCCTGCATATTGTCAGTGGTCCCCAGTACGCCTTCCTACACACACTCCATGCCCAATGTTGTGTGTGTGCGCGCGCGCGTGTCTTCTAGCAATGCCAACCCTCATCACTATCCTTCCTCCTCCTGCACACACCCGCCACCCTGTTAACAGCCTCTGCCTGATCTATCACACACACAGCGTCTGCATTCGGTTCGCAAGTCTCCTTCCTCCGCCAGTCCACACCCCCTCCCTTTTACACCCAAAACATCCCCAGGTTGCTAGCACCTCGCTGCAAACAGACACGTTTTCCATCTCTCCCCCTCCCACTTCAAGGCAGGGCTCTTAAGCCCCTGAATGTTCTTGGCTCCCGAAAGCAAATTGCCCTTGCAGACTACTAGGAGAGGCAAGCCTCCATCTTTGTATCCATGTGGCAGTGGAGGATACCGTCTCTGCCTAAGCCTGTTCATTTCCACCTAGAAGAGGATGATTTCGCTTTCTACCCCAAGGTGTGTGTGCGTGTGTATGACTGTATACATCAGGGGTTGTCAAACAGTGGCCCTCCAGATGTCCATGGACTACAATTTCCAGCTGGTGGGCCGCTGTTTGACTACCCCTGGTATACATGCTCCAGGGTGGGGGAGGGAGGGAAGGCAGGCAAGCAAAACACTGTAGTGAATGAGGAGGAGGGAGCTCAGAAACCTGACTGGACTGTCCATAGCTTCTTGAGCCTTGCTCTGTGCAAGGTTGCCTAGGGATGCCGTGCCACTGAGCGAAGTGCTTTCTTAGCCAAAGGCGAAGACATCTTGGGCGGCCCACAGGTGTTTGCTTTTTGTCTGGGCATCTTCTGGCACTGCTTGATCTTTGTCCATCCAGGCAGCCTTGGGGCCTATGCTGATCTTTAGGTGGATCAAGAAAAGACTATTCAGTCCCCTCACCTAACTGTGTGTGACTCATACCAAGCCGGAGCTAATTCTGTGGGAATGGCACCCGGCGCCTCTGTGACTGGGGGCAAATAAGCTAGGTGTGATTCAGAGGAGGCCTGGCTTGGCATGCATAGTACTCAGCCTGAACTTTTGGGGGAGGCAGTAGGATTGGGGGCCAGCCGAGTGCCTGACCTCTCAGCCAACGGGCCCTGGAATTCTGTCTCCCCACCAGGACTAGCCAATCCTTGGCTTCAGAGGCCACAATACCCTGGCTAAGATCTGGTGACTGCAGAGCAGTCCCGCTTGTGGGAAGCTCAAACCAAGCATCCTGTGCAGCACCAGTGGGAGCTGGGGGTTGCTACTCTCTCAGCAGAGTCTCTGTGCTGCAGGTGTGCAAGGATGCAAACTGGGGAACAAGGATTAGGATCTCAGAGAAGATGCACCCAAATTGCTAATGCAGGCATTGGGGAGAGTTGTTGGTAGCTGTTCTAGGTACATATAAAAACATCTCAAAGTGTCCGCTGCTGCTGAGTCTCCATGGAGTAGGGCACCTTCCTTCCTTCCTTCCTTCCTTCCTTCCTTCCTTCCTTCCTTCCTTCCTTCCTTCCTTCCTTCCTTACTTCCTTCCACGTCCAATCCTTGCTTGTATAAGCACTCTGGTTAAAAAGAGCTTACAGATGTGCAGGTAGATGTATACCCTTCTTTATCCAATGCCAATACAACTAATTCTTGCATGAAGGCACAGATGGTTCTCCGAGAGACAGCTACCTGTATAGCAGGCTTCCATGTCGCAGAGATCTCTTTTTCATATAGGTAGGCATGTTGTTGTATCCTAAAACCACAGTAGGTAGATTTGGACGATTACCCTCCCCCTTCCCAAATCTTGCCTTCAGTTAATCTGGATGAGATTAATTTCCAGATATCAGCTGGATACGCAGAAAAGTAAGCCGGGTCGAGACCAGGCCCCAGGTCCAGCTACGAAATGAGGGCATTAGCACACACCTGATTCGTATTGGAGAGACAGACTGAGTGGTCTCAAGTCTGGCCTGAAGTGATCTAATGAATACTCCCCCCTCCAATGGCAAAATGCCTACATTTTGAAGAGTTCACCTGGGATCTTATATAGAGCAATAACTCTTTGCAATAACTCTGCTTTATGGGTTTCAGGATGGCCTGGAGGGAGGACTATCTTCACTTTGTAGGAGGGAGTCACATAACTGCTAAGCAAGAGGTCACAAATAGGATCTGTTTGTACAACAAAACTACCTTTGGCTCACCACACCCTGCCTGGAGCAGAAGAACGACCTCCCTCCTTGGCAAGACCAAGGTGCCTGAAGGCTTTAGGTCGCTTCAGGATACAGAAATGATCTGTGCCTGGAACCTGACTGTCTCCCTTGCCCCTGGATATCCTCCTGTCTATCGATCTCTGCCAAGCACCTCTGTGCATGTGACCAGGGGCACACAGGTAGGAATAACACGTCCTCAGCAAATGTCTGGATCACAGGAAGATGCAAACCTGCTCGGGCCATTGAGCTACAGGAGCTCAAGGGGGCTTGGGCCAAGGCCGCTCTGCACACTGTCCACAACAATGTGTGCCATCGATAGACGGATGCTGAGACAGAGGTGCTGCACCTCTTCCTTGGCATGCGCAGGTCAAACCGAGTACGGAGACACTATCCATGTCTGGCTATGCAAATGTCCCGGGTGCCACCATGATGCCATTTGCATGCACATATCAACTGCCCCAACCCCGAAACATGGATCGTGTGGCGTTTGCGATGTGGCCGCACACGCACCGCCTGGCTGGATGTGCAGTGATGTGTGGTGGGCTCCATGTGGCCGCTTGGGGAGGCAGACTCCTGTCCCCAGCACCAAACGGCACGAGCGGACCCCACCGGCGACTGAATCCACGGCAGAGGCACTGAGATGAGCCCTCCCCTCCCCGGCTACCTAGCCCCACTCCCCAGAGGACAACAGCAGGGAAGCCAAGCCTGGGCACCCGCCACCCCGAGAGCACCCGGGAAAGGAGCGGGCTTACCTTTGGGCACAGCAGGCGAGGCAAAGGGCTGCCCAAGCAGAGATGAATCCACTCAGCCTGTCTGCCTGAAATCTCCACATTTCCACCAACACCATGGAGGGGGAAAGGAAGGTCTGGTGGGGAGGGGAGGAGGGGAGGACGCCGCGGCTGCTGGGAATCACCCACAGGAGCAGCCAGCAATGTCCTTGGTTGGCTGGGTGGTTAAAAAAAAATAAAAATAAAAATCACATGAAAGGCTTTTAAAAAAATGGGGGGGGGGGCGTCCCGTCGCTGCTCAGTGCTCCTGGGAGGCTCGGCTTCTTCTGGCGCCCAGCATCTCCTCCTCCACCAGGCGCCCGCTGCCAGCGGAGAAAATCCCGACGGGGGGGGGGGGGGGGGAGGACCAAGCGCCCGCAAATGGACTCAGCAAAACGTGCGAGCCGCTCTTCTGGCGGGGGGAGAGGCGGGGGGAGGGCAGGAGAAAAGAAAGGGAAAGGAGGGCCCCCGATGTCCCCCCGGAGCCCCCGCGCGGCTCCTTGGCGCTGCCCCCGGCTAGTCTGCCATCCAGCCCTGCAGATGTTGCCTCGCTCCTGCGAGCCACCTTCAGAGAGGAGGCGGCGGCGGCGGAGGAGGAGGGAGAGGAGGAGGCGGGGGGACAGGCGAGGCGAGGCGAGGCGAGGCGGAGAGGCGCTGTGTGTGGCGGAGGAGGGGGCGAGGGCGAGGGCGAGGGGGGCCGGGCTTGGAGCGCTCCGGCGGAACGATTTGGACTCCCGGCGCCGAGCCGCCCGGCTCTGCCCGCTTGGCTCCCCCGGCCCTATTTTTAGCTCGGGGCTCGCTTGCCTTCGGAAGGGGACCGGGGCAGGGCCGCTGAGGGCGCTGGGGGCGCTGGGGGAACGAGCGCCCGAAAGCCAGCGGCGGAGAGCCTCCAGCCACGGAGGAGCGGCGAGGGCGCGAGGGCGCGAGGGAGAGCCAGCCCCCCCCCCCCCGGCCGCGCTTCTTCGGGCCAGGAAAGGAAACTCGGCGCAAGAGCGGGGGGGGGGAGGAGTTGGAGGGGAGGGGAGACAAACGGTCCCCCCCACTCCCCCCAAATCTATCCCCGGGCAAATCCCCGGCATTCTGACGTCACACCTGAGCACATTAACCCTTGCCGGGGTGCCCCGGGGTCTGACGTGGGAGTCGCGAAGGCGGTGCCAGGTTTGCAGGGTGCGGAAGCGGAGCCGCCTCGGTCAGCGTTTTGGACCACTGAGACACCCCCCCCCCCTCCCGCCAAGGGAGCGGGAAAGAGGCAGCACCTGGTGGGCGTGGGTGGGGGTCAGCTTGGGCCTCCCTGCCTGGGGAAGCAGAACCCCCAGAGGAGGGGCCATCCGGGAGCGCAGGGCTGGGCTGCTTGGGGGCTTGTCATGAGGTCCCAGGAATGGCGCTTTCTTGCCGGCGCTGAGCCATCAGCTGGCCCGAAGCCCTCAAACAGCCTATGGCTTCTTCTCAGCTGGCCTGGAGATGGAGACAGTCCCAAGCAGGGAAGACGGTTTGGGACTGGAGGACCTGGGTTCAAATCCTCAAGCTCACTTGGTGACTTTGGGCTAGTCACGCCTGACCTACCTTAGAGATCTGTCTGGAGGGGGTGGGGAAGGAAGGCTGTTTCCATTTTGGGAAATGGGTAGGCAAAAACCCAACAGAATCATCCCGTGGCTATCTTTACATTTGTCACAAAGCCCACAAAGCTGAAAGGACTGGAGGGGTGGGGAGTTTTTTGTGCATCCCTGGAGGTAGAATCCACCCTCACCCTTTCAGAAGAGCTCATCCTGAGGCCCATTTTTAAAAATGTAACACACACACACAGCTAAACCTGATTTCTAGGAAGCTTTGCTAGATGGATATCCTCTCCCATAGTGTTTCTCACCCCTCTTCGGTGGGCTTTCAGGGGCACCCCCCAGTTTGTCTTGTGCACTCATGTGGCCTGTGTCTTCTGCCAGGACCAAGGAAGACACTTAATGGTGTGTGTGACATTTGGAAAGGAGTCATTTTACATTTACGGTCAACTTCCTTTCAAATAAATATGGTAGCCACTGGGGCTCCTGTTGCCAAAACTGCCTGAAATCTCCTCCCCCCAGTATTTGGGCATGAGCAGATTCCATTAGCATGAATTCCAAACAATATTGGGGTGGGGAATAAGATGGGGTGGTTTGCATACCACTTTGAACTTTATAAAAATAAAAATGCAATGGGTAGCAATAGTAGCAGCATTAGTAGTAGTGGTAACATAAACAATGTCAATGCAAGATGGCAAGTAGCCATGCTAGTCCAGAAAAAACACCACTCTTCTTGAGACTAATTACAATGTCACAAAGTTGTAAGAAAATGTTTGAATTCCCCAGAATGTTTTTTTGGACCTTATGTTCTTTTCAAAAAAAGAGAGACTGAAGAAAACCGTTTCAGCCGTGATGGAGAAGTCCCACAGACTACAGTTCATACTAGTCTGAAGATGGTGCACTGGAGGTGTCATTCAGACTTACAGGGACATCCTAAGCAGGTCTACTCAAGTCAAAACCCTACTCAGGTCTGGTCAATGGTGCTTATTTCAAGGCAAGTGTTCTTAGGATTGTAATGTTAATTTGGTTGGGCCATTTGAGGTGCAAAAACAGATTTCAGGTTGCACTGAGGGTCACTGGAACAGACAAAGAGGTATTGACCCCTGCCCCAGAAATTGACACAGAGGAAGATCCTTTATATAGCACCCATGGTACACATAGAACAAATAAACAGAAACCACCCCCCCTCACCATTCTTTGCAAATGAACCTGATGAGTCCTAAGCCTTCTAAGGTCATTTCCATGTGCCTGGTCAGGAATCTCCCAGGAGACCTGGGGAAGATTATAGGAGAAGGTTCCCACAGTCATCTCAATACATTATTGTTGAAAAATGTCTCCCTTTTTAGGGACATTTCCTGAGCCTCCTGCCTGTCCCAACTGTGGATTATAGGCACTGTGACTATACCACAAATATAGCCCTACCCCTTTTCCCACTTGGAAGCAGACAGACCAGCAAATACAGACAATCCTGTGCACAACCTTGGCAAGGGCAGTAGCCATCTTGTGCTGCTAATAGCCCTGTAACCTCTGTTTGCCCATCCTATCAATTGCAGGTAGAATTAACAACCCCAAGGCGAGGCCTGGAGATCCCCAGAATTACAACTGACCTGAAGACTACATAGAACAGTTTCCTGGAAGACATGACAACTTGGGTGAGTGGGGGTGGTGTGCTATAACATAGAGTCTAGGAGACACTAGTTCTAGAGTGGTTGCAGAAGGTCATGCCCAAAGAGTTCTACATCTTCTAGAGGAAGAAAAACTAATTGATTGTTAGAGAGAGGGACAGGAATGCTGCTGGCTAGCCTCCTCTGATTCTACTCTGAATTACCCTGCCTGGAATGGTGCCTTTCTACCTGTTATAGCAACACAAGAAAATGTAGATTGGATCTCATCTACTCCAGGAACTGCGACTGATACAGGAAGCTGATCGCAGTAACTGTCAGCATGTCCGCAAGTTTTCCTGCCTGAAATTGAAGTTGGCAGCTGCATGCTGGTTCACAGAAAAGCAGAAAAGGAAAGATTGTGTGTTATAATGGCTAGAAGGTTGGGCAGAGAAGCCTTGGGTTCAAAGCCTCTCTCAGAGGATGATCCTCTGCTGGTCACACTCTTTCCCTCATACATCTTGCTAAGAGGATAACATCAATGGTGGTCTTAGCCAATGGGCAACAGCTGCCCTGTGCCCCATACTAGAGGGGCCATAACTGCCCATGAACCCTTCTTTCAAAGAAGGGGGGAAGAACTTGCCTCATCTGGGGCTTGGGCAGCTGATGCCCACTCACCTCACACTTACACTTCTGACACTATGTTTTAATGGATCGTGCAAATACAACCAAGGCTTAACTTCATTAACTCAGGATTTATTATAAGCAACTATGGAGGAAAAACTGGCAACAAGTATAACTCTGCCCTTAGTATGGACTCTGATTTTGTTGCTAACCTCCAGGTGGGGCCTGGAGACCTGTTATCACAACTGAATTCCAGACAATAGAGATCAGGTCCCCTGGAGAAAATAGCAGTGTTGGAAGGTGGCATTTATGGCATGGTATTCTGCTGAGGTCCCTCCATGGACCCCACCCTCAAAATCTCCAGGTATTTCTCCATGGAGTACTGGTAACCCTACTTCCAGTGACTAGATACTTTATTATGAACTAGATGCAGTCTTTGTTGAAACTCCCATATTGGTCAGGAGATAACTCTTCTAGCAGATTGCCTCTCCCCGTAGGAAGTCACAGGCCAACTGCGGTCCAGTCTCTGTCAGGTCACTGTGGGGAGAGGATCTCCATGGCCAGGGCACAGGCCTTCCTGGTGGCAAGCTGCCAAGCATTTTGGAGGGGGCGTTTCTATTGCTGGCTTTTTACCTGCAAAACTGCCCTTTCTCGGACAAATATATTTGGCTTGATTGTTATCTGTCTTTATTGAACATCTGGGTTTTAAAAAGCTTGTTATATGGGATAGTCAAACTGTGGCCCTCCAGATGTCCATGGACTACAATTCCCAGAAGCCCCTGCCAGCGAATGCTGGCAGGGGCTTCTGGGAATTGTAGTCCATGGACATCTGGAGGGCCGCAGTTTGACTACGTGGTTGTAAGCCATTTGGAACTTTGGGCAGAACAACATACACCCCCCCACACACACACACATATACATGTAAAAAATAAATGGATGAGGGGTGATACTCTTGTTGGGGCTGTGGGCCAAACGGTTGCTTTTTAAATTGGCCAGTGGCTGCCATGGGAGGACTGGTGGCCATGGAAACAGGCAAGTATGCAAACTGGCAGAAGAACAAGAATGATTCAGGCAGGGCTTGCAAGGATCCGTGAGCCATTCAGCTTGCAGCTGAGTGATGAAGGGTCAGAGTCAGGGCTTGCGTGAAGCTCAAGTGGATCTCGTGGGATCCTCCAGCAGCCTGATCCTTCTAGGCAGGAAGCTGAAGCTCCCTTTTTGGCTATCCTAATAGCGGCATGTCAGAGAAGCAGAGATGAAGCCAGCCAGTTCCTCTACTTGCAAGCTCAGTGTGTGTGTTAAAATTAAGCAACCCTCAAAGATGTCAAGTGGGACTCTGGGCTTTGGGGTTTTGTTGCCAAAATTCAAAACACTCCCTTGAGCATCACTGGGAGGGAACAGCCATTCTTGGTTTCCTGCAGGTCCTCTCCATCTCCTCAGAGGTTTGCTCACGTTTTGGGCTTCTTTACAAAGCTGCCCTGACGCGGAGGTCCAAAGCAGTTCCCGGCACACGGCTTGCCTACAACCTACCTCCTTGCTGAAGAGAGGCATTGCCCAAAACACTGCTCAGAATGTGGGAGTGTCCAACCTGAAAAAGAAACAAGGAGGTTTCCTCCGTATATTGGGATGAACTCCGTTTGATGCTGTGTTGCTTAGCAACAGACTGGGGCTACTGATGCAGGACACGCAGCTCCTTCCCTACTCAGTGAAGACAGAGAATCATCGGAAGATGTCATGTCCATGTGATGGGGTATGCGAGTGTGTGTCTAATGTGTGCGGAAAGGGAGAGTTTGGGGAAGGCACAGGGAGAGCAATGTGGCTGTTTTTAGGTATAGAAGAGGCAGGCCCCCCATGAGGGGGGCAGTATCTTCCCCATCAGAACACCCAGTTTATTTTGGAACTTCAAGTTGCAAGCCCCTGCCTGATACAATCATATGGGGACAGAGACTTTCCTGGGATTTTCACATGTGTCTGCCTCATCAGGCCCATACATTACCTTCCCATATTGTAAAGGGTAGATAGGAACTTTTCTATTGCCTCCAACTGTACGCTGCAAGAAATGGCCTCCAGATGAGAAATGGTTTCAAATCCAGGCAAAAAACTCATTTTAAAACATCAGTACGTCTCTTCTTACGTCAAAAGCTGCCCATTTCCCCATCAGCCTACCGCCAGCCTTAAAGTCCCACTGCAGACGTCAATGATGCAGTGAGAGCCAGCATGGTGTAATGCAGGGGTGGGCAAGCTGTGGCCCTCCAGATGTCCATGGACTACAATTCCCATGAGCCCCTGCAAGGGGCTCATGGGAATTGTAGTCCATGGACATCTGGAGGGCCACAGTTTGCCCACCCCTGGTGTAGTAGTTAAGAATGGCAGCTTCTAATCTGGCGAGCTGGGTTCGATTCCCTGCTCCTCCTCCACACGCAGGCAGCTGGGTGACCTTGGGCCAGCCACTGTCCTGTCAGTGTTCTCACAGAACAGTTCGTTCAGAGCTCTCTCAGCCCCACCTACCTCACAGGGTATCTCTTGTGGGGAGAGGAAAGGAAGGCATTTGTAAACAGCTTTGAGATTCCTTCGGGGAGTAAAAATCAGGGTATAAAAACCAAGTCAGCATTTCATTCTTCCTCTCCTTCATGCGGAAATACCGTGAGTAGATTGTCCTGCAGGGAGAGGAAGAATTGCTTCAAACATTCACTGGGAGGGGAGGGGGAATGAGGCTGTTGGCTGGCCTGTCTGGTGGCATCCTTCTCTCCCCTCTCTTTCACAAGCATACAATCGTCTTGAAAGAAGGACCACAAATCTCCATAGTGGCCAATTGGGAAGGCTGACCCTGCACGAGGGACCTGCAGGAAGGCATCACTATGACTTCCAATCTTCCCAGTTTCAGCGAGAGAATCCCAAGGTATGGCTTCATCTCCACTGGCAGGAAATGAAGAAGCAGATGCTGACAACTGCCAGCCAGCCAGCCAGGGTGGCTCTTGTTTAAAAGCTCTGCTGCCCGGACAGCACAGTTTGATGCAGAACTGCTCTTGTCTCAGCCAGTGATTCCAGTGGGCTTAGACTGGAGTAACTCTGCATAGAATTGCGCTGAGCATTTCATGAGGCAATGCACAAGCATCTTGAAAGTAGTGCAGTGGGATCTTCTGACCCACAGCAGGAAGGCAACTAATTTCTCTGCCTCCAGCTCCCCCGAGTGTGTTCCTCAATATTTCCCCTGCTGTGGTCTTGGCTCTGATCACCTTCAGATTGTACTGTTGCAGTGATGGCAAAGTCTAGCTTTTCTATAAGGAAGTAACAATGCATCCTTTGTTGCTGCAAAGTGTGAGGAGGGGAAGGAATTCTGATTATAGGATATTAATGTCAGCAAAGTGTTTTATCCTCAGCTGCATTTTCAGTCATTCACATTTTTTTTTTTAAGAATGGGAGCCCTCCCTGGAGATGGAGTGGGCCCAGGCAGAGCCAGCTCCACACCCCTGCTTGCCTGAAAAACTCAATGAGTGACTCTAGGCCAGTCAGACTCTTCCTCTAACCCTCCCTACAGGGTTGTTGCAATGGTAAAATGGAAGACAGGAAAAACAAAACAGGCATACCAACTTGAGCTCTGGGAGGAAAGGCAGGATTTTTATTTGTTTTACTTACATCATTTTGAGCCTGATTTTCTCACTGACACTCAGGGCAGATTACACAGCATAAACCAATGCAAGTAAAGAACGTGAGAGATCTGATAAGCAATGCAATATGACAGGGATTATAAATGAAAGTCTACGAAAAGTATCGGAGATGATATGTCAAGCAATGGCATAAATGGAACGACCAAGTAAATCGCGATGCAAATAAGAGCGGGACAAAAAGGTAAACAGAATAAAGACAGATGTGTCTTTCCAGAGCTTGTTTTATTCATGAGATCTTTTCCATTTCTGCTGTTTGTCTCGTTTTAATTAACTGTTGTTTCTTATTTTAATGTCTGTTTCATTTATCCGTCTGTTGTGTTCTTTAAGTCTCAAAAGGACAAACAGGTTTCTTTATTACATTAGGAAATCCACTGCTTGCACCTCCTGGCTGGCAGGCTGGCAGATTCAGACTGGAGGAGGGGACAGAGAGGAATGTCAGGCTCCTTCCCCCTGCAGCAGTGGGTGGCACGGCTAATTTGCGAAAAACAGCAAGAGCCTGAAGGCCCAGGACAGGAAGCAATCCATTTGGGGCAGGAGGCCAGCCATTAAGAATAAAAAATCCACAGCCCCTACACATTGTCCCACTGACAACTAACACAAACACTTAGGGGACTGGAACATTGTGAAGAGATGTCTCTGTATCTTTTATTTAAAACTGACTACAGCGTGACCTATTCAGGTGACCTAATATGGGTGAGCCTGCAGATGAGCTGAATTCCATTGTTGGAAGAAGCATGGTTTCTATTCTGGAGGGGTGCAGGGCAAAATATTGAAAAGAAAAGAGGCAGAGTAGTAAGTGGGGTGCAAGTGGGGTTCCGCGGGGCCTGTAAAACAGAGCTCTTCCACCAGGTCTATGGTTGAGGCTGGGGTCAGCGAACTAGAGTCATCATCCCCCCCCCCTCCCGGGGTTGGAAATGTACATAGCTCCTTGGCCATTCTCACCGTCGCTTCGGTAGTTGGGTGGGAATGGAACTCTTTCCTTCATGTTGGGATTTTTTAAAGTCTTTTAATGGGAATTTTTAGAGCCTCTTATGGCGCAGAGTGGTAAGGCAGCCGTCTGAAAGCTTTGCCCATGAGGCTGGGAGTTCAATCCCAGCAGCCGGCTCAAGGTTGACTCAGCCTTCCATCCTTCCGAGGTCGGTAAAATGAGTACCCAGCTTGCTGGGGGGTAAACGGTAATGACTGGGGAAGGCACTGGCAAACCACCCCGTATTGAGTCTGCCATGAAAACGCTAGAGGGTCAGACATGACTCAGTGCTTGCACAGGGGATACCTTTACCTTTATCTAATGGGAATTTTAATGGGGTTAAGACTATTGTTGAGGGAGTGGGGGGAAATAAATTGAATGATGATGATGATGATAGACCAGCACAATTCATTTTTGTTCAGAAGTAAACTATATACCCAGATTGAGGATCCTTCAAAAGGATCCAATTGTAAGATTATTTTATTCCATTGAGCAATGAGTGGCCCTCGCCATGCGTGTGGGATTTCTCCTGTTTTATTCTTAATATCTGGTTTCCTGCTGCAAGAGGATTGCTTCCTCCGCTGGGCCTCTAGGCATTTGCATGAGTCACTTTGCAGGCCTTTCTCTGCAGGCCCTTCATGCTCTTGGCAACACAAGATGACCATGATTTGGTTCCATATGAGCAGGATTTGGCTTGAGGACCGTACTGTTGGATGCCATCCTTGTGGATTTCTCTCTCAGATGTCTCTATCACATGATTGCTTCTTGGCCTTCTGCTGGGCCCTTGCGTTCCTTAACCATCGTTTACTGTGCAGAAAATGGGCTAGTCAGCCTCTAGTAAAAAAAAAAAAAATCCAGAGTGGAAACTGAAAAAGCACAAATGGTGAGACATCATGTAGCGAGCGACATTTCCCGTGGAAATATAGATAACAAAGGCACTTGGTTCACCCTAACTGAACCCCGGAACACTTACACGCATTGAGCATGGGGGAAGAAAATGCTGGCTTCTCTGGGAATTGAGGGCCGTGTCGAAGGGCTGTCAGCTCTGCTCACCGGAACCAGCCAAAGCCTTGCCTATATATAACCCAGTACTTTTTCTTGAAGTGGACATAAATATATGCTCTGGGTCTCAGTCCCACACTGAGTGCCATATCACACCCTCCCTCTGCCCAGGAGCAATGCGTTTCCATTAACACGTTTGCGCTTTGCTTAGTGAAAACATGTGAACTCTGCCGGAGAGAGGTGATGGCATACTGAGGAAAGACTGGGCCCTTATGAGTGGCAGAGACGCTGTTCTAAAACTGTGGGCTTCATGGCCTCATTTAAGCCTTGAGAACGGAAGCCGTCAGGGAACAAAGAGTCTTCCCTTGAGTCCAGAGGTGGACTAAGACATGCTGAGCCACTCAGCTGAGTCAGGTTTCAGAGGCCCCTTTGGATTGCCCCAAACACTGCTCCTTTAGCAAACTTAGCTTACTTAGATTCAAGTGGGTAGCCGTGTTTGTCTGAAGCAGCACAACAAAACAAAATCAGAGTCCACTGGCACCTTTAAGACCAACAAAGATATAATCGAGGCCTTGAATAAATCTTTGTTGGTCTTAAAGGTGCTACTGGGCTTTGATTTTGGTTTGTTAGCTTACTTAGCTTATATGTAACTCCACCGCTGCCAGGGTCCCAAGGAATGCTGTAAATTCCCCAGGCTGCAAGTGGTTTCAGAAGGAGAGAGGCCCTAAAGAGCTGTCACTTTTTCTCACTACGTCCTCACTGTCCCTACCAGGACTTTCTGCCCTTGCTGTAAGGTAGAGAGTTGACTTACTGGCATATATAAGAATTCTTTCTGGCAACCCATGCAGGGTGTCTGATCTGGGAAATGCTTTTTCCAAAACGAACGAACCTCCCACATGGATTTTTATGGAGGAGCAGGATCATTGTGAGTGAGAGCTCAGGCTTGGAGCCTCACACAGAGATGTGTGAAGGAAGGGGATAATGCCCCTGAGCATCTAATAACCACAGCCAGCCCTTCTTGATCTGGAAAGTCAGCCTGTTCAGCTTTATATCATCGTAAAAATTCTAAATCTGTTTGAATAGGGCAGTGCATGTGTGTTTCAGCAGATCAAGGACCAGAATCTCTTCCAAGTTAACCACTTGGGATCAGGAAAATGAATGCGAAGCAAACAGGTGACCACCCAATGGGAAAAATAACATAGAATCATAGCCCAAGTAAGGTAAGGAATGTAGTGAAGCAAGTTTTCTTTGAAAACCACAAGTTAGTAACACCCAGGACAAAAAATCTTTGTGATTCTATATATATAGTTCAAGGCATCAGATTTCCTGAACAAGTATCTCTTGGGGGTATTTTCAGGGGACAGGGGTGGACTTCACTAAACTCTTTAGTGAAGGTCTACTGCCAATGATGAGACCCAAAAGGCTAGTGATAAAATCAATTTTAGAAAAATATAAACAGTTTATTACTAGAGCTCAAAGGTTTAAAAAACTATAAAAGAATATCTATTTGGCAGACATAAAACATATAATAATAGAATCAGAGCCCAGTAGCACCTTTAAGACCAACAAAGATTGATTCAGGGCATGAGCTTTCGAGTGCAAGCACTCTTCCTCAGACCATGAACTCCTTACGTGACAGGCAATATATACATGTAAGTAGTTCATGGTTTGACAAAGAGGACTCTGATTTTATTGTGCTACTTCAGACCAACACGGCTACCCATTTGAAAATAAAACATATAAGTGCATACACCCAAATGTTTCTTTGCTTATGGACTTTGTAAAGTGAAATTCTAAAGGTATTATATATGGCATTGAATGTGTCAAATGTAATCTATTGCAGGGGTAGTCAACCTGTGGTCCTCCAGATGTTCATGGACTCTAATTCCCATGAGCCCCTGCCAGCAAACACTGTCAGGGGCTCATGGGAATTGTAGTCCATGAACATCTGGAGGACCACAGGTTGACTACCCCTTCCCTAGACTACTGAGAAGGAGAGAGACTTCTTGGATCTATACACTGATGTCTCTCGAACCAGCAGGCCTTAATTCTGAAATAGACTCGTTGGGCTTGTAATTTATACATGGGGTTTTCCTTGTGTAAGACCTGGGTTCCATATGTAAATTGTTGGTATTTTGTATTGCACAAAAAACCAGTTCGCAAAGATCCCATTTCCACACCCCACCCCTTCTTTGCATGACACAGCCTATTGCAGGTCAGAGAAACATGCAGGCTTTTGTATCATCTGAGGCTACCCAAGCCTTATAATTTCCTGTGAGCACAGAAATCATCTCATGTTTTGGACTTGTCTTCAGAGAAACACACACTAGGATTATCCAGTACTTAAGGGAGCCTGGCAGTTTTATGAACATGAAATCTGTGCTATATATTTTAAAGATGTCAATCCACATTTATTAATTCTAAGTTATCTATTACGGATAAGAATTATTTGCTGGCTGAGGATTCTGCCAGAACAGCCAGAAGCAAGTGAGTAAGCGAATAATAACAAAGAATTGCTCTAGGTCAGGGTCTAAACTTTTTGGCATTATTAGTGAATGCACTTACATGTTTTAAGTTTTCAAACATTTGAGCTCTTATAATAAACTGTTTATATATTTTTAAAATGTATTTTGTCCCTAACCTTTTTGGTTCTCACCTGTACTTCAGGTTGGGTTTTTGATTCACTTTATGCTACTTGCTACTGCTAAGAGAGCCAGTTTGGTGTAGTGGTTAGGAGTGTGGACTTCTAATCTGGCATGCCAGGTTCGATTCTGCAGTCCCCCACATGCAGCCAGCTGGGTGGCCTTGGGCTCACCATGACACTGATAAAAACTGTTCTGACCGAGCAGTGATATCAGGGCTCTCTCAGCCTCACCCCCCCCCCCGGGGTGTCTGTGGGAAGGAATGGGAAGGTGGCTGTAAACCGCTTTGAGCCTCCTTCTGGTAGGGAAAGTGGCATATAAGAACCAACTCTTCTTCTTCTTCTTCTTCTTCTTCTTCTTCTTCTTCTTCTTCTTCTTCTTCTTCTTCTTCTTCTAAAGATTCTCCCTCTCCCTCTCCCTCCCTCCCTCCCTCCCTCTCTCTCTCTCCCTCTCTCTCTCTCTCTCCATCCATCCATCATATTTATATACTGCCCTCCCCTGAGGCTCAGGGTGGTTTACATGGAACTGGAGAAAAAAGAGTACAATTAACATGATAAACGGAACAATAGTGATACAGTCATAACAAGAGAACAATAAAATAATGGAACAAACATAGTGAGAACATCCATTTAACTGTAACATACCGGTGGCCTTGTGGGATGGACATGTTGTTGCTGGTTTTCATGGGTGGGCACTTAAGGGCCAATGGGAAGTGATTGAATTCAGGTCGACCTCAACCAAAAGCCTGGCAGAAGAGCTCCCTTTTTGCAGGGCTTGCAGAACCTTGCAGAAGCTCCACTAGGGCTCTGATCTCCTCCAGATGATAAACAGAGTAAATAATATGGCACCAATAACTTCAGGCTACATGTCCCAGTATACTTCTGTATGGCCTCTATATTCCTACTGTCTCCTAGAATTGCCTTTATGGCAACAATTCAGTCACAGACTTGTTCTGTATCAGAGTGATTTGCCAGAAGCCATGTAGGGGCTTGGAGTTCTCATGGAATTAAAATGATCTTTAGATCACCAAGGCCAGTTCTCCTGGAGAAAATGTCAGCTTCCCTCCTGAGCTCCACCCCTCTCCAAACTCCACTCTTCCTAGTTTCCATCCCCAGATCTCCAGTATTTTCTCTACCCGGAGCTGGCAGCCCTAGACTGACAGGCCTGTTCTTTTGGAATGGGCTGCCATGAAAGTGCCATCGTTCAACTACTTTCAGGAAGGTTTGCAAGATGGTTCTATAAGCGGGCCATATTTGACGGTGTGCAGGCTCACCTGGCAGATTTGGCTGCATTTTAACTGGGTTCGTATGGTTTTAATGTTTTTTACTGGTCACTTCTGTTGCTCTTACGTCTTGCAGCTATTGCTCCTTGAGTCAAAAGAGACACAGCAAGACAAAACTATTTTTAACAAATAAACAAGTGAGCAAGCAGCTAAACCAGTAGGCTTTCTATTAGTGTGTGAATCGACTCCCTAAGCAAAGAAGGCATGGGAAGGCTAGAGTGAGCCCTCTTCTCTCCCTCCCTGCCTTTGCTCTGACTGTCCTAGGAGATGGGAGGGAAGGACAAGGGAATGTCCAAAGGGCTCCAAGCAGCCTGCAGGTCTGCCTAAGTGAGCAGCAGAAGGTGCCAGATCTCCCTTGAATGCATTTTGATCACCCCAGGAGTGGGCACTGGAATACAAGCATCGTTTCCAGACTGAGAAGCTTTCATGGACTAGAATCCAGATCTGTCAGATGTGGAAAGTATGTCTTTCGGTGGCAGATGTGTGGGCCTCTACAGGGGGAATATTGGGGGGGGATTAGAAGATTTAGAAGATTACGGTAAACTTCCCATGAAATGCTCAAAGTCCAAGTTCTTACTATGCAAAAGAACTTGAAGGTATGCAAGATAAGCATCACAACAGAATAGTAACTGATGATTATAGAGGCGAGAACCTCCACCAAAGAAACTCCCTGATAAATTGTAATTTGGCAATCTCATGCTGGAGTCTCCCTTTGAAGTGCTTTCATTGAAGAATGGTGCCTTTGTTGAAGAGCAGAGTGTCACAGAAGACTGAAATGTTCTCTCAATGTTTTCTGAATATTGCTGGGTTTTTTTAAATATCAGATGTTTATCTGCTCCGTCTTTTGCATAAAAAGCAAACTGCTTGTCCTGCATAGACTGCAGAAGACAACTGTTGAAAGATGATTGTACAGATCATGTTGGGCAAGGAGCAAATGAGTATGGCTGACATTTGTGGGGTCTATAAGAGAACTCCCTGACCTGGATGACCCAGGCTAACCCAATCTCCTCAGATCTTGGATGCTAAGCAGGGTTGGCTCTGGCTAGTATTTAGGTGGGAGACCTCCAAGAAGTCCCAGGTTTGTGATGTGGGGGCAAACAGTGTCAAGCCACCTCTGAATGTCACTTGCCTTTAGCACCCTATGGGGTTGCCATAAGTCAGCTGTGGCTTGATGGCACTTTCTACCACCATAAAAGAGCTACCTGAGTAGACAAAGTTGGTGTCTGTGTTGCTTGCTCTGTCTATTCCCTGGGCTTGCATCTTATGGCTGGACCAGTGTTGCAGGTGATGAGCTGCAGTGGTTTCAAATCAGGGACTGATTTGGGGGTATTAAGTCTGTGGGTTCGGTGATCACAGACTCCAAGTCTTCAGAACAGCTCTTTTTATTTAGCAACTTCAGCAACAGACCACAACTACTGAACAGAGAAAAACATGCACTTTATGCAATTCCCCAACTAGCAGTTGGCAGCATCATCTAGAGGGGCCAGAAGATACCGACTATGTAAGGTAAGCATTTCACTACATTTAAGGGATGCAGAAATGCCCTTAAAACTAGTCAGGCAGAAACATCATTATTGTTATCTTCCTGATATCACACAGCTTAACTTTCTTTCTTTCTTTCTTTCTTTCTTTCTTTCTTTCTTTCTTTCTTTCTTTCTTTCTTTCTTTCTTTCTTTCTTTCTTTCTTTCTTTCGAAAATGAGCCTCTGGGGAGGACGGTATATGAATGAATGAATGAATGAATGAATGAATGAATGAATGAATGAATGAATGAATGAATGCACCATATGTCTGGGGTCCTGCTCAATTTTAGTTGCTTTTAACATTCTGTAGTCCTTCTTTGAAGCTACTGGGCATCGCTTTGAAGCTGCAGGTCCTGCATTTTTCAAGCAGTAGCTAATCAGAAGCCTTGCGGCTCACCTGGGCCAAGCTGAGTTCACCAAGGAGTCCTTGCTTGCCCACAGTTTCAGACTCCAACTTCACAGCAAACTTGCCAAGATACATTATAAATGAACACCACAGATAGCAAACTGGGATCTGGAGAGGTGGAGGATGTGATGCTGTTACCCCAAGACTAATGCAGTCCCAAGTACATTTTCTTGGAATTGCATCACACTCTGAGCAACTGTGCTTACCTCCAGGCAGAAAAAAAGTTAACAGGAAAGTGGAGCACCTGCAAGGAAGAGACACAAAAAGCCTGGAAAAATATCCGGGCAGACCTTAAATAGAGCCAAAGGAGATTTTATTTCCTGTGTTATCATTAGGCTTAAGGATTAGGGCAGAGGGACCTCTGGATACAGATTCTCTCAGATATGAGTCGACTATTGTGGACATGTCAAGGAAAAATTCATAGGACAGGAGAATTTTATTTTGGTGCCAGTGATCTTTCGTATGGGCAAGGGCCAAGATGGTCCTTTTTGGCAGGGGTTCAAGATGACGCCATCCTCATGAATGATGCAAAAAAAAAAAACCCAGCCTTTCTGTGTACAGTATAAGAATCAACTCCAGGGAGCAAGAAAAAGGAGAGGAGTGTGGGTAGTAATGGTCCATGTTAATGAAATTATGATTAACTGTCGCAATTAAGCAGTGAGGGATGTAGCCTGGTCTCCAGCACCCTCCTCTCATGACTGATGAGGTACAGAACCATGTTCACCTGACAGCTGGTTCTGCTGACAGGAGCACTTTTACGGAGGTTTCGGCTTCATCGGCATTTCTCACTTACACCCGGAGAGAGAAAGTCTGCCTTCAGCAATGTGCTTGTGCGCTACTTTAATTCTCCACCAAGTTCAGAAGAATATACCTTCTCTTTCTCAGCTGGCTACATGGAATGGCAGCCCATGGCAGGATTTGAGGGGGAGATCAAAGGTGGGAGATGCAAGGGGGAGACACAAGGCTGGTTCTTAACTGCCCATAGCCTGTCCCCCTGCTCCCTCTCCTGCTATATGCCCCATAGCAAGGAAAAAGGCAGAGAGTTCTGCCTGAAACTGGTGTACTTGCAAAGGAAAGGGATGGGTTCTGCCTGAAACTGGTGTACTTGCAAAGGAAAGGGAGCCAGGGCTTGTGTGGGGAGGGTGGCTGGCAGAGGGGGGGGGAGGAGAGGAGGCTAGCCCATAGCCCCTCTCCCTGCTCCCTCTCCTGTTGCATGCTCCAATAGTAAGGAAGAAAGTAGGGAGTCTCACCTGGAATCTGGCATCCCTGACCCTAAGTGGGGCACAATGCCTCAGAGTCCACCCTCCAAAGCAGCCATCTTCTCTAGGGGAACTGATCTCTGTCATCTGGAGATGAGCAGTAATTCCAGGGGATCCCTTATCTGGGGACCGACATCCGTAGCCAAGAGCTAATGCACCTGGATCCAGTGCAAGGCCTGCATAATGATTCCTTTCTTCCCAGGTTTCCTTTTGTCTGGCAGCCATTTCTGGCTCTGAGAAAATATATTCTCAGGTCCTAGGCTTGCCACCTTCCTGGGTGTTGCCTGGGATCTCTCCAGAACATGTCCAAATCACACAGATCATTTTCCCTGAGGAGAATTGCTGCTTTGCATGGTGGGCTTTATGACAGTTGAGATGAATACTTCCTTGTTTTGCTATTTAGCATATTACATACACAAAAATGAAACAAAAGGCTTTTCTGCACGCCCTAAATTTAGCATCATACTTGCCCTCTGAGGATGCTATAGTCCGGGCGCTCTGCATGATGTCGCCAACCTCCCATGCCTGGCCAGCAAACTGCTCGCTATATCCACCATTTTAAAACACTAATTGGGGAATTGCATAAAGTGGCTTCAACAAAGGAAAAGCACTTTCCCCCAGCGGACAATCAGTAGGCCACCAGCCAAAGAAATGTATGGAAGCGAAGAAGCGTTAACTCCGCCTCCAATGTCCTGCCCTTGCACCCACCTCCCTCTCTCTTCTTACGAGGGATGGAAAGTGTTTTTAAAAAATGAAGAACAGCCTGGAGCAACAAATAGGCACACAAGCGTGTAGGCGATGCCAGAAATAAAAATATTTTTTCCCAAAATTGTGGCATTTAAATGGAGAAGTATTAATTAAAACAAAATTAGCGGGCATTGCGGGACCTTTAAAACATGGCTGCCTGGCTTGATTGACAGGTGGAAGAGAGTCACGTGTAAAGTGCATTGCTCTCTTCCGCCATTTCCAGCAACAATTGTGAAGGGTGAGAAGCGAGAAAAGGCGGCAGACTAGAGTGAGACAGCAAAAAGGTGAGGACTGGCCAGGAGGCACGATAAATTTTAGTGCTATGCCATACAGCTGGCATAACACTATTTTTACCGATGTGCAGAAATGCCCTAAATTCTTATTTAACAAACATTTTATTTTATTAGTGATGCTACGCACACTGGTGCTTTCCCATCACAGGAATTGGGATTCCCAGGCCTCTTCCCGTGTCACCAGAATTGACATATCTAGACTCACCCCACTCCCACCTACATTTGACTTTCACACATTGCTAGAGATGCTGTCCTCCGTGGGGGGGGGGGGTTGGCAATCTCAAGGAAGTACAAACTCCTATGCTTCATAAACAGAAAGATATCTGCATTCTGGGCTGGCTGTTTGCTCTTTTTCTTTACATCCCAACTATCAATGGTGCTCCATTAGTTGTTCTCCTTTTCCTGGGAAGCCATTCTGTATGAGAAGATGGTTGGGTCTGGTTCTCTTGAGGCAGAATAAATGAAATGGGAAGAAATCTTGGCTCCTACATCTCTTCCTTTCTCCACTGCGGCACTGTTGATTCCCAAAGGAGTGCTCTACAGGTCGTACCTGTGATGAAAATGTTTGTAGGGAAAGTCTTACCTGCATGCAGGGAACTAAGCAAGATACGAGGCAGGAATACCCAGAAGGGCTCTCCAGACTCGCCTTTGTCTGCTTCATGAGCAAATCACAAATATAATTCTCTACAACAGTGTGCATTTTAGGATATGAGTGGTTCCTTGGTGCACAGCTGAGAACAAATGTATAATATCAGTAACTTTAAATGTGATGGTGGGGAGGCTGGCCCTTCTCTGCCTGACCATGTTACCTTGGCTATGCCACACTGCAGAAGGGGAGAGCTGCTTGCCTGGAGAGAGATCTAAGAACTGCAAGGGATGGTGATTGGCAGAGCAGCCATATGTGGGGCAGTCTCTTACCCTGGCCTATGAGGAGGCTGCCTCTTGCTCCATTTGCAGGGGTGAGTCATCATGGCTCAAGGACAGAATGACTGCTTTGCATGAAGAAGGCCCCAGGCATCTCCAGCTAAGAAGAAAGGACCCGGTTGTAAGTGATGTGAAAGATCTCCACCTGGGATGCTGGCGAGCCCCTGCTAGTTGGAGCAAACAGCACTGACCTGTACCATTTCAGCAGTACTGTAAACCCACACATCAGTGTTTTTAAGGATCCAAAGAAAGCAAATAACTGCACACAGAAATCAGCCTCCTCAGGAGGAAATTTGAATTTCATGCCCACTTATCCTGCAGTTTCTGAATCCTCCAATACATCGATTTTAAAATTTTTCATTGGATGTTAACTCAGAAATTCTTCGTGATGAATTCCAGCAGAATTATAGAGTTGGAAGGGACCATTGCCATCTAGTTCAACCCGCTGCTCAATGCAGGATCAGTCTAAAGGAACCAGGATAAGGATCTGTCCAGCTGCTGCTTGAAGGCCGCCAGTGAAGGGGAGCTCACCACCTCCTTAGGCAGCTGATTCCACTGCTGAACTACTCTAGCTGAGATTTTTCCCCTCCCCTGATTTCTAGCCAATATAGTTCTCCATGTAATTTAAACCTATTACTGCTGGTCCTATCCTCTGTTGCCAACAGGAACCTTTCCCTCCCCTCCCCTAAGGGACAACCTTTCAAATACTTAAAGAGAGCCATCATGTCCCCTGTCAGCCTCCTCTTCTCCAGGCTGAACATTCCCAGGACCCTCAGGCTTCCTCATAGGGCTTGGTCCCCAAGCCCCAGATCATCCTTGGCTATCTCCTCCAAACCCTCTCAATAACCTTTTTGTAATGAGCTCTCACTACAACTGTACACAGTCACACAGGTGGGGTCTGACTAATGCAGTATACAATGGGACTATGACATCTAGTGATTTTGATGTGATGCCTCTGTGGATACAGCCCAAGTATAAAAAAATGACAATATAAAGACATACCAAACATTAGGAGTCAAAGAACTGTTTAAAGGACTCCCATTGGAAATCGAAAGTACTACTGACAATGTAATTGACAACTATGCAAAGAAGGGGTCGGGAATATGCAGTAATCAGTAATCATTACTTTGCAATGGATTAACACCAAATAGAACCATTTTTTAAAAGGTTAACTTTTTGCGAACATGGGGGGAAGAGAGATAGATCACAGATGACAAAATGTTGGAGATGCTTGGGTTTGATATTTTAATATTGTTATTATGCGATTGTATTACCACACATGCACAAAACAAAAATTTAAAAAGCTAAATTGCATGACAGGAGTCTGCACACAATTCTGAAGAAAATGCGGGCGGCATACAGCAGACTGCATCCCAAAGGCACAGAATGGCTGGTGCAGATTCAAATAATCCTACGGGTACTCAACATGCAGGGTGAGGGAAGCAAGTCTGTACTGCAGAAATGGTCTTGGCCAAAGCAATGGTCTGATTAGGTAGAAGGCAGCTTATGCAAATATTCATGTGTGCACACTGCATTGCCACCTAACAGGGAATTTAAGTGTCAAACCACAAAAATAGTGTCAAGCAAACAACTGAGCTATAAATATCTTACTCAATGTGGGGGGCAAGAGGGGCAGGGATGCTGGGAATCACACAGAAGCCAATGAAATAAGAGCACTCACTTCCTATGTTGCTAAATTTGTACACTGCAAAAATTGGGGACCAGGGAGTCATGTGTCAAGTCTGAATTTTTCCCTGTGAAAGAACTCCCTGGCAACCTCAGTTGGGGAACTGGCTTCTTGTGGTGAAGGATGTCTGAGTTCTTTGACCAAATCACAGTCAACCAGCTGTAGCCATGCCAACACGAAGCTGTGACAGAAAAGGGGAAGTCTGACAGCAGAGGCAGGGTTTAGAAGGTAGACTTGCTCATGTATCACTCAGGCAACCTGACATGAAGGGTGGAGAAAGGTACGGTTAGGCTCTCTGATGGGCATGACTTGCACAAATTGCAATTGATTAGCAAGGTTGTTTGGGAACTGCAAAATGCTGAACACGAACGTATCCTGCTCATAATGCCCAGAAGTGGTTTGGAGAGAACCTTGTCGCCTCAAACATTTTTCTGATGAGAGTTTTTCAATTGAACATATAACAGATGTTACCAGATTTCATGAACATACCATTTAAGTTAGGAATATATCCCACCTTTTGAAATAGTTTGTCTCCATAATGGATGAAATGGCTATCGTCTTCTTTAATACTCACACTAACAAAATTTGATAGAACAATTACTATTAAAATTCTTTCATTGAGCCCAAGGTATTATGCTGGATAGAACAGTTTTAAATAAAATAAGATAGATGCCTTTCTTTCTTTCTTTCTTTCTTTCTTTCTTTCTTTCTTTCTTTCTTTCTTTCTTTCTTTCTTTCTTTCTTTCTTTCTTTCTTTCTTTCTTTCTTTCTTTCTTTCTTTCTTTCTGCATCAGTAGCACGTAATTGGTGTAAAAATGGCATCTAGCATCTAAGTGGAGTAAAAATCCCATAAAACAAAACAAATTAATTGGAAACACCAGTAGCAGAAACGCTTGAAACAAAAAGGCTCTTGATGACAGCATACATAAATAAAACGAACCGCAAAAGGGCACATTTGTGCATCCCTAGAGCATATGCTCCCTTTTTGTGTCTGCATGGTATGAATTCCTCAGACTAGACAGCACTCAAAAAGGCAGCTGCTGTGTTGGCAATTTGGTGCATGTTTGCTGATTGTTGAAATGAACTTGGGAATTGAAAGGGAACAATGTGTGTAATATTCAGAACAATCTCTCGGCCCTAGAGGTCTCTGGCCCAGCAATTTTCAAGTTGGAAATGCTCACCTACTCCCTAAGGGCAGGACTTGCCAATGTGTCAGTGCAATTTTTTCAACCACCAGGAAGGGGGTGATGATTAGTAGTATAATTCTGGGAAGGAGATCCCTGAAATCTCTCTTGTAACCCTCTCAAAACCTTTCTTACAAAGAATGAAACAAAGCAAAAATGCATGCCACCCAGATCTCAATCAGTCACGTGTGATGAACTGTCCAAAATACAAATGAGGCACTCCCTAGAGAGTTAAAAAAACAGAACAAAACCCAGCTTTTGTTTACTGTTACACTATTTTGGAGAAACCACACAATTCCCAAGTGGTGGAGCAAGAACTCACACAGGACTTCCCTTCCCACTTGCTATAAAAGAACTGCAAATATGCAAAACCCCACACCCCAAAAAACCCTAATTTAGGACTGAGTGATAAGTTTTTTAAAGAATGCTCCATGATGATGATGATGTTATCCGTTCAGTCGTGTCTGGCCCTCAGCGATTCTATAGGAAAGTCTATAAATAGATAGCCTTTTGGTATCCATGTGTTTTTTTTAAGAATCTAGCGCAAATTTGCAATGTGGTCTCAGGTGCCGCGACCATGTTGAAAACCACCCTGGACATCTGGTAGTTGAGCATCAATAGTTGTTTGAGACGATTCTGGATGATCTTCAATAAGGTTTTACTTGCGTGGGAGATCAGGGCTAGAGTTCAATAGTTTGAGCAGATGCAAGCATTGCCTTTCTTTAACAATGGGATAAAAATGGACCTTTTCCAGTCTACTGGCCATGTGCCAGCATGCCTACAATTGACAAACTTCTTGAGAACTGAGGATAGGGAAATTTGCCCATCACTAGAATTGATGGATTCAGTTCTTAACTCCTCTGGAAGGTGCATCCGAGGGGCATCAAGCTGGCTCTCTTGGCTTAAAGCAAATCCTGCAGGGCTTGCAAGTAGAACCAAATTGATTTGTTTGTATTGATACAGCCATTCACCAGTGGAGCTGACCCCATTCCCTGCAGCATTTGACCAGCACTAGAAATACAATCATTATGCTGAGCAAATGGATTTTGACTTTGGAAAACCACCGGCCATTTGGGCTCTTTATCTTCAGAATAAAACTTACAAGGCAATTTACTCATTTTGGAGACAGCTCTTAAAAGTCAAGCTTAGCCTGGGAACTGAATTTCATCATGGGTGCACCGACTCAAGAAGTGAAATCTATAATTTGCAAATGCTGAATCCAGGTAGGTGAGCAAAGCAGACAGCAGAACCTGTGAGAGAGTCATGTCATCATTACTGAGTTGTAAAAGGAAACTTCAGGGGTAGTCAAACCGCGGCCCTCCATATGTCCATGGACTACAATTCCCAGGAGCCCCCTGCCAGCGAATGTTCCTTTTTAAAAACAAGCAAACTCTCCACTGTTCCAGTGGGATGATGATGATGATGATGTTATCCGTTCAGTCATGTCCGACCCTCAGTGATTCCATGGGAAAGTCTTTGCCATGCGCCCCTGTCTCTGACTGCTTCTTTTAGTTGGTTCATGGTCATCCCTGTATCAGCTTTGATTGTGTTGAGCCAGTGGATCCTTTGGCCATCATGTTTCCTTTTGCCATTGACCATGCCGAGCATTAATGATTTTTCTAGCAAGTCTGATCACATGATGTGTCCAAAGTAAGTGGGCTTTAGCTGTAATGGCTTCTAATGACATGGTTGGTTTGCTCCTCTCTGAAACTATCTAGTTGGTAACTTTGGCTGTCCATGGTATTCGCAGCATTCATCTTCAACACCGTAATTCGAAAGCATCTATTGTCCTCCTGTCTTCCTTCTTCAGGGTCCAGCTTTCGCATCCAAAGGTTGTTATGGGGAAGACAACGGCATTGACTAGCCGGCACTTTGTATGAAGGCTGATATCCAATGGGAATATTTCAAATCATAAGCAGCATCCCTAAGCCCCTTTGGAAAGAGCATTCAAGCATTCCAAACTGGATTGCTCATGGGTGTGGCTACTAATAAAATGCACCCAATTATATCTCTTGGATCCCCCAATTAGAATATCTATTCTTCAAAGTGCCACCCTCATTGAAGCCCTCTCTCAACCTGAATGTATTCTCAAGTGTCTCATAGAGTGTAGTGAGGGTGGCATTCTGAAGAATAGATATTTTAATTGGGTGGCTCCAAGAGATATATTTGGATATATTTTATTAGTGTGGGAGCCTAACTAGGTTCCTAACTAGCTGAGCAGAAAGGTAAGACTGAGTGTGGAATGTCAGAGAAGAACTGCCCAGAGAGCAGAAATCTGGAGGCAGACAAGGAATGACCCTTAAAAATAGAGAAGCTGCTGACCTCAGGATCCTATCTCATTGTCTTCTTGCTGCTCCCTGCAAGGCATTCATCAATTCCTCTTTGTACACCAGATGTTGCCTTTGCAACAGGGGGGAGGGAGCAGGAAACTGAAAGTTCAGAGACAGGAAAACTGAAGGAAGAGCACAGAATAAGCAGTGGAGGACCCAGGAACTGAGGAATGTCTTGAGTGCTGAGAGCTTTGAAGCCAAGAGAGAAAAATTCTGCCCCTGGGAAATTTGGATGTGCACAGAAGGGAGAACTCTCCTCTCTGAGGCTTCTTACCTGGCAATTCTAAGGCAATGGCCACAATGCCATGGGATGGGAGGGGGGCAGGTTCACGCACAAGTTGAGGAAGATTCACCCCTTCTCTGTGTCATGCTGATCAGTAATCTTGCTGTCTTTCTCTATTTGTGGAAATCATGCCATGGGTTGCACAGCCTTACGGCTTCATGCAGCCCTAACTTTAAACGTGTGCTTTTCCTTTCCTTCATTTTAATCCTCACAGCAACCCAGGGAGACAGATGTGGTTGAGAGTATGTGGCTGGCCCCAGGTAATCCTGCAAGTGTCCACGGCAGAGAGGAGCTTTGCATTTTGGGTCTCCTGGGTCTAACCATAACACCATCCTGGCACTACACCAAATCCGCACAAAAGTGTAAATCTGAATTTGCCAAGGTGCAATTCGTATGGCAGGGCTGAGGCTTCTTGTATTTAAGGTTGTGTCCAGATAGTCTGGCTGCAATCTGTCCCGCACCTGGATAAACGTGATTCTGCCAAATAACCGCTCATTTCCACTCCTTGCTAGTATTAATTGTGCCTTTGTAGGATCCACTTCAGCCAGCAGAGAGCAGCAGAATCCAGAAAACCAAAGCCCGTTCTCCTGCAGCAGAGAGAAAAGCCCTGCATTTGAATCCTTCTGAAGCCACTGCCCAGCTGCCCTCAGGGCTGAAAGCAAAAGGAGAACAACTAATGGAGTGCCATTGATAGTTGGGATGTAAAGAAGGAGAGCTAGTAGTCAGAGAGTTCCTTTGCACCCTTGGGGAATAATTGCTTCCATTATACTGGGCCTGGAAAAGATCCACACTTACAGCCGAATCCTCCTTCCCACGCATGAAAGCTCAGGACAACCCTGGAGAGTTTTTCATATCATGTAAAAGGGGCAGAGGTGCATGTTCTAAACCCTTACCTATACATTTGTTTGCCCAGTACTGTGCCCGAGAGTGTAGCCAAGGCATTGCTCTGTTTTGAGTGGGTATTTTCACCAACCAAACCATTTCTCTTTTTAGGGAAATGCCTTTAGCCTCATTCTTGGAGGTGCTGAATGGTGCATGGGCAAAATCTATTATCTTGGCATGATTAGCTCTCCTGGGGTTGTCTAACATTGCTCTACTCATCATCCCTCTCTTCCATATGAACATGTAGATATAGATATAGGCAGTAAGCATTGATCCACAGTCTGTCCTCAGGGTTCCTCTGACAGGTGGAAAGATCACTAAAACCTCCAGGAACGGAATGCTGATTCAGCCTCTGTTTCCTTTCTTTGCTATTTTGAATTGCTCCTTTGCAAGATCTGCTGGGCCCTGTAGTGCGAGAACGTCCAAAGCATTCCTCAATGGTAACCACAACTGGACTTTAAGGTCAGACAGGCATTAAAGCCGGTTGTATAATTTCCTCCCCCAACATTTTCATTTTCAGGTCAACCCAAGGCATGAGCACGAGATGTGAACCGAGTTTAAAATTGTATCTTGATACATTTGTGTATGTGTTAAATCCCTGCTCTAATAAACTCTTACTGACCAATCCCTAGATGTTGCCTGCTGGGCAGAGAAGTTGGCTTGAGCAGAAAAGGCTCTCTTCTGTCTATCTGCCTCTGGAAGCGTTAATGCCAATCTCATATTGATTTTCACTTCAGTCAGACATATCCTGAAAACCCCAGAGGGACCCTCCACGGCAGCTGGAGCTTCCTCTGATTTCCTGCATCTTTTGCCTCTCCAGGATGCTAAATACTTTTGTGCATTGATACATTAGGAGATTCCCTGGGTGTCTGATGAGCACCTGTCCTCAAGGGTTCTCCTTCTTCCTCCATGCCAGCGGTAGTCAAACTGCGGCCCTCCAGATGTCCATGGACTACAATTCCCATGTAGGCTCAGAGCACGGGCTCATGGGAATTGTAGTCCATGGACATCTGGAGGGCCGCAGTTTGACTACCCCTGCCCCATGCCATTCTTTAATGTTCTTGTTGCTTAGCTGCTCCATGGGGGGTGGGGAGCCATCTCCTGGGTGAAGGAAAGCAGACCTTGACTTCAGACCTGGACAACAGGATCCAGACTCCCACAGGAGAGAGATCATCCTAAGATTTTAAGAAAGAAACTGGAGATGATAAAGAATTTGGGATACATCACATAGGCAGCTTGTCAGAAGATGTTGCTTAGTACGTTTGACTTAGAGAAAAAAGGAAACAGAAGAGGAACTTGGCCCCTTTTCAATATCCGAGAAGCTTTTGAAGGATGACCCAAAACAATTTAGGAAGGGGCAGTCGCTCATCTGAAAATCCTTCTCAAAACAGAATATTCAGAATTCAATCCGAACACCAATCTCTAGTACTCAGGGGCAACCCTGGCACTACTGCGCTATAGAATCTCCAAGAACATTTTCCTTCTGGTGAAGGATCCTGCTTTGTTCTGAGACAGAGCACCTGCTTTGCAGTTTTAGTTAAAGGGGTCAAGTAGCAGGTAAAGTGAAAGTCCTCTAATGCCCTGGACGATATCTGTCAATCAGAATAGACAAGACTGACCTAGACAGAGCAGTGGGCTGACTCAGGATGTTATGCACCCAGCTAAAGCACAATGAACATCAGAATATATTTCCTAAATGACAGCATGAGAAGATTTCCAGGGAACTCTACTGAATGAGATACTTATCACATATCGTTCATCACTCAAAGTATAGACATCTCCTTAAACAAACTGTGACTGCTGCCACTGACTTCTGGAGACAAGACAGAAGATTTGGGTGGAACTCTAAGTATCCAACCATCTCAATGTGTTTCATTCCAAGCAGAAGATGGTACCTTTGAACCTTTGTTCTTAGAGTGCACATGAAACTATTTTACATGGATGCTTTCGAACCCTGTAACTGTAAGATTATAAAAGTAGACCACTCAGTTGGCCCTCCTCACTTTCAAGGATGGTTTGGAGGTGCCTTGGCGACAAGGAAGCAGAGGAGGTCCCCAGGAGAGGCAGCCCAGGGGAAGTGAGGTGGAAGGGTGCGGTGTTGTTCACTCTGTTGCAAAAAACCTGCAAGAAAGGTTTTATTCCTGGCGAAGACAGAGCCTGACTCTTCTGCTACCCAGTATTAGGATGGATTGTTTCCACAGTAGCTTGGCATGAACTTCTTTGACAGTAAATTTAGAATCAATGAAATCCATTTACTGTTTAAAATGGATTCCCATCAGTCCCATCCAACTGAAGTCAGTGAGACCAGCAGCAAGAATGGTGCACAACTGCACAGGGTGGAGGTGAGAGAAGGGGAGACTGCAGTGGGTGGAAAGTGTGAGGAGGAAAGGAATTGATCAAGGCCGCCTCCTCCCCTGCAGACCCTCCCACTGTTGGTCTGGCTGCCACTTCAGTCTCTTAGAGCAGGGATAGTCAACCTGTGGTCCTCCAAATGTCCATGGACTACAATTCCCATGAGCCCCTGCCAGCATTTGCTGGCAGGGGCTCATGGGAATTGTAGTCCATGGACATCTGGAGGACCACAGGTTGACTACCCCTGTCTTAGAGCACCAATGCTAATTGCAAGACCGAACAGTAAATATTTCACCAGAGAGGAGGAGCTGAATATACTGTTGGTTCCTGTAAGAACAACAGAACTGAGATACCGTTAACATGACCAGGAGGCAGGAAATGGTTCTGTCCTTGCATGCCCGCACATCACAGAGCCTTTGAAAGGGCTTTGGACAAGTGAGGTTCTTGTGAGATCTCCTAACCTTCTTTGATTGCCTGGTCAGAGTTACAACTGGGGGAGTTTGGAGGCACACCTAGGGAGAATCTCCCTTCCCCCTGGTCTTCGGTGCATGCTGATAGGCAAAGCCAGGTTCTGATCCGCAGCCTTGATTGTGTGGCAGCAGGGTGTGCTAACTCTGGCAGACTCATTAACCCGGAGCACATGCTCTCTCACTGGGCGTAGACCTTGAAGCATCCTGGATGGGCCAAAGTCAGGCAGCTGACTTCTAGCCACAGAGAGACGAGGGTCTCTTGGAGTTAAGCCGCAGATACGTTGCCATGGAGACTGGCTAATGAAGCCCTAGGCAGCAGCTGGCTTTGACAATGCATCCCCTGATACGGAAGCAAAACAGAATCACAGCGCTCTGTGTGTGTGTGTGTGTGTGTGTGTGTGAAGGTGGAAGGGGGACGCAAGGTCTGAGCTGAGGCAGGTTTGAGGTGGGGAACACCATTCCCCATGAACCAGAGGTCTCACTTGGCATGTCTGTAGCCACAGGGAGGCAAAGCCTTCCAGGGCCTTCACGGCAAGCACAGAGAGACTTGGAATCCAACGGGGAAATCTCAAGGAGAGACCCAGGTCAGGCCTCAGCAAGTTCCTGTTGGGAATCTCCCCCGTCCTCCATCCACCTGACCCTTCCACCCAAGCTCCCACCCCTTCCTCCCCTCGTTTTTCTTTCTTTCTTGTGGCCCTTCCCTAAAAGCTACATGACCCTGGTGGGTGTGCTGAGATAAAAGAATGAGACTCATTGGTCTTGGAACAAGCTCTCTTGTTTGGTGTAGTGGTTAGGAGAGCCAGTTTGGTGTAGTGGTTAGGAGTGCGGACTTCTAATCTGGCATGCCGGGTTCGATTCTGCGCTCCCCCACATGCAACCAGCTGGGTGACCTTGGGCTCGCCACGGCACTGATAAAGCTGTTCTGACCGGGCCGTGATATCAGGGCTCTCTCAGCCTCACCCACCCCACAGGGTGTCTGTTGTGGGGAGAGGAATGGGAAGGCGACTGTAAGCCGCTTTGAGCCTCCTTCGGGTAGGGAAAAGCGGCATATAAGAACCAACTCTTCTTCTTCTCTTTCTGCTTTCCTGACCAGAGAAGGGCCTTCCCACTTACCAAGAGTTCTATTCGAAAGTGGCCACTGGTTTCTGCTCCTCCCAGCCTCCTGCTGACTTTTTAAAGAGGCAGCCTCTGCCACTGTATCTTTATTAAAAGTGTCACCATAAAACACCTGGGTGCCAAAAGTCATTGGCTTCTTTATTGGCTGAATGATTTTCTCTACTTGCTGGGGTGAAAAAAATGACCTCTTTGAATGATTGGTGGGTTTCCCCTGCCCCTGTTTTAGTGCATCACACCCAGGCTGTTCTTGAAATTTCCTCAGATACAGGTAGGAGGCGAGACCAAGGTCAGATGGCCTTTGCCGTAATGGACGATGGCTACCAGGCAGAATGTGGAGCTCTGGTTTTAGTTGGCTTCACAACGTCCTCTTCCTTTAGTGGTTACTTCAGCCAAAAGACCCAAATTCAACAAAAACGATGGAGAAAGCGGTGCATAACCATTAAAATGAACATCAACCAGCTCAGTCTGCCCTATTCCTCCATAAGGGTCTGTGGACGGGTAAACAAGAAGGTCTAAAGAGAACTAGAATATATTTATTTAAATATTTATATCCCAGTCCCCCCTCCCATTCTAAACCCATTCATGCTTACATTGTCCTCACCTCATCCATGCTATCCTCACAGCGACCCTTTGAGGTAGATTAGACTGAGCAAGAATGTTGCTCACCCAAGGTTCCCAAAGAAGCTCAAATGGCAGAATGTGGGTCTGAGCATAGTTCTCCTGGATCCTAGTCCAAAAATCTAGCCACTGCTCTATGCTGGCTCTGACATGCATTGGCATGGAGGTAATGTCACTTTAACTGTGGTGACTGAACAAACTGCAGACACAATCACAGAAACTGTTGGCTACCTTAACTCAGTGGCCATTAATGTTTCCTCTACATGAATATGCAACTTGGGTGAAGGAACCGGGCAGGGTGGACCTGAAAAATGGAGAGAATCAGCCTATTGGTTCTTGTAACCCTTCCATGTATGCCCAGGGAAATGCCGATCATCACTTTGGAGGTGGGAGGCCAATATCCTCCAGGCCAGTCTGGCCTGGGATACTGTTTTTGGGGTGGGCATCATCTGGGCATGGAATTGGGGTCACTGTGGGCGGGCAGATAGGTGTGAATTTCTTGGATTCTGCAGTGGGTTGGACTAGATGACCTTGGAGATCCCTTCCTACTCTATGATTCTATGAACAGGTGGTAGGCCAAGAAACTAGGCAACAGGTCCTGAACCAAACAGAAGGTTACTCTTGTCATGAGCATTCAGCCTGTGCTATGTACACAAACAGATAAATGGTTCAGTCTTGACCAAGGCCTCCTGATGGGACAAAGAAAAGCTGAAAGAAAAAGATAAAAATCTCTGACAGTAGAAAGTGTAGGGAAGCCATGGATTCACTTTGCTTTCATATAATTTCTACTCCTCCTTTGAAAAAGAGACTTAAGTCTTGTTTAAGGGAGAGATTAGAGACTTGAGGGGGTGTTGTTATGGAGTTTGTTTTCTTATCTCTTGCTTTTATGGTTCATGGTCTGCAGCAGCCTGAAACCTGAATCTTCTTTGCCTGTCAGAAAATTCCCCATGGCCTGCAGCAGCCTGAACTGAAGAATTTGCTTTTTCACTCTTTTTATATTTTGTAACATCTGGCTGGATGAAGAATTCCCATGGACCCAAAAGTTTGCATACTGTTATGTCTCATTGTGTTGCTTCTAATAAAGATATTACTTGGTTGATTCGAGGGAGGGGAGAGGGTCCCATGTATCTCACAAGGTGTCAGTTGTAGGGAGAGATGCCTTCAGGTAGTAAAAAGCCAGCTCTTCTTCTTCTTCTTCTTCTTCTTCTTCTTCTTCTTCTTCTTCTTCTTCTTCTTCTTCTTCTTCTTCTTCTTCTTCTTCTTCTTCCTCCTCCTCCTCCTCCTCCTCCTCCTCCTCCTCCTCCTCCTCCTCCTCCTCCTCCTTCCATGGACATCTTGGCATCACAGAGGAGATGTTGCCCCCCACCACAGAATTCCATAGGAGTGGCAATGCCTGAGGGTGGCAATGCCCAGGACATCTGAGCCTGCCTTTCAAGCCTACCTGCTTTGTGGGAGACAAGACTTAAAGATGTCTATTATGTTCTACCAAAGTCCAGGCTTCTTATGACCCAATTTTTTTTCAATGCATCAGTGTGAATATTCTGACAAGTTATTTTTAAAATGATGTGTTAATTAGTTTTGCAGTGCTGCTTAATTAAGAAAAATGAGTGAAAACAAGTTCACATGGAGTGCCATATCTGGGACCTGTTTGTTTGAAAAGGTGCCAGTGACAGAAAGGCAAGAATCTCCTGCTGCGTCAAATGAGGCCACACTTTTTAACTGAGGCCCCCACAGGACAGGACTAAAGCTGGCCTCTCCACTGCTCTCATTGTTGGGTCACCATGGAAAAAGCCCTGAGGACCACAGGCAAGGGCAAAGACAAGGGCATTAGTGGATGCGTGGTATTTGACAATTTGTTGCTCTGCTGTGTTACAAAAGTAAGAGTTCAAGTCCCGAGCTTGCTAATTCAGATACCGAGTGCACACAAACCTTTGCTTGAACGTTTTAGGGCCAAAACTGAGGTCCAAATGAACATTCAGCCATGAAGTGCACAGATCCTTCTCATGCAACTTTCAAGGTCATTCTGATGACAAAATGAGCCACTGCCTTCTGTGCTTTGGCATTGTCCAACTGAGAAGAACCAAGGCCTGTTCTGAGCCCTTGAACTTAAGCCTAGTAGAGTTTAGTGAAGTCACAAGGGCTGGTGGGTTCTGCCACTGGGACTGATCCATCAAGTGAGGGTCTTAGCCAGTCACTCAAAAGGCTCTGCCACAATAGTTCTTTCCCCCCTCTACCTGCCTGCCCGGTTTTCCAAAGTCTGGAACAGGCAATGGGGGAGGGGGAGGTAGCCAGAGATCTGGTGGCATACCTGGATAGGGCTGGGGGGCGGGAACAGACCAATCAGGACTCTGGGGAAACCTGAAGAGAGCAAAGTCAAAGAAGCAAACGTAGCCAGTTGACAGTTCCCATCCCCTAGCTGATTCTTTTTGCAAGGGTTGTTGAGAGCCAAAGAGAGCAGAAAATTCTGGTGGCCACCAGTTAACACCGAGGAAGGGCAATATAGGCAGCAGGAGAGATACTGACCCATTCTGAGCCCATACATGATTGAAGAAGAAGAAGAAGAAGAGTTGGTTCTTATATGCTGCTTTTCCCTACCCAAAGGAGGCTCAAAGCGGCTTACAGTCACCTTCCCATTCCTCTCCCCACAACAGACACCCTGTGAGGTGGGTGAGGCTAAGAGAACCCTGATATCACTGCTTGGTCAGAACAGTTTTATCAGTGCCGTGGCGAGCCCAAGGTCACCCAGCTGGCTGCATGTGGGGGAGTGCAGAACCGAACCTGGCATGCCAGATTAGAAGTCCACACTCCTAACCACTACACCAAACTGGCTTGGGAGCTTCCAGTTATGTTACGATTGTATTGATTCTGTGGAATGTAGGAAACCTGGTCCTGAATAGTGCAACTCACGGGGGGGGGGGAGTAGCATGTTTCTGCACCCAGATTAAAATGGGGACTCTTCTGCACACAGACAAACAGCAAGTTTGGGAGACAGCTAGCTGTTCAACCCTTCATTTTGACCAACTACCATTAGCAGAGTATAAAGAAGAATCTTAGCAATTAACATTTTTTAAATGTCCTTGAGATGTTTAGACACACACGTTTCTGCCCTGCAGTGGTGCAGGAAGATGCTGGATGTTGCTTTTTATTTTGAAGGAACCTACCTAAGAAAGCTTATCTAGTATGTGGGGTGGGTTGTTCAATTTGTTTTCCTCCACAAAGTGCACCTTTGAGCAAAGGACAGTGGAGACTCTTGGCCAGGGGTAGTCAAACGGCGGCCCTCCAGATGTCCATGGACTACAGTTCCCATGAGCCCCTGCCAGCGAATGCTGGCAGGGGCTCATGGGAATTGTAGTCCATGGACATCTGGAGGGCCGCAGCTTGACTACCCCTGCTCTTGGCATTCTCTGTAAGGAAACAGAATCCAGCCAAGAAGACCATTGCCAACTCCCTCCCCCAGTTTCTCTTGCTTCTTGACAGCTGGGTGTAATTAGCAAAGGAGGAAGCAAGAAAAACCCTTCAGGCACATCCCTGTAGAATGAAAGGGAGACAATGCCTGTTGCGGTCCATGCCACAAAGCCTCGCTGTGTTTCTTGTGGAGTGCGGTGGCCCCAGGGGGACCATGTCGTAGGAACTTCTGTACAGCACAGCTGGCATCCATGGCTCTTCTGCCTCTAAGGGATTGTCAACTCAGACTCAGCCACCATAGCATCATTCTTCAGACTTCAGGGAAAGCTTGACCCTTGCCCTTGCCCTGCCCCTGCATCTGCCACCATAGAGCCATTCTCCTGTAGTTGATTGGAGTTTCTATTCCAGGCAGTCTCAGCCTCTTGTAAACGTCAGTAGTGAATGTCACACCTCTAAACACAACAATTTCTTCTGGCTATTAAATCTAGATGAGGCTCATCTACACATTCCAGCTCTCTGGTGCAAATTCTTAGCTTCTCTTGCTTGTGCATAGCTGGCCTCCCACACTTCCACTGCCCCAGTAATTCCACTTGGTGGATGGCTGCAGCTTTTCCTCGCAGAAATGTTGACACCCAAGAGCATCCCAGTAACTAACGCCCAGTTGGCTGGTTTCTGATTTTGAGCACCGCTCCTGCAGTTTGGGGAAGGCCCTGGCAAACCACCCAGCATTGAGTCTGCCATGAAAACGCTAGAGGGTGTCACCCCAAGGGTCAGAGATGACCCGGTGCTTGCACAGGGGATACCTTTACCTTTACCTGCAGTCCAGGCAGCTTGTGCCCAGAACTTGCAGTGATGTTGTGAAAGTCCTGAATGCTCAGGTCTTCACATCATCTCCTGCATGATGCTGGAAAACTGGAGCTTCAAAAAAATTTCTTTTTGCAGAGGAGTTTTAAAATGAAGTGATGCTGAAGTTGCATTTTGATTATTTGTCAGTTGTGAGTTTCAGGCCCCGTTTCCTCTCTCTGAGGGTGCCCTTGCATTTGCACTGGCTCCATAGCTATTTGATTGCTCTTGTGGGTTCCTGAGTTCATTATCTGCCTCTTGGAACCAGCTTCTGGCCTCCCTGGAAGGCATGTGGCCAAGAGCAGCCTGGCGCTCCCAGCTGTTCTGCATTTCTCTTTCCATTTCTGTTCAGTTTGCCAGGCGTTGCCAGCCACGCCTTTTATGCCCAAGGTCCAGAGTGGCACCTTGTCTATTGTCTATTGGGAATGGTCACTTCTGTGTATGTGTGTGTGTGTGTGGGGGGGGAGGGATCTGCCTGGCTCTGAAGAGTCAACCGCTCAACAGGTCGAAATCTGGGCATGGTGATGGACGTCATTCCAACAGGTCGCTGGCGCACAGCCCCCTGCCTGCCGGCTCAGGACTCTGGACAGCTCCCGCCTGCCTCGCTGCCCACCTTTGGCCATACCCCACGGGCTTTGCTGCTGGCAGGTAGAAGGTGCCCCATCGATGCGCGCCCCGTCTCTTCTGGGGGGGGGGGGCAGGCTGGCTAAACCCTCCTCCCGAACGCGGAGGGAGGGAGGGAGGGGGGGAGGCGGAGGGGGAGGGGGAGGGAGGCGGCTGCCTCGCGTTGCCTCGTCTCCCCACCGGCAGTCTGGGCAAGGCGAAGGGCGCAAGCAGACCTCCGGCTCACCAGCGCCGCGCAGACGGAGAGGCAGAGCGGCCGCGCAGGGGGAAGGCGCTCTGGGGATCGGGCCCCGGGGAGCGGCGGCGAGCCCGCGAGGAAGCCCCTCCCGCTAGGCGAGCGGCGGGCGACCGGCAGCCTGTCTGGCGGCTCAGCTCCCCCCTCGCCGCTCTCTCCTCGCCGCGGCTCTGCAGGAGGTGAGCCAGGCGCGGTGGCGGCGCGGGGAGGGGAGGCCGGGGATCTCGCTGCGGACCGAGGCTGCCTCCCAGCCGGCCAGCGCCGGGGAACGGGAGGCGCCTTCCCGGGGTTGGAGGGGGGGGGCTTCCGGGCTGTCTGGCGCTGCCGCCCACGCGGGCCCCCCTCCCACCCGATGCAGAGACCCCCGCCGCCCAGGCCCAGGCTTCCCCCGCGCGCTCCCCGTCCCCGCCGCCCGGCGCAGCGCGAGTGCCCGGGAAAGTTCGCCGGTGCCTGAAGGGACTCGTGGGAAAGGGCCGGGGAGCGAGGGGCGCGGGCAGGCTCGGGGCACGCGGATCTGCTTCTCCCTCGACGGAGGGCCGGGCGTGGCTCGGGGGTCCTGGGCAGGCCCAGGGACACGGGGGGGGGGCTGTCCTTGCCGGGCACGGCTCTCGGGAGCCTGGAGCTTCTCGCTGCCGTCGTCCTCCCGGGCGATGGACGCGGCAGCGCTCGCTTGGGCGTCCCGGGCTCCAGAGGGCGCCGGGGGGGGGGGTTGAACGGATAGAGACGCGCTTTATGCACCCCGGCAGGGACCCTCGTGGCGTCTTCGCCCCGCCCCGCCCAGCACCTTTGGGTGCCTGCGATGATCCATTTGTTGCAGCAGCCACGGCGGCGGGGGGGGGGGGGGCGGGCCGGTCTCGCCGTCCTTCCCCCCGCCCGGGGTTTCCTCTCCCCCCCCTCCTCCCGCAAGCGCCGCGCTGCACAGAGCAAGCAGGCGACGGGCTGACGTGGGGGGCTAGCGGATATGGCGCCTCCCAGCCCAGTGGTCGCCGCCGCGGTGGCATTTTCCAGCGGCCCCTCCTGCAAACAGGCGAGAGCTCGGGGGGCTCCAGAGGGGCCTGCGCGGGGGGCCTGGTTTGGTCAATGCCCCCCTCCAGCATCGTGCTTCTGTCTGTCGACACACCTGTGAGCCTCCAGCAGGGCTGTGCGTGTGTCTGTGTGCTTGGGCGGGGGGGGGGAGAGAACCAGAGTCGTGCTTGTGAGACGCCGGAGACCCTGCAGGAGCCCCCCCCCAGTCCCCCTCCCCCGGTGTGTGTGGAAAGGGGGCAGACAAGGAAGCGGGGCTGGGAGACGGGTGGGGAGCGCCCCCTTCTCCGCTCAGGCGTGCTTGATCTGCCGAAGGAGGGGGCCACAGGGCTGGCCGTGGAGACCGCCCCCCAGGCCGTCCTGATACAGCTGAGCCTTGGCGAAGCAACAGCCCCCCGCACGCTCCCGCCGGCTCCCTGGCCCTGGTGCCCGCCCGGGGCCGCTCTCTCCACACCCATCCTGCCGCCGGAGAAGGTTCCAGCAGGGGAAGGACTGCGCCCCCCTCGCCCCTGTTCTGGGCACGGACCGGCCACCCTCGGGGCTCTCTGGCGGCGTGGCTCCGGGCAGCGGCGGAGTCTCCCACTGGCCGCAGAAGCTGCCGCTCCCAGCCAGGCCCTCGTCCCCTCCCCTCCCCGGCTTTCCACCATGGACAGCGCCCAAGGCCGGCCAGGGAAGAAGCTGAAGCCGAGGGAGAGGCGAGCACAGGGTCGGTGTCCCTCGGCAGCCTTTGGAGAATGGGAGCCTTCCCGATGGGTGCTCGAGCAAGCCAGACATCTGCACCCTCCCCCCCCCCTCGCGGGAGTGAGCCGGCTTAGAAGTGGCCATGTTCACACCACAAAGAAAGGACCTGTTTGAGAAACAAAAGAGAGGGGAGGAAGCAAAGGAACGGGGGAGGGAGAGATCTGGTGGCCAGGGAAGCCAGCCACTGGGAATAAAATTTAGTCCTGCAGTTGGGAGAGGAGGTGTGTTTGTGTGTGTGTGTGTGTATGTGTGTGTGGCTTACAGCCTTTGCTCTCTGCAAAGTACCTTCCCCTGTCCTCTCCGCGGAAGGACTCTGCCAAGTGTCCTGTGTATGGCACCATTCCTGGTGTGTCACTCTCCCTCTCGAACTGAGCCTCTCCCCTCCCCATCCAGAGGGTTGCAGAGACTTCCTCCTTACTTAAAGCTGTGGAAGGCACAAAGCAGGTGTCCCACCTTCGGGTCTCCTAGGCAGGTGTCCGCCTGCCTTCCTCCTCGCCCAGGGTCTGTCTCTTGGCTGCCGGAGAGGAGCCAGCATGCTCCACATCTCCATGCTGGCGGCTCTTGCTGCATTCGGCAATCTCTGCTTTCTTTCTGCTGATGCCTTCTCCCCTGGAGCGATCCTCTCTCTCTGCCTCTGTTTACCTCCCCCCTTGAGCCCTATTGGGTCCTCCCTTTACAAAAAACAAAACACGATCCATCACAAAAACCCTGAAAGAGAATAAAGGGTCTGCTCTCTTTTGTCCATGACCTTCCGGCTCAAGCATTTCTCCAGCACACACTGCTTTTTTCCTACCTCAGCCATTCTCTCGCTTGCTCCCCACCACCAGCAGCGATTCCCTTCCGTTTTCTCCTCCCCCTTAGTTTTGCTGTGTCTCCAGGAAAAAGAAAAAAAAAGCAACCTCATCCCATTCTCTCTGTGGGTGTATTCCTGCCAAATGTTTACAACGAGTAGCTCAATGTACAGACCGGATCCCAGTGTAATTATACACACAGACAGAGACAGTGTAGTAAATAAGCCAGCTGTTGAGTACGCCCCCGTCTTGAGCTGCTACCTCCCTCGGGGATTTTGCCTTTCTTTATCTTGGGTATTAACAGATGTTGCTGGGACACATCTAGGGTCTACCTGTTGAGAAGAAGAAGAATATTTCTGCAGGCAGATGGGGGACGTTTGAAGGAGACATTGCCCTGAAAGCAGGTTAGGAAGCCTGGTTCAAGTGAATGGGATCTATCTGTCACCTTCTCCCTCTTATCCGGAAGCACCAGGGAGAGGTCAGCTGCCCAGCCCTTGGAGTATAGTCAGGATCCTTCTTTGTCTCTCTCTGTGTGTACAGAGTGGGGCTTTGCCTGATTTTAGTCCTTGTTAACTGGTCCATTCGGCTGTTTCAGTCACAAACTCATCCAAGACATGATCTTCTTGCCACTCAAACTCTTCCCTGGGGAACATAGAACTGGAGGCATAGGAGTAAGGGGATGAATACCACCCCTCTGGGGGCACAGCAAGTCATGTCCACAATAACTCCCAGGAGACTTTCTGGTAACTGTTTGGTCTGCAGTATCATGATGAATGGGCTGGTGGTGCATCAGAGTTGTTTGCCTGAAGTTGTAAAGCTGAGATGGAGTATTTGGCCACCCAAGAAGTCCAGTGACTTGGTTGGAAACCATCAACTGCACTTTTGGCAGAAAAGCACACTGGTTTTGCTTAGTTTAGGTTGATGAAAATGACATTTGGGGCTAAACCACTTCAGAAATATCCCCCTTTTGAGTCCCAGGTGCCATTGTTTCAGGTAGGTCACCATGCTTGTCTTCAGTTCAAGGGCAATAGTTGAGTCTGGTAGCACCTTAAAGCCCAACAAGGTTTCCAGGGTAGAAGCTTTCAAGTCAATGCTCACTTCTTCAGATTCCTGACAAAGAAAGTGTTGACACTCAAAAGTTTATATCTTGTTACTCTTTAAAATGCAATTGGACTTCAATATTGCTCAAAAACATCCTTGGCTGTTTGAGGTCACATGCCCTAGATCAGGGGTAGTCAACCTGTGGGAATGCTGGCAGGGGCTCATGGGAATTGTAGTCCATGAATATCTGGAGGACCACAGGTTGACTACCCCTGCCCTAGATTGTATGTGTGTAGGACCAATTTTTTGAGTGGTGTACTGAGATTTCAGACTATGGCTTCTAAAGAACCTCCTCTGAGCTGGACACAAGGTGAAAGAAGGCTGACCACTTTCTGACCACTTTCTTTGTTTTGTTCTTGGGTGACTTTAATTCAGAAAGTGAGATGTGTCAGTGACTTCTGGGTGCTCTTGAGTTCTTGTGAGCATGGAGCATATACTGGGTTGTCTGAGGCCAAGCAAGGGGAAAGCAAGGACTGCTCAGTCATCAGCCACCTCTCAAATCTGTGGGCAAATTTCCAAGACTGGGAGGGCACACTGATGCTCCTTCTGGCTTCTGCAGTGTCTGGCTCTGGCTTGCTCTGGTTTGGCCAAAGGCCGAAACAAAGCAAAAAAAAATCTGTGAGAATGAGAACAAAAAGCTGGACAGGTTCCCATACCATTGATGGGCCCCAAGCTGAACACAGATATTACTCCAAGGGGAGTGACTGAGGTTAAACACAAGGCACAGAGAGAAACTGGCTCTGTCCTCAGCAGCATCAACCAAAACATTCAGCAAGTTAGAGGTCAGGATTATGCCAGAGCATGCAGAGAGGAGATCCGCTAGCCTCTTGTATTTCTTGTGTCTTGTGTCATCATTAGGAGTGTGCAAAACCTGAGATTTTCTAAAAGTGGAAAGTAAATGAGTTGCATTAGAAAACCAATCTAAAAGTATGTCCAGGACTCCCCTACCTACTAATAAGAATTATATACCCCAGGCAGAAAAAAACCCCATTCCACAGGCTATTAAAATTCTTGCAATGGATATATAGATGATCAAAATTATCCAATGGATACAGGTAGCCATGAATTTGCACAGGAATGAGCTTTCCCCTTTTCCTGTGGACCTTTGAATATGTGTCTGGGGGAGGATGAAGGGATGTTTATAAACAAAACTGGGGACCCCTGGCAAGGCAGGACTTTCCCTTTATTTCCCAGAGGGCTGTTGCTGGGAAGAGCCCTGGCACCTGGGAGCCAGCAGAGGCAAGTGGGGACCCCTTTGGTGAGCTTACACCTGTGTCAGCATTGCTACAGCCCATGGCCAAGCCCCTGCCTCTCTGCCGGCACCACAGGAGACACTGGGCTCAACTTGCACCAAGGCTATATGGACATCCCAGTCCTCCCCTGAACACATGTGAAAGGAGAAGAACCCTGCACCTTCTTTTCATATCTTCCTGGTTGCTGAAGGTTTTTTGTACCTTATTTTTTTTTACTACATGAAGGAGTCCCAAAGTGTCTTACAATCACCTTCCCTTCCTCTCCCCACATCAGACACCTGATGAGCTAGGTGAGGCTGAGAGAGCTCTGAGAGAACTGTGACTAGCCTAAGGTCACCCAGCTCTCTGCATGGGGAGGAGTGGGGAGTTGAACCCTGTGCTCCATTTTAGAGGCTGCCACTCTTAACCACTAACTACACTCAGGCGTGTTCAGCATTTTTCTCCTTAGCTGAAAGCTAAGGGGGAAATGCTGAAAGCATCAGATAAAGAATTGAGGAGGTGGGTGTGGCAGGGTTTAGCTTCTGTGACTGGCATAGTCCATTTCTGTTTCAAAACAGAACCTCCATCCCTTTTTGAAAACTACATGCACTTGTCTTTTCTCTTTTAACTGGGCTAACAGCAACCAGGGATGATTTGTATTGACAACAAAGATACAGCTGCTTAATGTTTTCACCCAGAATGACGGACTCAGAGAGATCTCTGATCCTGAATCAGCAATTCTCTTTTGCCTAGAGAGAGAGTTCCTCGTCACTGATTTTCTGCATCTTGCCTAGGCTGGTGTATTTCCATTGCTGAGTCTCAACCTTTAGTCTCCCCCTTTACCTCCTCTGACGGTCTGCATGTCAGACAAGTGTACCTAAGACCATGTCGGAAGGAAACAAGACTTGGTTATCTGTCTCTATTTACTCCCAGCTCTGCCAGCCTGCAAGTTAGTAGGTGTAAAGGATTCCCTTGTGCCCTGCAGGGAGTTGGACTAATGTTGCCTACATGAACATTCATGAAGGTGCTGAAGTCTGATTATACTGAATCAGACCATTAGTCCATCAAGGTCTGTTCTCATCTACTCAGATTGGCAGTAGCTGGCCAGAGTCTCCTATGGGGAGGGTCTTTCACATCACCAACTGCTTGGTCCTTTTAACTGGAGATGCTGGGGACTGAACCTGAACCTGCCAAGCAGATGCTCTTCCACTGAGTCATAGCTGCTTGCCTACCTATTGCAGGGAAAGGAGACATAAACTAGGATTTCTATGCATCTTTCCCCCATGAGCAAAATCTGTACTGAGTACCTGTATTGGCATAGATTGCACTTTGAATATCATGACCTGCCCTAATTTCCCAAATATGGATCATATCACAGCTAGATTACTGTATTGCATTGTGATTGGAATGCTCTCCCTTTATTGGCTTACCTGATATGGAATCTGCTGGGTTTTAAGCAATTGTAATAGCGCTGCTGTTTTTCTCGGCTTTTATTAGTTTCTGATAGATGTAGTGCTGTTGGTGGTGATATTGGATAGGTCTGGGTGTGTTATTTTAATGTATCTATTTGTGTATTTGTGCATTAAAGCACATGGAGTAATGCTGGTATTAACCAGAGCTCTTGGTACAGAGAGTTGTACTTACAAGGGGCATCTTCTCTTGCCTTCAATCCTAGCTTAGAACAATTGTGGTTAAGATTTCAGGACATAAAACACAGAAAGGTGTAGCCACACCTACTCTAGCCTGGATCTGCCTTTCCTTGGACAGCCACTTGGCATGAGGAATGGTGACAATGGCTGTGATTATTTTCTGCCATAAAAACAAAGCAAAACCCAGATTCCTGCCAAAGCTCCACAAATCTTCCATGATCAACAGAAAAGGAACTATCCCATTTGTTTCTTTCATATCTCCCTCCTGTTTAAAAAAAAAACCCTCCCTCCTTCTTTCTTTCCTCCAAGCAAGGAAAACTAAACTTTTTCATTTTAGATGCTGCAAATAAACAGAGAAGATAACTTTTAATAACCTGGAGCTTCTGGTGTTGAAAAATAGGAGGCAAACTTTGGGGTGAAAGCAACAACCAACGCGTAATGAGCCATGAATGCTTTCAAAAGCCTTTTATTATTAATAAAATAATAGCATGGACATCGGAGATGGCTCCAAGAGGGATTCAGACGAAATTATGGAGGAGAGATCTATCAAGCACTGTCAGTTTACCTCTGAATACTGTGTTTGGAGGAGGGGGAACAGGAGAGGAGGGCTTCAGCCTTGTATCCTGCTTATTGGCTTCCTGGAGGTATCTGTTTTGCCACTGGAAAAGCACGTACAGTGGTTTGCTGATGATGATCAACCCAAAACCAAAACTCACTTAATGGATACCTTTCAGATAAACATATCCCTCAATTTTCATTTCCTGTGGACTCATGGAGGATGGTTAAACCCTCGCATTGGGGCTTGATCCATCTTTTGCCTTGTAACACAACTCCAAAAGATGCGGGTCCTCAGAGCTCTTTCCTAATCCATTCAAGTATGAGGCTTTGGACAGTGAAATCTCATGCTAAGCCAAGGGAAGATTTCTCATATTATTAATTCATTTAGACAGGAAAAAAGGACAAGGACTAAACCCCGTAAGGGAGAGACAATAAGAAGGAAGGTTGAGGCTTGTGCGGAATGTGAAGGAGGCAGGACTTAGAGCACAAGAGCACAGGGAAGGTCTCAGCACATCGTGGAGCAAAGATGTGTTCTCTTGTTCATACGACTGTTGTATTTGTGGGTATCATGACTTCTTCCAAAATTGCCTTCCTTCCTGAGTGGCCCATTTTCCCCAGGAACTGATGGTGTCCTGTATAGAAGCTGTATTCTTGGTTCTCAAAGCAAATTCCAAATGCGCAGAAACGCTGCTAAGGAACTCTTCTTTTGCTGGGTCATTTTAGTCTGTGGTTACAAGACATGACCAAATTGATACAAATTACCTTCTTATAAGTGCATGATAAACTGTGCCTTCAATAAATTAACTGTGCAAGAGCAGGTGGAGAAAAAGAAGGCAGAAATGTGTGTGGGCGGGGGGGGGAATGTAAAACAACAGTACAGCAGTTTTAAAGACAGTCTTCGTCCTTGTGGTATCAGTTCCTCTGAATGTCTAGGGCTGAGACACAAAACGGAGAATGAGCTAGGGGGTTCTTGGAAACTTCCTTTCAGTCAACAGACTAGGGTGTTTTCCTGTATGATTGCTCAAAAAGTACAGGTTTTTCTTGCAAAGACATCTTTTTCCCTTAAGGCATGTGCAGATAAGCATCCTCCCAATTAGATGTTTCCTGTCCTCGACCTTCTCAATTAAATCAGAGTATTATAGGGCAGCCCCTAAATCTAGGTAGGTAGCGTCTAAAGGTTTGCACAAGCCTGCGTCTTAGCACCCAGTGCATTCCTGGGAGCATCAGGCTTCGCCCCTAGTAGGATATGAAAATCACAAAAAATGAACTGCTGGAACACCCAGATCAGCTGAACTAGAATTACTAGAACTAGAATAAGTCTTTCTAACTTCTTCATGGAGGAAGTTTAGGAGCTGCCACTATAATGGTCCTACTTCTAGCAGGGAAGTGTTCTGAACTATTCTGGAGACAGAATGTTGAACATGACCCATATCTTTCTCAACTATTTGACAGGTGAGAAGCCCCTAAGATATTCTTCATGCATCAAGAAACCCCAGGAGTTCAGAATATGGTTGGGAAGCATAGCTGTATACATACCCACCTGGGGCCCCTCTCCTTCCTATCCCCTCTAGGCCCATCAACGGCCATTTTGGGAAGTGGGTTATGACCATATGGTCATATCAAAATGGCCTGCCACGAGCCATTTTGGGAGTGGCAGGCTAGAAATCGAATTAACAACAACAACAACAGAGTCCAGTAGCGCCTTTATTCAAGGCGTGAGCTTTCGAGTGCAAGCACCCTTCGCCAGACTATGATCTTCTTACATGGCAGGGAATACATAGCAAAATTGATTTGAAGGGGTGGGGAATCAAATACAGCTCACCGGGTTAGAAGTTGGCACGCATAACCACTGCACCAAGCTGGCTCACCACAGCACAAAAGGCATGGAGATCTCTCAAGAGGCAGGCTGAAATCAAGGGGGGCAGTCATGTGATATGCAAGTGGAAACCAGCATTTCTGACCTAGGCCTGGCTTCCATCCAGGCTTCCTCAATGGTGCTGACCTAGTGTTTGGAGACATGTCCATACTCTCAGTAGTTCAAACAAGGCCCCATTAGGCATTTCAGGCTCTTCCACCACAGATACAGGCCAGCTGGCCTTTGGCGACCCAACTGAAGCATCTGCATGTACACTGAGCAAACCATTATCTTTTGTCGCACCTTATGACTTTTCCCTTTTCTCTTCCTCCTTGGCAGGTGAGGCAGATCTGCTGGCTGTCCACTGCTGCATGCTGAAGTGATGGACCTCTGGAGGCTCCAGGCAATATTTCCTTTCCGTACTGCTAGTCTTGCGATTCTGCTTGTGGTTTATGCTCTGTCTGCTGAAGCCGGGTAAGACAGAGTTACTGGGGTGGTGCCGTTTGTTTTTATATTTACTGTCCTGTATCTCATACTGATTTTTTAAAAAGAAATAATAGGGAGAAGATGGTAAGAACATGTGGGATCTGATGAGACAGAAGAAAGGGAGTATAATCACCCACCCCTTCAAATCAATTTTGCTATATATTCCCTATACACACACTATACGAGCAGTCATTGATTACAAAAGTACACAAGTAGAAGAAGAAGAAGAAGGTTTTTATATGCCGCTTTTCTATACCCGAAGGAGGCTCAAAGCGGCTTACAGTTGCCTTCCCATTCCTCTCCCCACAACAGACACCCTGTGGGGTGGGTGAGGCTGAGAGAGTGCTGATATCACTGCCCGGTCAGAACAGTTTTATCAGCGCCATGGCGAGCCCAAGGTCACCCAGCTGAAAGTCCAGGGATTCTGCACAAACAAGGGTTTGCAGAGGTAGTTAACAGCCATTTCTGAATATAGGTTCTGCCTTCAGAAGAGCTGGGTGTGTGTGTGAGAGATGGATATATTGTTACATGGCTTCTGAAGTCTTCTGATTGCCGAACAACGATTTCCTTTTCAGCAGAAGTACAAAAGAAAAACTTGGTAGCTACTGTACATTAGCTTTGGTTTTTCAGATGACCCTTGTGGTTGACAGTAAAACCAAGTCCCCTGTGAGAAGGGTTTGCCACTCCCCAGCTGGCTCAGGAAAAACTCGTCATCAGTACTTGAGGAAATCTACAAATCTTAACCTGCAAATGGTGCTTTTCCCTCCAGATCTTGTCCACAATATAAACAATGAGCATATCCAGCCATCCACAGACCTAGCAGAGTGTGAGTTTCCCAGTTCCCCATTCTGCATGCTGCAACATGCTGAATCTCCCTAAATTTTGTTTGGGATGGAGGGAATCAGGGGAATACTGGAGTGGGCAAAGTGGCAATCAAAAGTGGGAGGGGGGTCAGTGGAAAGTACCACCTGCTTTCCCCTATTGGAGGAGCTGCCGGCTTGGATAACACGCCAGCTGGTCCATGTACTAGGGGGATAATTACCAAAGGGACACAGCCTTCTCTCATATTACTTGTAGCATCTCATGATTATCATCATCATTAATGATATCTTACAGAAAGTGGGGAGCTCATTCCCATCATAAAGCAGCAGAATTAGGCCACCCACATATCAAGTAGGAATTTCATTCACTTTTTCACAGATAAGGACTGAGCATTTCCAAGGGGCATAACATAACATAACATAACAAGGGGCATAACATAACATCCTGCTAAAGGATGCTTTGGGATGCTTAGGGCTGATCCTGCATTGAGCAGGGGGTTGGACTAGATGGCCTGTATGGCCCCTTCCAACTCTATGATTCTGTGATTCTATGTTGGGAGAGGCTAAGAACCAGGTAAAGAATAACAGTGGGGGGGGCAGGAAACTGGCCTGTACAAGCCAGGGGATTTATATAATCCTGGAGGGAGGGATGCAGGGCACAGTTCCAAACTATTGTTCCCTCTCCTACAGTTCCTCAGACCTCCCGCTTGATGCTTCTAATAGCAAACGTCATGGTTGAGCCTGTTGTGTGAAAGCAACCAAAGAGCCCCTACCCAGAGAAAAAAGGGCTTTGGTATACTTAGGAGATTCCCGAAGTATGTAGGAAAATATTCAGTTCAAAAAAATAAAAGAATCTCCCCCTCCCTCAAAATACTCTGTGTATATTCTGTGAGCCACAGAACACTGAAGGTAGAAGAGTATCAGCTGAAGGGGAAAAGTTACCAAGAAGGAAAGGAACCTTGGGGCTGCTTAAGTCACTGACAACCTTTAGCATCCTGCGGAGGAGATTTGGGTCAGGGCTGTTTCAAACAGCCATTCCCCAGCCTTAGAGAAGGTGTTTCCTGCTTACCTTGCTCCAAACACTGACAAATAGGATAACTGCATTATAACAGTAGAAGGCAGCTCATGCAAAATACCTAGGATCCAGCTATGCACAAAAGGGATCCCCTAACAATCAGCAAGCTTACAAAAAGGAGAGCACCACAGCCTTCTGCAGTTCTGCGGTGCTTAATGCACCAATGGGGTGGTGGGGGGGGGGAGACATTCTGGATGTCACAGTTTCCCTCCAATCAAGGCTGGATAGATACACAAACTAAGTAAGTTACAGTTCAGAACCTCAGATTGTAGTTGCCTTTAAGTATAAAAAAGTACTACATTTCTATGTTAGAATATTTTGGCTTTTTGGCTAATTGTATTAAGCCCTTTAAACTTGACAGAATTTAGGGCCCCAGCATGCCTTAAGCTGGCCCTATCTCCTAATTAAACCTTTAAGGTGACTTAAGAGCAGTGACATTTAGAATGCACCTTGGAATTTTAACCAGCCTGAGTGTCTATCAGTCTCGCTTCTTCGCTTCTCAAGTGTGGAGAGAAATAAGAAAGACCGACAAGATTCTGCAGGCCTTCATCATCCCATACACTGGTTTAGTGGCTTAATACACTGGTTTAGTGCAGATGTACTAACCTCCTGTTCCCCTTTGACTGCAGAACAGGGCAAAGAAGAACCTGCCAGCTGATGTATGTGGCCATGGAAGGAGGCAGGGATTCCCAACCAGTGGTCCATGGACCCATGGGGGTCTGCTGAAGCTCTGTAGGGGGCTGCAAGAACTTTGGAGGGGATCCACAGCCTTTCCCCTCCTGCCTTAATGGGTTTGACCACAAGCTAGGGAACCAGCTGCTTCCATTGTTCTCCCCCACCCTCGCAAGTGTGAGTTAGTTCTCTCATAGTTTCTGTGCCTGGGAGGGGGTGGAGCCTGCATGCCTGCTGTCAATTAGCGGAATCCATTATTAAAGATGGGATTAGAATAACAAAAGCTATTGAGAAGGAATCAGCAGAATCTACAAGGGAAGATCTTGACTCAATAATCTTTTAGAATTCTTTAAGGGGGTGGATAAGCATGTGGACAAGAGTGACCCAGTAGATCTTGTTTACTGAAACCAACCTTTCTCAACTTCTGAGAAATATTCTTCAGGCATCGAGTAACCCCAGAAGTGATGCCAGTTGGCCATGCCTGCCTGCCACACCTCCGGAAGCCCCATGTTTACAGTATGCATGGCATCACTCATTTTTAAAAAATGCTTGCTAAATAAGAAGCTAATTTCATTTTACCTTTCCTGAGCAAAAGAAGGAAGCATTGATCTCAACGGTCATAAAGCCCACCATGCAAAGCAGCAATTCTCAGCTGAAATTATCTATGTGCTTTAGAGCAGGGGTAGTCAACCTGTGGTCCTCCAGATGTTCATGGACTACAATTCCCATGAGCTCCTGCCATGCCATGGGAATTGTAGTCCATGAAGATCTGGAGGACCACAGGTTGACTACCCCTGCTTTAGAGATCACCTATAATTCTGGGAGATCTCCAAGAATCACCAAGAGGCTGACCTAAGAATATATTTTCCTAGGGTTGGAAATGGCTGCCAGGGCAAGGGGAAACCTGGGAAGAAAGGAGTCCTTGTGCAGGCTTTGCTCTTGTGGATTAAAAACTGCTTAATTAACAGGAACTAGAGAGTGAGTATAAATAGGCAGTTTTCACAGTGGAAAGTGGTGAGTAGTGGGGTACCACAGAACTCAGTACTAGGTCCGGTACTAGCATTTTAACTCATTCATTAATTATTTGGAGTTGGGAGAAAGCAGTGAAGTGAGTAAGTTAGTGGATGACACTAAGATGTTCAGGGCAGTAAGAACCAGGGAAAACTGTGATGCACTTCAGAGAGACCGGCAGAGGCTGGTCAAGTGGGCATCAGTGTGGCAAATGAGGTTCAAAGTGGGCAAATGCAAAGTAATGCACATTGGAGCAAAAAATTCTAATATATGCTGAAGAGATCTGAACTAGCAGTAACTGACCAGGAGAGAGATCTTGGAGCCAGGGTAGATAACTCCCTAAAGATGTCAACTCAGTGTGCAACAACAATAAAAAAGGAAAATGTTATGCTGGGGATTATTAGGAAGAGGATTGAAAGCAGATCAGCCAGTATCATAATGCCCCTGCATAAATCTATGGTGTGGCCTCATTTGGAATACTGTGTACCGTTCTGGTCAGCGTCTCTCAAAAAAGGTATTATAAGCACTGGAAAAAATGCAGGAATGGGCAACTGAACTGATTTAGGGGATGGAACACCTTCCCCATGAAGAAAGGTCAAAGAGGTTAGAGCTATATTGAGGGGTTGCAAAACCAAAAAGGAATGGAAACCCAACCTTAACAAAGTCAGGAACTCAAAAGTTGAGCTATAAAACAATAACAAATTATAATGAATATTTATTAAAGTGCACCAATATGATGTTAAAAACAAGGTAAAAACTATACAGATCTAACTGCACATGAACAGACCAAATGCGTTTTGACTGTCATGGGTCTCCATATTATTATACAATGCACTCCTATCTGAAACCAATTCTGAAGTTTAGCTGGGTGGTCAAGGGAAATCCGTTTGGTGTAGCCCCAACAAATAGTGTTTCTTTTTGGAGCCCACCTTCTCAGATATACAATGTCTAGGATCACCACTCTCAGCTATTATTCGGCATAGAGAATGCATTACATGTGTGTCAGGAAAAAAGCTTATACTACAGAAGCATTTGTTGGGGCTACACCAAACAGATTTCCCTTGGCTATATTGAGGGGTGACATGATAGGGGTTTACAAAATGATGTATGGTATAGAGAAAGCAGAGAGAGAGAAGTACCTTTCTCCTTTTCTCACAATAGTCATGGATGCTCAATGAAATTAATGAACAATATATTTAGAACAGATAAAAGAGAGTACACATTCATCCAAAGAGTAATTAACACATGGAATTCACTGCCACAGGCTACAAGCTTAGGCAGCTTCAAGAGAGGACTAAATAAACCTATGGAACAGCGGTCCTTCAGGGGCTATTAGACACACTATATAGAGGAAACTCCATGTCTAGGGCAGAGATGCTCTGTGTTCTTGGTGCTAGGGGGCAACAGTGGGAGGTCTTCTGGAATTCTGGTTATGCTGGTGGACCTCCTAATGGAACCTGGGTTTTGTCCACCATGTGGCACACAGAATGTTGGCCTGGCTGGGTCATTGGCCTGATCCAACATGGCTCCTCTTATGTTCTTATGTTACTAGAAATGTGCTTCCTCCCAGCTGCTGATTCTGGAGAAGCAGAGGGTATTGCAGAGCCTCTCCAATCTGCACTTCTTCTGGCCAGGTCTGAACCAACCCCTTGAGGATCTGGCAGCACCACTCCCATGGGAAGATGACTTCCTTCCATGGGAGGTGGTGACAAAAATACCTCAAATATTCCTAGGAGGTGGTCTGTCTCACCATCCTCCACAGCCTTCTTAAACTACCTCAATGGTGAAACTAGTGGCCATCTAGGAATGTAGACAATTGTGACATGATGTCTACTTAGGGGTTCTGCAGTAGAAACCCTTCAAATATGACCTGGCAGAATGGGTCTCACCAGTGATGAAGCACCATATACAGAAAAAGCCAAGCCAGAAGGTGCAACCTGCTGCTTCCGCTGGTCCTCTCGCATCTTGCCCTATGGGAACAGTCTGATTTCTCGTTCTCTCCCTTGATGTTATAGATTTGCTCAGAAGCATGGCCCAGATATTATTGATGACAGCAAGGACAACATCACCATCTTTACACGCATCCTTGACCGGCTGCTGGACGGATATGACAACCGGCTGCGACCTGGGCTTGGAGGTCAGGCAATTGCATGGGGGCTGCATGCTGATTTGATCTTGTTTGATGCCTGGTCGCTCTCTGACCCCTAATAAACTATACAACCTTCCTAGGTCTTCCTTGGCTACTGACGGGGGATGGAAGAGTAGGGTTGCCAGATCCGGATTGGAAACTCCTGGAGATTTGGGGATGGAACCTGGTGAGGACAAGAAACTCAATGGAGTAAAATGCCAGCGAATCCTCCCCTAAGCAGCAATTGTCTCTTGAGAATTGATCTCTTTAGTCTGGAGATGAATTGAATTTCAGGGAGATCCCCAGTTCTCACCTGGGGTCTGGCATCCACCCCAAACCTCTTTGCATGCAGGAGGGGATCCTCTTAGCTCCTGGAGGCTGGCTATTAATCCCAGTATTTGCTGGAACTTCTTCTGGAGAAATGTGATTTCCCGGGAGCATCTCCAGCATATTGCTTTAGGCTCTTCTGCCCAACTGTTAAGATAATGAATTGTTTCTCTCAGAGCCAGTGCAGGCTGTTTCAAGCTACTGCCTCCCCATCCCCCCCCCACCACCACCTTTCTGTTCCTGCTGTGCTTCTGAATAGCTGCTCTCAGCCAGGGACAGAGACAAAGCTTTAAAGGGAGCTGGGAGCTGAAGTTGTTAGTCCCACAGCCAAATGGCCTGACACTGCAGTACCCACAGACAAGATGGTTACAACACAGCAGATTGTATGCTGGTGGCCTTTGCTCCAGAGCATGTCCCTGAGACAAAGAAGGGACTATCCCTGTTTCCGCCTACCCAGGGAAGCCCACCAGGAAAGAAGGGCTGAGAGCTGGACCTGAGGCCCTGAGCAGCATTTCTAAGAGGGGAAGTTGAGGGTGCTGCTCTGTTTGGTTTCATTTGGGGCCTGCTTTGACAAAGACAGTGACAGAGGGTGTAGGCTGCACGGGGCTTTTTAACCACTCCAATCGACTAAATCCCTGCAGTCTACACTGAGTTCGATTTCCATTTTGATTTGGGGTGCTTTAAATTTTCCCTCTGCGACATGCATGATTGATTCGTGGTGACCCTACCTTTCCCCCATGATATCCTGAAGTGGATATAAGCCTCAGTATTTCAAAAGCCACCATGAGTGCAGCTCTCTGCTTTTTGCTAATTAATTTTCTGCCTCCTGCCTCCAACGCTGATGTAGCAAAGCAGTCTTCCCTGATTGGCTAGGCTAGCGCATCCGTTCAAAGACTTCCTGGTTCCCGGTTGCAAGGCTTCCCTTAAAGTGACTGTGCTCCAGAAGCCCTAACTTCTCTCAGCATAGATTTGCCTCTTGTTATTTCCCTCTCCTCTACTGTCTCCAATCCTCCCCCGCCACCCATTCAAGAAAAGAAAGAAAGAGACTCATGCTGCAATTGGCACCCCTCCCTGTCCTGAGCTTCCCCAATCAAGTGCAGAACACTTTCTGTTTCAATTCGGGGGGGGGGGGGATAGAGGAAGACCCAAATTTCAAATTGATCTGAATTCATCAGGATCCACAACAGAAAAAGAACCAAAGTAAATGCCGAATCAGCCCAGGTCACATGCACACTGATATGAGAGGGGTGGAGAGGACAACTGTAGGGAATGAGAAAGCGGGGGTGGGGGTAACTGGGGCAATTGGGCTGCCTCTGTAGCTGCTGCTATTTCAGCGCCATTTTAGGAAGTTTTGCCATGTCTGGCAGCAGCCCAGACAAGATGCCTCTGTGCAATTGTTTCCCACTGTGCACGAGAGTGAAAAATCAGCCCAGCATGACCACTAAGCTAAGACGATTCTCTGGGTATCTTCATGCATTAGTGGTTACATTGTCTTAATGGGAATTTAAATCCTGCAACAGCCTGCAAGTTTGCCTCATGTCTCTTCTGCATCCCATCCCATGTGAACAAACACAAAATATGGAACAATGGTGTCATGTGGGCGAATGGCTTCTGAGTCTATAAAACCATCATTCTTTGTCTCTGGAAGACACGGAGAACCTGCAAAGAAGCCACAAGGGGCATCTGGCCCAGACCTCAATTTGGAGGCAGCAGCTGTCCCTGCTGCCCATCCATCTCTACACATCACTTGAAACTATTTGTTGTTAGCATAAAATGTACATTAATTTAAAAAATAATAATAAAGGCTCTTTATTAAGATGATAGCAAAGCAAGAGAGCCTAGCTGTAAGTAGTGTCAAAGAGCCTTAACCCAAAGTAAAGAGGGACTTCAGGTATTTGAAGATTGCATTTTATAAAGCCAAAAGACATGTGATCTTCATCTCCTCTTTCTGAGCCTTTATATTGGTTTAATGGGCATTTTTCTCCCCGCAGGGATCCATGGGGGCATTTCCGCACATCAGTTTAAAAAGTTACGCCAGCTAAATGGCAAAGCGCTAATTTTTTTTTGCACTTCTGATCCCCTCCTCACCTTTTCTGCTGTCTCACCTTTGTCTCTGCCTTTTCATGCATCTCACCCTCCACAACTGCTGCTAGAAATGGCGGAAGAGAGCAACACATCTTATACGTGTTTTGCTTCCACCTGTCAATCAATGCAGGCAACCAATCCCCGTTCTCCATGTTTTAAAGGTCCCGCAATGCCCACTAAGTTTTTTTTTAATTCATACTTCTCCATTGAAATGCCTATGCATAGAATCATAGATGCATAGTGCCTTTTGAATGCCACCCCTTATGGGATCACGAGTCCTTTGATACTTTAAAAAATTAATCTCATTCCTGATTTCGTGTGTGTGTATGGGCGGAGAAAACTTTAGAGAGGCATGCTTTGTGTTACAACTTTAAAAAAATATTTTATTTCTGGCATTGCCTGCATGCATGTCTGCCTATTCGTTGCTCCAGTAAGTTCATGCTAAATAGGTTGGGGAATCCACTTTATGTGATTCCCCAACTCGCACTTTAAAATTGAGGATGTAGCCAGCCAGTTACTGCCCATATGCTGGATGTTGACAGCGTCATATGGAGGGGCCAGAATATAATGACTATGTATGGTAAGCATTTCACAACATTTAACAGGTGTGGAAATGCCCTGGGTTTTGCAGGCAATGTGAGGGGGATAGGGATTTTCAACAAATAAATCTCAGTACCCATACAGTAACTGAACTACAGTTCCCACAGTTCTTTGGTAGGAGCAAAGCCAACAAGCATCTTCAACTTATTTATGAACCCAGACATACAATTCTGTTTCTGTTGTGCTGTGGTTGCCATGTATGAGAGAGAATTTGGATGAAAAACAAAGCATTCACTTCATTTCATGCATTGCTAGACATCAACACAAAACAACATTGATTTAAGCTTCATATGTTTAAATGACCTAGAGCATTGTGGGGGTGAAAAGAAAATGGTGGGTGTGAGGGAACGACAAACAAATAGAGAGAGGCTTTGTGGCACGCTTAGCCACCAACCAGTAAATATTTCACAAGGCATCCAGATCAGGCTGAAAAATTTCAAGTTCTGTGTGGAAACACTTTGCCCAATTGCCAAGAATGCCACATGGCACCTGCTCTGGGTTGGCTGGTGTTGGGAAGGATATGTGTAAACAGGCCATCTGTGTTGCCCGGCTACCTCTTGTCCATTCATGTTTGTTTTCTTAGCCCTGATATTTCCCCATCTGCTCCCATCTACTCTACTGACTCCTCCAGCTTGATGTATCCAGGAAAATGCTACGGTCCAAGTGCATGGGTGTGTCTAGCATCAGCACCCTAGACTTCTGGCTTATGGTCTAACAGAATCATGATGACAAAACAACTCCCACCAGAAAGAGAGACACAGAGTGAAAAACAAGGAGCACGTTTGGTGTGGCCTTGTGAAATCAGGGTAGATTTAGAGGGGAGAAAGCTGAAATGGAACTGAGGGACCCACAAGGAGTGAACAGATGTATTTACTATTGTACCTTACAACTGTGTTATTCTTGCTTTCTTGTAACACACACACACACTTCCAGTCCTTTGCTTCTGTAGAGAGAAAGGGGCTGGGTCTTCTTAGTGACCTTATCCAGTCTTGTGAAGGGCGATAATGAAGGGGAAGGAACTAACATTAAATGAAGGGGAAGGAACTAACATTAAATGAAGGGGAAGGAACTAAGGCTACAATCCTATGCAAAAACACCTTGATATTAGAACTTGGGTCTCTCTAACCAGGTGATCCCAAGCAGAATGACAGCCTTCCAAGCTAAGGCAGCCAGTTCCTCTCAGCCTCAACCTACCTTGCAGGGTGTTTGTTGTGGAGAGAAGGGAAGGCAATTATAAGCCCCTTTGAGAGCCCTTCAGGTAGTGAAGAGAGGAACCAAAGAAAAACCCAACTCTTCTTTTTAAAATGCAGAAATATGCAGGGGTTTAAGGTAAGAACTTCAATAATGTCATGTGATAATAGCTGCAGATAAAAGAGGTGGGTAAAGGGACCGGTTTAAAAGTTGGCAACTTCTTCCTAAGCACATTCACTTTAATGGATTTAGAAGGATGAAACTCTGTTTGCACTATAAGTCACATTACTTTATGCCTGTGGTAAATTCTTTACCCTTTTGAGGAGAGTGTGGGTCCTTATGACTCCTCATATGAGTGCAGCAAGCCACCTAAAACTGGGCACTTCTGTGCACACACATTTGCTTCCTCCAGTGGTCCATGGTTCTTACCAGGAAAGAAAAGCAACAGAGTCTATCTGTGAAGTTCAGTATTTACAGGATCAGTGCCACAAATATAAGCGTTAGTGATGGGCAAGCTAACCCAGGCCTGATTGAAATGAGACTCAGAGGGATCTGCTTCATGGGTGCTTGGGGAGGGCAGTCACAGGAGTCTGGTTCATGGGAGGCTGAGGTTTAGATGGGTTTGTGATGAGTCTAAAGCAGGGGTCGTCAAACTGTGGCCCTCCAGATGTCCATGGACTACAATTCCCAGGAGCCCCTGCCAGCAAATGCTGGCAGGGACTCCTGCGAATTGTAGTTCATGGACATCTGGAGGGCCGCAGTTTGACTACCCCTGGGGGCACTGTTGAGTACTACATATCATTAGGTTGTGAACGAAGGAATGCTCCTGGCAAGCCAATTGTGCTTGAGAGGATGGGGCAGAATAGTAGAACCAGAAGGAAGAACAGCATGGCTAACTGCTAAGCACAGAATTTCCCCATCCTTTCAGGGCTGTAAGAAATGAATTTCAAGGAAAGCTGTGACACTTGAAGAGTTAGCAGGAAATGGGGACACGGAGCCATCATCTCCAGGAGATCCCCTGACTGAATGTGTACGCACAAAAATGTATCTGGTATTGCAGGCTACTGTGTTAAGCCTGTGGTGCCGCAGTTGTGTTACAGAATTCTGTTCTGGGGGTTGGTTCTGTGGATCTTTATGAGTTAATTGCTCTGTAGTGCAGTGGAGCTTGTGAAGCTCAGAAATTATGTCTGCGGTTGAGAATTTCAACAAACAAGATCACTTCTGTAAGATTTCAGCTGTTAGTCACTTGGGATTCATTCTGTAAAACACACATGCACACACGCACACACAACTATATCTGAGTATGCTTTCCTCTGGCAGACATTCAGGGATACAATCAGAATGGAGGCTATCAAAATAGTGATTTTATTTAATTAGCCTCCAAGGGTGCAGGAAGCACTTGCTGTAGCTAATTTGGGGTCTCTAGTACAGGCAGACAGTAGCTGAGGGCTGGTTCTGTCTTGTGAGTCGTGTGATTTGGCTCTCCCATCGTAGCACTTTTCAGTGGCATGTGGTCTCCTAGACTGGGATTCCACTGACCTTGCTGTAACACCATGCTCTTCCCCATGGGAGTACCCAGCAAAGCATATTAAATTAGAAGAGGAGGAAAGAAATGCACAGAAGTTAGCTTTAGGGGGAAATGAAGACATCTCTTGCAAAGGGCAGCCTGCAGCATTTTCCTTCTGCGTGCAGAAGACATTTGTAATCTGGTTTCCTAGAAAACCAAGTGTTACAAAATGCGTTTAATGAACAATCCACCAAAAGCTACCAAGTGGAACTGGTGGGCCCATTGTTGTGTGTGGATTTTTTTTTCCTTTTCAAAAAAGCCACTGGAAAACCCCATCCATAATTTTATAAACCCCCATCATGTCACTTCTTAGCTGTCACCTTTCAAACCTGAAAAGTTCCAGACTCTTCAAACTTTCCACATAGGAAAAATGCTCCAGTACCCTCATCATCTTGCTTGCCCTTCCCTGTCCTTTTGTCAACTCTGCAATGTTTTTCTTAGATACTTCGATCAGAATTATATCCAGTATTCCAAATGGGGCTGCACCATAAATCAGTGCAGGGGCATTACAATACTGGACACTTTGTTCTCAATCCCTTTCCTAATAATCCCTAACACAGAGATTGACTTTTTCATTGCAGCAGCACACTGAGTTGACACTTTCATTGAGCGATCCACAATAACCTCAAGATCTCTTCCCCCTCAGTCTCAGCAAGTTCTGCCTCCTAAACTTGAAGTTAGGATTTTTGTCCCAATGTGCATCACCTTACACATACTGAGACTGAACAGGATTTGCCACATTGTTGTCCACACATCCGGTTTGTGGAGGTCTTCTTGGAGTGCTTCACAATTAGCTTTGGTTTTCACCATCCTGAATAGAATCTCATAATCTTAGAGTTAGAAAGGGCCATACAGGCCATCTAGTCCATTCCCATGCACTATGCAGGATCAGCCTGAAGCATCCAGGGTAAGTATTTGTCCAGCCGCTGCTTAAAAAACACCAGTGAGATGGAGTTCACTACCTCCTTAGGCAGCCGATTCCACTGCTGAACTACTCTGACTTTGAAATTTCCCCCTTATATCTAGCCAATACCATTCCATACTATAGTTAAACCCATTACTGTAGGTCCTATCCTCTGCTGCCAACAGGAACCACTGTTTTTTGCATCATCTGCAAACTTGGTCACTACACAATTCACCTCTATTTCTAGATCATTTGCAGATAAATTAAATACTACTGGCTCCAATACTGATCCTATAGCGATCCCCCCACTGCTTATTTCCCTCTATTGTGAGAGCTGTCCATTTATTCCTACTTCTTGCTTCCTGTCATTTAACCATTTAATCTGTCATTTATCCATCCTCTTATCCTATGACTGCTAAGTTTACTCAGGAGTCTTTAGTGAGGTACCTTGTCAAAAGCCTTTTGAAAGTCCAGGTACATAACATCTACCGGGTCAATGTTATCTACATGCTTGTTCACTTTTTCAAGTTGAAGCCATGCTGATTTCTCCCCAGCAGGCTTTGTCCCTCTATGTGCGTAATCATTCTTTCTTTGTTTATAGTTTCTACTAATTACCCTGGGACAGATATTAGGCTGACTGGCCTGTAATTTCCTGATTCCCCTCTGGATCCATTTTTTAAAAATTGGTTTCACATTTGCTACTCTCCAGTCTTCTGGTACAGCAGCTTAATTAAGCGATAGATCAACTATCTCACATCTGAATTCTTTGAGAGCCAGCTTGGGTGTAGTCGTTAAGAGTGGTGGCCTCTAATCTGGAGAACCTGGTTTGATTTTTCATTCCTTCACATGCAGCCAGCTGGTGACCCTGAACCAGTGACAGTTCTCTTAGAGCTCTCTCAGCCTCACCTACCTCACAGGGTATCTGTTGTGGAGAAAAGAATGGTAGGCAATTATAAGCCATTTTGACACTCCTTCAGTTAGTAAATAGTGGGGTACAAAACCCAACTCACTATATGCCATCAGGACCTGGAAACTTATGAGTCTTTAATTTCCCCAGTAGGTCTAGCACTTAACCTCTGATCACCTCATTATGGCTCAGTTCTTCAGGCTCCCTACCTGAAAATAGGGCAGTGGCATGGCTGCATTCTTCACTGTAAATACAGAAGCAAAAAAAAAAAAATCATTCGGCTTCTCTGCCATCTCTCCATCTTCCTTTAGCAATCCCTTTATTCCTTTGTCATCCAAAGACCCCACTGCTTCTCTGGTTTTGTTTTCTGCTCTGGATATACTGTTTTTAGAATGTAATTCTTCAAAATTTGTTTTTGCATGCCTAATCATTGACTTACAATTCTTTTGTCAGGGCCGGTGGTCCTTCCTGTTCAATACATTGGGACAAACCTTCCACTTTTTAAAAGAATCCTCTTTGCTTTCTATAGCTTCCTTGACTTGTGTTGTTAACTATGCAGCCTTTCTTTTAGACTTGGCTGTGCCTTTCTTAACCTGTGAAATGATGTACGAAAGGGCTGTGATGCTTCTTTAGAGTGCAGGGAGTCTTGATGGAGGCTATTATCCCTGCCTGATCCACCAAGTTTCTTGCTTCTGGCAGCAAGATTATGTTAGACTCTCCTTACATCTGCTTGCAATGGCATCCCCAAGCTGCTTTTCTTGGGTCAGTGCTGGAGAGACATTGTTGTAAGTCCCCTGAGCCTACTTGTGGGGAGAGGCAGCCTATAAATTAAAGTATAACAACAAGAACAACGACAACAACAATAACGTTTAAGGATGCAGTATTAGGGCATAAGTTGAGTGCTTGAGAGGCATCCTTCCAAGGTCACCAGGCTGTCAAGGATTAAGCTGCACTCACAATAACTGCTGCAACAAATTATATTTGTACTGGGTTCTCTGCTGTTTGAGAAAAAAACATGAATTTGCTTGGAGACCATGAACTGCCCAGACATTTAAGAACGTCTGGAAGTTATATTGATAAAATTGTGATGAAAAAAAAGGGGTTTCTTCCTTATAATTGCTCAAAACATGAAGAACCCCTCCCCTTGCTTCAGTGCCTGTTCCTGCCTGATGAATTCTTCTAAAGCCGCCATCCAGCGCTCAGCTCTTGGAAGGAGCCCGGGACCATTTAACTGGAGTCAGTTCAAGGTAGGGGCCAGACGTGGATGTTTATAGAAACAAGCCAGGCAAAGCAAGCCATCTGCAGGAGCCATATTTTCAGACGCAGGAGTTTCTTTTCCCTGCTTTGTGTCTGAAGGACACTTACGGCAGCCTTCAGAATAGGTGAGAGATGCCACATGAGTAGTAATTGGGATATGACTGTTCTGGAAAGAGGGCAGTATGGGGTTTTGCTGCCAAGAAGAGCATGTTGCATCCATTTTGTTTTCTGGCAGCATCTAGCTCAAAGCAGAATAATGAGCCCAACAGGGGGGCCGAGGAGGGAGGGAGCAAGAGGGGTGGGCGATTCGACAGACAGTCTGGGAGTGTGCAGCTCAGTGTCACCTTGTGACTGTGATTCATAAGGGGAGGAAAGCAAATAAATCTTCCCGAAAGTTTCCATGAACAAAGGCTACCCTTGGGAAAGTCCTTGCTGAGGCTTCTGTCTGGGGCTCCGAGAGGGTTCAGTGGTGGCGCTGATTCAATAAACGGCAAGCCAGAATGGGAAGGGGGGGGGAGGCTGCCATGTTGAGCCAGGCAGACTCAAGCAGAAGCCCTCAGAGCAGCACCAGCCACCCAAGAGCACACCTGGCACTCAAAGGGTGCCAGAATCCCCTCCCTGCCCTCCTTTGCAGTATTTCTTTGTTTATTTTCAGACTTCTATGCTGCCCCTCGTGAGTTTACACATAAAACCAGTAAGATACAACGATTATACAAACTAAAAACCATCCCAAGAAAATGAGGGCACCACTTGCCAGTTAATCAGAGGCACTATGCTTGGTCAGAGCAGGTCCTTGTACTGTCATGCACTGTACAGGAAGCTAAGGAGACACCTCCACAGACGCCCCTCCGAGAAGAGCCAGTAGATAGAGATAGGATGGGGTTGCAATAGGAGCAAAGCAAGACAGCTCAGAAGACAAAGGAGCAGAGGCCCAGGACAACTCAGATGCAAAGAAACAACCTAAGAAACATGCCCCAGGGCCAGAGAATCCTTGTGTCCCCCCCCCAATTCACTCCCATCTGCAGGGATAGATACAAACGGGTAGCTGTGTTGGTCTGAAGTAACACAATAGAATCAGAGTCCGGTAGCACCTTTAAGACCAACAAAGATTTATTCAGGGCGTGAGCTTTTGAGTGCATGGTCTGAGGAAGAGTGCTTGCACTTGAAAGCTCACGCCCAGAATAAATCTTTGTTAGTCTTAAAGGTGCTACCGGTCTCTGATTTTATTGTACATCTGCAGGGGAGAAGGAAGAAGCAGCAATCACTGGGGGCAAGGGAAATGGAGCATCCCCCTTTCTGGCTGGAATAAAGCTGTGCTCAATTGTGTGCTCATGAGTTAAAGAGAGCCCTTGTGTAATTCCACAAGAGCAGGCACAAAATTAGAAGCGGGGTGTGATGCCACTGCAGGAACACCCCCCCTCCCCACCCCCAACAAGGGTTACATATAGAAAAAAAATGCATTATTTCCCCCCTCTTGTGCTGGATCAGTAGAAAGGCGATGCTTGTCCAATCTCTTTATGTCATGTAACATTAATCATCTTAGATGTACTTTGGCATATAATTAATTTGCAGTTCAGGAAAAAAGGAAGCGATTTGCAGGGAAGACAGAAAATATTTAACTGCAGGAGGCAGACAGGCTGGCTGAGGGGGTGGGTGGGCCATTCTTGTTTTAAGTTAGGAAGGGAGACAGACACACGAGAAGCCAGGCTCTGTACACACGCAACTGCAATGCACTGAGTCATCAAGTTCAGTCTTGTCTAGTCTGGCTGACAGGGGTTCACCAGGCTTTCAGGCAGAGGGATTGCGTATGGCCTCCTACCTGATTCTTTTAAAAATGGAGTTGCTGGGAGTAGACCTTCGGCCAGGGGTAGTCAAACTGCGGCCCTCCAGATGTCCATGGACTACAATTCCCATGAGCCCCTGCCAGCAAACGCTGGCAGGGGCTCATGGGAATTGTAGTCCATGGACATCTGGAGGGCCGCAGTTTGACTACCCCTGGGTTAGTGTCACAATGAGCTAATGCTGGCAGGGGCTAATGGGGCAAACGCTGGCAGGGGCTCATGGGAATTGTAGTCCATGGACATCTGGAGGGCCGTAGTTTGACTACCCCTGCCTTCGGCGTTCAAAGCAGATGCTCTAGCACTGAGCCACACTTTCTCCTGCCATGTAGAACCCCGAGGGCCTCATTTGGGAGGATGCAGGACCAGAAGGAGGAAGCACACAGCTTTCGCACAGGAATGTAGCGGAATCCTGGAAGGGACCTCGTTTAGTTCAACCTCCTGCCCAATGCAGGAAACTCATAACTACCTACACAGTGACTCAAATCCCATGCCCAGATGATGCCCCCCCCCCAAAAAAAACCCAGAATCCCTGGCCAATCTGGCTTGGAGGAAATTCGTCTCTCGTCTTCAAAGTGGTGATCGGCATCTCCCTGGGCATGCAAAAAAAGGCCACAAGAGCAAAGGACGGACATTACCCTTGCTGCTCACACACTCAAAATCTGCTTAGGTTTACTGAATCAGCATTTCTGTCAGATGGCTATCTAGCCTCTGCTTAAAACCTCCCAAAAGAGAACCCACCACCTCTGTCAGGAACTTCTTCTGGATGTTTAGCCAAAAATTCTTTTAAATTAATTTCCACCTATTGGTTCTGGGTCCAACCCTCTGGGGCAACAGAAAGCAATTCTGCTACCTCCTCTATACACTTGAAGATGGTTATTAGATCACCTCTTAGTCATCTTCTCTCCAGGCTAACCAGACCAAGCTCCCCCAACTTTTCCTCCAAACCCCTCAGCATTTTCATCGCCCTCCTCTGGACACGCTCCAGTTTGTCTGTTAGCCCAAAGCTGAACATAGTACTTACAAGTGAGATCTTACCAGAGGAGGGGTCTTGCCTTCTCCATTGAGTGGAGGTCAGACAACAGTGAGGGAAAACAGGAAGCAATTTGGGCTAGCTTTCTAATAATGGAGACTCCTCAGTCTCTTGAAAGTATACATAGGTATCCAATATAAGTTGGCCCAAGGGAAAGGAATCCCGCTATCTGTAGTGTGTATCTCCAGTTATACTCTGTTTGTGTGTGTGTGTGTGTGTGTGTGTGTGTGTGTGTGGAGTCTTCCTTCTCTAATTAGGTATTCCAGACTGCATCTTTCAACCTACTCATCCTGGTTGATTAAGCCCAGGAAGATGTTTAAATCTGTAAGTATAATTATTAAAGGGGCTGATTATACATACATTAATATTCATGAGCCTTCGATGGAAGCCAGAAGACGAGTTGATGTACTGGACTGAAACAATTGCCCAAAAAAACAAACAAACCCCAAACCCAAGTGTGTTTCAGTTTGAATTTGCAAATATCCAGAGATGAACTGGACTGGAAGATTTCTCCTAATCTTTAACACAAATCCATGTTACCATCCATCCTCTCCCGTTCTGGCTCACAGGTTGTCAGCAGGGAGCAGATTGTTTTTTAAGCTGTTAAGATTATGCTGCTTTCTCAAAAGCTTGCAGTGATTTTTTTGCAGTAGCCGACTCCCCACCCATCCCTCCTTGTCTGCTGCTGCTGCTGCCACCACCGAATTTAAAAGGCACATAGTTAAAAGAAAAACCCATTGGAACTGAAACTTACTTCTGAGGTGTCTCTGCATGCCTTTTGAGAATTATCAGTCTTCACTAATCTGCTTTTCCCTCTGAGACTTGCCAACAGCTTCGAGAAAATTTTCCAGAGACTTTATGAGATATTTGCGACCTTGCCACGAAAAGCTTCAGCTGCCTATTTCCATCACACCTCTGTTAAAGGTACAGGGCATTTCCCTCCAAGCCCGTTGACAACCCTGATGAGTACTATTGGGTCGTGGCACCAGGCATATAGTCTAAGATTAGAGATGGTGTCATCGTATCAGGTTCAAGCAAAACAATTTTGAAAGGCAACATCAGCACCCAGGTTCACAGCTGGAATTTCCACAACCTGCCCTTGTGGGGAAAAAATGGTGAATGCACAGTCAAAAAAAAAAAAAACTGTTCCACACTTATCCTGACAATGTTAGAGCCAATCTGGTCAGGATCTCACCTCTCAATCAATGGAGGCCACCAAGCAAGTTAAGTTCCCTCTGCAATCCAGTTTGTGTCAGGATTTGCAGCTTGCTTGGGGAGGCATGGTGAGGAATTGGCCCTCTATCCTGCTTGGGAATGTGGCCCAGAAATTTGAATGAAAGAGCGTGTGAAAATTAGGCTGGGTGTTGTAATGAGGCAAACAAGTCTGTTTATGTTAGCAATAAAGCACAGTGATCCGGCTTCATCCTTGGAGCAAAACCTCATTCCGGGGGCAGCCAAACAGCCAGGGAGAGAGAGTGAATGAGTGATGATGTCCAAAGAAGCTCTGATTAAGCAGGGCAGGATCAAAGGCGCTATGTACAGGGAGGGGGTGGAGTGCAGTGGGCAGGCGCCAGGATGATGGAGATTGCTTTGAGAAACCAGTGGGGCTGCCTCGGATGGTGGCACAGTCCTTCTTGCCAAGAAGTGCTGTGTTACATTCCACGCGCTCAACTGAGAGCTGATCTTGCCGTGCTGCGGAGCTCCAAAAGAAAGGGCTGGGCAGGAGAGGCTGGCCTGCACTGCTGCATGGCCCTCTGCCCACCACATGACAGGGACAGGCCAGGCAGGCGACTCCTCACCATCGTCCCTTTCCAAGCGCAACAGATAGAAGCTGGCCTGCTGGGGCCTGAGTCATTAATCGAATGCTTGTCTCCTGGGGCCGCAGCAAAGGGCGCTGGAGGGAAAGCAGTTTCTCTTCCTCTTTTGTTTGGCGGGCTAAAATTGGAAGGAAATTAAATTCCCAAAGTGAGGAGCTGAGAAAATGAAGAATGAGGGAGCTGAAGCTCCTGTGTGCAGCTGCAAAATTACGGTCTGCTTCCTATTAATTAAATGCTTCATCCCTCTGATCACGGCAAAGGGTAGAAGGCTTTTCAGCCCAGGCACCGTGCGGTTCGCTTCTCCCCATCGGGAGGGTCTCTTGCAAATTAACTGTACAAAGTGGTGCAAAACTCTGACAAATCTCAATCGCAAGATGAGCTGCATTGGTCTCCAGCCCTGAAGCGTTGCTGAGCCTAGACACGTCTTTGCCTGGATTAGTAGAGCCCCTATCCCAGCCTTTCTCAACTTTTATACCAGTGATGGACCCCTGAAACATTCTTCAGACTTTGAGAAACCCCAGAAGTGGCAGGATTGTGCAGAATCTGGTTGGGGAGCATAGCCGTGGACACGCCCACATAGGGCCCCTCCCCTTCCCACCCCCTCCAGGCCCATCATTGGCCATGTTGGGGGGGGGGGCAGGTGGACATGACTATATATGGTTATATCACTTGATAAATGTTTAACACATGTTTATAGATAAATATAAATTTATATAAATAAATAACTCCCACCCATTCAGAAGACCCTTCCAGGGCTGTCAAGAAACTCTGGTTGAGAAGGTTTGCTCTAACCAGTGATCCTGTGGCATCCATTGGGGCCTCCCCTGGACACACACCCCCCTCCCTGGAGAACTACTTCCGACAATTTACATCAGAAAGAATGCGCATGGTTGCACCAAGGTGTTTGTAGTTTTGATTTTATGATATGCTTTATTAATGTTTATGTCTTACTGTTGTTAATTAACCAATGAGAGTGCCACATAAATTAGGGAGCCACTAGGGAAGATGGTAAATCAATAATAATAATAATAACTATTATTATTATTAATTAATATAATAATAATTAATAATAATAACCACATAGATGGAGCCCAACCTTGATTGGTTGGTTTGTACCATAATTACCACCTCAACTGAAACCCATGGCAGCTTAGATCCTCATTCTGCCTGCCCCCATCATTAACCCCATAACCCTGCAAGGTAGACCAGGTGGAGAGAGAGTGTCTGGCTTTCAGTCACCCAGCAAGCTTCCAGGGCAGAGTTACCGCGCAAACCCAGCCCTCCCTAAGCCTAATTGAACCACGACATCCCATTCCCTCATCTTTGAGGCGCACTCTGGTGGGCACTTGCTTATGCATGTGGAAATGCCAGTGGGCCCCTTTCTCATACTCTGCTCACCGCCTTTTCTCCTGGCAGCTGTGGCGTCTCCAAGGACAGCGCTGGCTTTCTGTAGCCAAAGGAGTTTGGGAGCACCCTTTGATGCCAGAGCTGAAATGCTTTACAGCTGCCAGGCCATCCAAGAGGGAGTTTAGCCCCAGAACAAGCCATCCTGTGAGTGACTAGTGTGTAAGGCCTGGAAGGGGAAGTCCAGAGAGTGAAGGCTGCATCTGGAATAGTCATTTGGGGATAACCCCATTTGGGTATGTTTCCCCAGACTGGCAGCTCTTTTATCTCTGGATACATTTGGAACATCACCCCCCCCCTCCACCAAACACACCTCCATCTCTTGCAGTTCCCCCAGCTAGGCTTGGCTTTGCTCCCATGATAGGAGGGAGGCGTCAGCTCTCCTCCTTTCATATCCCACATCTGTCACCTAAGCACAGCATCTGCACAGGAAGGAACTCTTGCCTTGAGGAAGAGGAGCTGCATTTGGAGTTTCCCAAGCGGCAGACTCACTTTGACGTTCTTCCAGGGCACACACCTGGCTCCTCCTGGCCTCCTCAAAGGAAGACTGGGCAAGGAGGGTCCCTTCCGGCAATGCTTCCTTCTGTGATGCAAGCAGCCGGTCTTCTGTGCTTCCCACCCCCGCCCATTCCAGCTCGTAATCAGTTGGGAAGGGATGGAAAGAAAAGCACCCCCAAAGCTGACGCTCATCAGTATGCTGGCCCCGTTGCGGCCAGCATTTCAGAGGAGCAAATAAAAATAGCACTCAGTCATATTGTAAATGATCCACCGCCTCACTTGCCTGGGGAGTTGGGAGTGATTGCCCAAACAACGGGGCATGGGGGGGGGGTATCCTGGGCAAAGAAAGGCATAGGCCAGAAGAGGGGAGGGGGAGACTTCAAATGAAGGGAGCAAGTTCAGGACAAGGGGCAAGGAAGCGACCCTGTGATGTGCCACTGAAAGGTCACCCATTTGAATCTGTACTTGTTGTGTTCACTTCTGTATGCCCACAATTCCTCTCTCTTTTGTTTGGTTCCAGGGTAGAGTATTGTTTTCTTTAGTGTGAGATGGTTAGAGGTAGATTATTGCTTTCTTAATGTGAGGTGACATCAGAGGCTTCATGCAAAGAGTCTCTGAGAAGAGCATGGGGTTTGGTGTCATGGATGTTGAGGGTCTGCCCCTGTGTCTCCTTTAAAGAAGAGGCTTCTTAAGAAGAAGCAGCATCTGGAGAGCTCTGGAGGAATGGACAGTTGTAGATTTTCAGCATCCCATTTGGGCCTGCAAAGCAGGCAGAGACACCTGAACGCTGGCAGGGGCTCATGGGAATTGTAGTCCATGGACATCTGGAGGACCACAGGTTGACTACCCCTGATCTAAAGCATCCATCACATTGCTCTTTCTAAATCTGGTGGGTCTTTCAATGCCTCTCCTGTTGAAGGATTAAAAAAAAACATATAGAAAGAAGAAGAAGAAGAAGAAGGAGGAGGAGGAGGAGGAGGAGGAGGAGGAGGAGGAGGAGGAGGAGGAGGAGGAGGAATGGGAAGGCGACTGTAAGCCGCTTTGAGCCTCCTTTGGGTAGGGAAAAGCGGCATATAAGAACCAACTCTTCTTCTTCCTCATATAGAAAACGGGAGGCTTAAACCACCCAGGTTAAAAATGGCATGATGTAAGGTACTTCTTGTTGAAAGGCACTTGGAGGAACGCGTCCCTGAAACGAACCTGGAGGGTTTAGGTGGAGCCCTGCATGCCCCGTCATGTGTTTAGAAAATTGACCATTATTCAGTGTACATGGCTGAGCACAATAGTGGATCATTCTGTGCTAATCCAGGGAAGCAGCTGGCACAGCAAATTCAGACAACACTAAGGTAGAAATTACACAGGGAAGCATTCGCTATGCTAATGCAAATCATCCCTAATAGATTTTTTTTTTCTCCCCCTCTCAGCAGACGACGTAACTGAAGTCAAGACAAACATTTACGTGACAAGTTTTGGGCCTGTCTCAGACACAGATATGGTAAGGAGCACGATCCGTGTGGGCAACCAGGGGTTGGGGCTGTGGCTCAGTGGTGCAGCATCTCTCTTGCATGCAGAAGCTCTCAGGTATAATCCTCAGTATGGCCAGTTATAAAGGTCAGATAGTAGGTGATGTCCCCCTTCAAGGATCGCTGCCTTGTTGTGGCAAGGGGGCTTGCGTAGTTCAGTGAAGCTATGAGCTATGCCGTGCAGGGCCACCCAAGACGGACAGGTCATAGCTGAGAGCTCTGACAAAAGGTGATCCACTGGAGAAGGCAATGGCAAACCACTCCAGTATCTTTGCCATGAAAACTCTATGGACAGTTCCAATAGGCATAACGATATGACGCTGGAAGATGAGCCCCTCAGGTCGGAAGGTGTCCAATATGCTACTGGGGATGAGCAGACGGCTAGTACGAGTAGCGCCAGAATGAATGAAGCGGCTGGGCCAAAGCCGAAAGGACGCTCAGTTGTGGAAGTAACTGGTGGCGAAAAGACAGTCCGATGCTGTAAAGATTTTTATTCCATAGGAACCTGGAACGTCAGATCCATGAATCAAGGCAAGCTGGACGTGGTCAAACAAGAAATGACAAGACTGAACATCGACATTTTAGGAATCAGTGAACTAAAATGGACAGGAATGGGTGAATTTAATTCAGATGACCATCAGGTATACTACTGTGGACAAGAATCTCGCAGAAGAAATGGAGTAGCCTTCATAATCAATAAGAGAGCAGGAAACGCAGTCTTGGGATACAATCCCCAAAATGACAGAATAATCTCAGTTCGAATCCAAGGCAAACCATTCAACATCACAGTGATCCAGGTCTATGCCCCAACCACTGCTGCTGAAGAGGATGAAGTTGATCAGTTCTATGAAGCCCTACAACACCTTCTAGAAACAACGCCAAAAAATGATGTGCTTATCATCATGGGAGATTGGAATGCTAAAGTAGGAAGCCAAAAGATAACCGGGATAACAGGCAAGTTTGGCCTTGGAGTACAAAATGAAGCAGGGCACAGGCTGGTAGAATTTTGTCAAGAGAATACAATGGTCATAGCAAACACTCTTTTCCAACAACCCAAGAGACGACTCTACACATGGACATCACCAGACGGTCAACACAGAAATCAGATTGACTATGTGCTCTGCAGCCAAAGATGGAAAAGTTCTATCCAGTCAATAAAAACAAGACCAGGAGCTGATTGTGGTTCAGATCATGAGCTTCTTGTTGCAAAATTTAGGCTTAAATTGAAGAAAATAGGGAAAAGCACTAGGCCACTCAGGTATGAACTAAATCATATCCCCGACGAATACACAGTAGAGGTGACAAATAGATTTAAGGAATTAGATCTGATAGACAGAGTGCCTGAAGAACTGTGGACGGAGGTTCGCAACATTGTACAAGAGGTAGCAACTAAGACCATCCCAAAGAAAAAGAAATGCAAGAAATCAAAATGGCTGTCTGAGGAAGCTTTACAAATAGCTAAGGAGAGAAGGGAAGTGAAAGGCAAGGGAGAAAGAGAAAGATACACCCAATTGAATGCAGAATTCCAGAGAAAAGCTAGAAGAGATAAGAATGCCTTCTTAAATGAACAGTGCAAACAAATAGAAGAAAACAATAGAATGGGGAGGACCAGAGATCTTTTCAAGAAAATTGGAGATATGAAGAGAACGTTTCATGCAAAGTTGGGTATGATAAGGGACCAAAATGGTAGGGACCTCACAGAAGCAGAAGAGATTAAACAAAGGTGGCAAAATTATACAGAACAACTATACAAGAGCGAACTTAACATCACTGATGACCACAGTGGGGTAGTTACTGACCTGGAGCCAGACATCCTGGAATGTGAAGTCAAGTGGGCCTTAGGAAGTCTGAGCAACAATAAAGCTAGTGGTGGTGACAGCATTCCAGTTGAACTATTCAAAATCTTAAAGGACGATGCAGTAAAAGTGCTACACTCAATATGCCAGCAAATTTGGAAAACTCAACAATGGCCACAGGATTGGAAAAGGTCAGTTTACATTCCAATCCCAAAGAAGGGCAATGCCAAAGAATGTTCAAACTACCGCACCATTGCACTAATTTCTCATGCTAGCAAAGTTATGCTCAAAATCCTACAAGCTAGGCTCCAGCAATATGTGGACCGAGAACTTCCAGAAGTACAGGCAGGATTTCGAAGAGGCAGAGGAACTAGAGATCAAATTGCCAACATACGCTGGATCATGGAGAAAGCTAGGGAGTACCAGAAGAACGTCTACTTCTGCTTCATTGACTATGCTAAAGCCTTTGATTGTGTGGAGCACAACAAATTGTGGCAAGTTCTTAAAGAGATGGGAATACCAGAGCATCTTATTTGTCTCTTGAGAAACTTATATGCAGGTCAAGAAGCAACAGTGAGAACTGAACATGGAATCACTGACTGGTTCAAAATTGAGAAAGGAGTTCGGCAAGGCTGTATACTGTCGCCTTGCCTATTTAACTTGTATGCAGAGCACATCATGAGAAATGCGGGATTAGAGGAGTCACAAATTGGGATCAAGATTGCAGGGAGAAATATCAACAACCTCAGATATGCAGATGATACCACTCTAATGGCAGAAAGTGAAGAGGAACTAAAGAGCCTGTTGATGCGGGTGAAGGAGGAGAGTGCAAAGGTTGGCTTGAAACTCAACATCAAGAAAACAAAGATCATGGCATCCGGCCCTCTCAATTCCTGGCATATAGATGGGGAAGAAATGGAGATAGTGACAGATTTTATTTTCCTGGGCTCTAAGATCACTGCAGATGGGGACTGCAGCAAAGAAATTAAAAGACGCTTGCTCCTGGGGAGGAAAGCTATGGCAAATCTAGACAGCATCCTAAAAAGCAGAGACATCACCCTGCCAACAAAAGTGCGTTTAGTCAAGGCTATGGTCTTCCCAGTTGCAATGTATGGCTGCGAAAGTTGGACCATAAGGAAGGCCGAGCGTCAAAGAATTGAGGCTTTTGAACTCTGGTGCTGGAGAAGACTTTTGCGAGTCCCTTGGACTGCAAGGCGAACAAACCGGTCAGTCCTAGAGGAGATCAACCCTGACTGCTCTTTAGAAGGCCAGATCCTGAAGATGAAACTCAAATACTTTGGCCACCTCATGAGAAGGAAGGACTCCCTGGAGAAGAGCCTAATGCTGGGAGCGATCGAGGGCAAAAGAAGAAGGGGACGACAGAGAATGAGATGGCTGGATGGAGTCACTGAAGCAGTAGGTGCAAACTTAAATGGACTCCGGGGAATGGTAGAGGACAGGAAGGCCTGGAGGATCATTGTCCATGGGGTCGCGATGGGTCGGACACGACTTCGCACATAACAACAACAAAAAGTAGGTGATGTGGAAGACTTCCGCTCTGACCAGCAATAGCTTTCCAGCGTGAAGAGTTACAGGACTGACTTTGATAGAAGAAGAAGAGTTGGTTCTTATATGCCACTTTTCTCTACCTGAAGGTATCTCAAAGCGGCTTCCCATCCTCTCCCCACAACAGACACCCTGTGAGGGAGGTGAGGCTGAGAGAGCCCTGATATTCCTGCTCTATCAGTGCTGTGGCAAGCCCAAGGCCACCCAGCTTGCCAGATTAGAAGTCCGTGCTTCTAACCACTACCCCAAGCTGGCTCTGCTCTGCCATGGAAACTCGCTGAGAGGCCTTGGGCCAGTCACTTTCTATCAGGCTAACCTACCTTACAAGGTTGTTGTGAGAGAAAGTGGGAGGAAATGGAAAAACTGTTTTAAGATGCTCTGGGTCCATTTTTGTGAGCAACACAGAGGATAAATATCTTGGTAAATAAAATAACCTGTCTCTCCACCAAAGGAACCAGAAGGGGCAAATGGAAGAGAAAAAAAAAAAAAACATGAGACCATTCCGGGGGGGGGGGAGTGAGTAGAAGAGAAAGAATGACAGCTAGGCCTGGATTGCCAAGAGAAACCAGTTAATGAAAAGTTAGCAGCTGAATCAAAGCTTCTCTTCCCACAACAGTTTGTCTAATTAAAACAGAAATGGGGAGGGTAACTTACTGTAAGTCTTCCCAAACCAGCCCTGGTAGCTTCATGCCAATAGATTTGGTAAAAATCCCCGTGCTACTGAAAGATCCATTCCTGTTCTGAATGATGAGGATTTATTCCTTCCTGGCATTCCCCCATTCACAAAAACTTCACAGAATGAAGTGGGCAGTATCTGTAGAAACCCACCTTGCTTGGAACTGCATTTTCCCGGTCCTTATGAATTTTATCACACTAGCCAGATATCCCTAAGCATAGTGGACCAAGAGACCCTTGATAATGCCCAAGACCTACACTTATTTGCTATGGTTCAGTATGGTGGCGACTGTTCCAACTTATATCTTTTTCCCTGTGGGCCAGGGGTAGCTAGATTTGGCCCTCCTGGGAGACTTAATCAGGCCCACCATTCAGCGTTGTTTATGAGCCAGGCTTCTGGCCTGACCCCTGCAAGAAGGAACATAATCTTGGCAGGTCAGCCAGACAAAGGGTTCTTGCTGAGGCCTCGTGGGCTAGGCTGCCTAGCACAGAAGGAGGCTACAAGGCTGTTCTTCTCTGAAAAGTCCAAAAGCAAAATGACTGGTCCCAGGGGGTTGGGAAATAATTAATGCTTTATAATATTCCATTTCTGTGAGTTCCCCATCAATGGGCTCTTTCTGGCCCTGGAAGGCCCTCTCCCTCTGGGGGGAGAAGTTAATTCTATGTCACTCGAGCCGCTGCTTTTAATTTGGCCTGGTGTCTCTCTCTTGCTGTCACACTACCTTCTTCCCTTTCACACCAAAGCAAAGAACCTTAATGTATTCAGCCATCCAACCCTCGGGGAGTATCTCATAATTACTTCTAAGGTGGAGCATATTTGATTAAGGGAGCATGTATAATGAACTGTGAAGAAGGGGGAAATGTAAAGGTATTGAGAAATGGAAGGTATTCTCTGCTGAGTGATTTTTTTTAACCAAATATACTTACTATGAGGGAGGCAGATATAGAACATCATGTCTCATCCCCACTGTACCTTGCTTGCTTGTTCCACCCTGTTGGCCCATGCGTAGCAACTGTGATGCTTCAGGGGCTCCCGGACAAAGAGCAAACCAACTAGCACCATCCGGCCAAAGAGAAAGAGAGGAGGGGGTCTCACTCCTGGCCTCTTTCTCCATCCCTGGCTCTTTGAGCATGAAAATCAGTTGTGGGTTGTGGCACGATTGGATGTCGACTATGGCAGTATTAAAACATGAAACCCCATCTCCAGTTCATGGGGCAGGAGTAAGGTGACCAGATTGTCCCACTTTTGGAGGGACATCTGGGGGCACCTGGCAAATTGTACTTATGTTGAAATTTAAAAATGTATATATTACAATACTATTTTTGCGTTCTATGAAAATTGTTGTTGCTCCATATAAAGTTTTAATCAAGACCCCCCCCCCCGGTCAATGGTGTCCCACTTTACCAATGTTAAAATCTGGTCACCTTAGCAGAGGAGTAGGTGGTTGCTAAGCAGAGACTTTAGTGGACTTTGGTGGATAGGCACCGCATATATTCGCATATAGCTCGACCCGCATATAAGCCGAGGCGCCTAATTTTACCACAAAATCTGGGCAATGTTATTGACACGCATATAAGTCAAGGGTGGGAAATGCTGCATCATCACAGACTCTCTCATCCAGCCTCCCCCCCACACACACAAATACAGAAAAGTCAAGAGGACAAATAGTTGCTGGTTTTTGTACCCCACTTTTCACTAACCAAAGGAGTCTCAAAGTGGCTTACAATTGCCTTCCCTTCCTCTCCTCATGCCAGATACTCTGAGAGAGCTCTGAGAGAATTGCTCTGTGAGAACAGCTCTGGCAGGAAAACCAAACAGTGTCCCCTAGGCCAGCAAACCAGAGCAGAACAACAGTACCTGAAGTTGCCAACCTACTACAACAAGTACAACAGCTACCAAACTGGGAGAATGGACAACTCTAACTACAACTGCAGTCCCCCCCCCCCAAGAACAAAACACTGGAATAAAGAACTGTAAAACTGAACACTGAAGGAAAGATCTGTAAAAATCAACTTTTAAAAGAAACACAACCCCAAGAAGAAAAGGCAAACAATGCTGCCCCTCAGATAAAAGAAGAAACACTTGGAGAAAGAAATAGTAAATCCCAACGCACCCCCAAATCCCAACCCACCCCACCCACAGAAACCAAAAGAATAGTTTGGAAGAAGTGATTAAGAAGAGTATGAAGTGAAGACAAAAGGGAAAAAAGATCAGAGTCCAACAGTCAATCCGTTGATGTCCTACAAGCTGCCAGAGCAAGCTCAGCTTGCAGTACGCATTTGCAAAAGGCCATGCAATGATTACCATATATACCCACATATAAGCTGAGGAGGGCTTTTTCAGTGTGAAAAAGGTGCTGAAAAACTAGGCTTATACGCGATTATATATGGTAATTTCAGCAGAGGGCTCCAGAGCAGGTATGTGCTTTTGCTCCCTGGGGAGTGGAGAGGGAATCCACCCACAGCTTTAGATCCATTAGGCTCAGATTTGGGTGACCTGCTGGCCTAAGCACAAAAGAAAAGAGGTTCCAGAACCACCTGTAACTGCACAGCCACCTGTGACTCTAAGAGGCAGCAGAAGGCAAAAACAGCCTCACTGCAGTGATCCTACTGTTCCAAAGAGCAGAAGGGAATCAGCAGAAGAGAGAAAATGCCCAGTGTGAATCAAGGTTTTTGTGTCCATTGAATGCAATGCAAACAAGCAAGAATGACCCAGTAAGAAGGCAGCTTGCTGTGCTTACCACGATAAGTGGTTTTGGCGGCTACAGGGTACAAGTTTCCGGCACTGTTTATACTTGCCAATCCCCCCTACTGTTACTGTGGAAACCAACATTTGGGGCTTTGTCTGTACTTGTCTGCACTGTTTGTCTGCACTTGTCACTGGGTCTTCTGTGTTTTTGCCCAGGATGAATCATTGAGAAAAAATGGGAAAGAGCTGCAGACAATGCTGCAGTACTCCCTATTAGATTTGAATGTTTATAGAGCTGTCAGCCCTGCAAAAATCTATCCACCAAGTGCACAAGTAAGAAGAAGAAAGAGAGAGGAGAATATCAACTCCTCCACCCCCAGTTGCTATTCCAATTTTTACAGAATGACATAAATGCAATTATCAGCAGTTGATCTAGACCTTAAAACCAGTTCCCTTCACCTACAATAAGTATCATCTAGGGCAGAGGTAGTCAAACTGCGGCTCTCCAGATGGCCATGGACTACAATTCCCATGAATCTGCTGGTAGACCCCATCCAACGGGAGGTGAGCCTGGCCTCAACCAGGTCCAGGGTCTCAGTCCTGATCCCAACCTGGTGTAATGAGCTCCTAGAAGAGCTGAGGGCCCTGACAGGGCTGGCACAGTTCCACAGGGCCTACAAGACAGAGCTCCTCCACCAGGTATTTGGTTGAAGCCAGGCCGCGGAGGATCTAGAGTCTTTCTTCAGGATGCCCCATAAACCTAGGACAGGAGGTATCCCTTCCCCCCAAGGCCAGCTGGGTGGTCAGTGTAGGCAGCAGGCGTTTTTGACCCGCACTGAACTGGGGGTTTCGGAGAGACAAATAGGGATTATGATGCCTGGAGGCTTTTATAACTGTATTTCACTGTTATTTTATGAGGGTTTTATTGTAAATCACCCCAAGCCAGCATGGAATGGGAGTAGTGGTCAATAAATTAAATAAAAAAGTATAGTGATGCCCCAACCCCTGTCCCTGTAAAGGGTTTCTTGGCTTCACCCTATGAGAATGGGTCAAGCCACCAGATTATCTGGAGGGACTTCCAACACTACTCTACCAGACCTGAAAGCAGTAGGAGGCATTCCAGCTCTTCCAGAGTAAAGGGGGAAATTAGTCTTGTGACATGAGTCTCCATGAGGTGTCAGGCTCTTTAAACTTAATTCTGCCCCAGATCCATGCTAGAACAATACTTACACCTCCTCCAGTCATCTAGCTCTCTAGGTGAGCTGGCCATGGTCCTGAATATCCTATTGATGGAATGCTTGTCTCTTGGTGACAGGCTGGACAGCAGCCTAAGACAAGAAGCTTAAGTATCTATGTAGCTCACCCAGTCATTGATAAATTTGTTAGATTTTGTATGTCTTATGTTCAGGTCCCCCTGAGATTAAAAAAAAGTAATTGAACCTTTGGCAACCATCTTTAGGGCAATATCATCCAAAGAAAGAAAAACTGTGTGGGGTGAGCCAGTATAATAATAGCCCATGAAAGGAATTAATGTTTAGATTCATAAATGAATGCATAAGCCCTATCCATCAAAAATTGCCCTTAATATCACTCACTTGTCAAGGCAACTCCCAACTACTACAAGGGATCCAAGGTTCAATTCTAGGTTAGACAGCTTTAGAAATCTCCTTGCTGTTCTGCTAATTTAATACAGTTGGAAGGAGGCAGGATAAAAACTCCCCTGCACTTTTGATAGCTATGGCAATCTTCCTTAATGATGGGGAAGTGTGAGTTAGTTTCGAAACAAAACGTTATCCATAGCTTTGCGTCTTCAAGGTTATAGATCTCTTGTGAACCCAGTTGAAAGGTGTTTAAAGCTTGTGCAGCCCAAAAGACCAATGGTGGATTGTTGGGGGGTTTTTTTGGTCTTATTTCTGTGATTTTTGGTAATAATGCTTACAATTTAATCTATCTTCTCTGGCAGGAATACACCATTGATGTTTTCTTCCGGCAGTCCTGGCGAGATGAGAGGCTAAAATTTGATGGTCCAATGAAGATCCTCCCCCTTAACAACTTATTGGCCAGTAAGATCTGGACCCCAGATACCTTTTTCCACAATGGCAAGAAATCAGTGGCCCACAACATGACCACACCCAACAAATTGCTTCGGCTGGTAGATAATGGCACTCTTCTCTATACCATGAGGTAGGTATCACTTTATGTTCTAAGTGCTTTTATTTCTTTGACCAATATAAGATCATGAACTGGTGCTCCGAGCCCCCCAGGAAAGAAGGTATAAAGAGCTCCAAACCCTTTCCACGGCTTTGCACAGCTTAACGCAGCTTGATCCCAGACCTTCCTGTGTATAATTCCTGCCCTATATCCTGGGTATGATGTGACATATCACTCTACTGTCATTTGATATTCAATGTAATTTTCATCAAGCCAAATCTCAATACGGAGCTGTGGTTCAGAGGGTAGAGGTTGTGGCCAGGAGTACATTTTTTTTGCATACAAAAAGTCCCAGATTCAGTCACCAGCATCTCCAGATGAAAAATCTGGTCTGAAAGACTGTAAATCATAGAATCATAGAGTCATAGGGTTGGAAGGGGCCATATGGGCCATCTAGTCCAACCCCCTGCTCAATGCAGGATCAGCCCAAAGCATCCTAAAGCATCCAAGAAAAGTGTGTATCCAACCTTTACTTGAAGACTGCCAGTGAGGGGGAGTTCATCACCTCCTTAGGCAGCCTAAGGATTTGTTAATGAATTTGTTAATGAAAAATCAAATATCAAATATTGGGAAAGACCATTTTTTGTCAGTGTGTTAACATCTGGGACCTGGATTAAAGTGATCAGTTGAGGAAGCTCAGTTGCATGATAAGAATGCATGTAGATTTCTTCCAAAAATCATTGCTTGGGCCTGGGAAAACAGAATTGGCAATGGGATTCTTCCAGTAGGTTTCACACTCAACAATCCCATTAGCAGTGGCCATTATGTCTTGCAGATTGACTATTCATGCAGAGTGCCCCATGCATCTGGAAGACTTCCCAATGGATGTCCATGCCTGTCCACTGAAGTTTGGAAGCTGTAAGTACTAGACTTCAAGGGAACACAAAACTTTGCTTTCATGCTTTTCAGTGGGCAGGGATTTAATAGCCTATTAATTAGGCAAGCCAGAACTTCTGAGTATGAGCTCAAGTGACAGCCTACATTCATCAGTCCATTGACTAGCATCTATTTTATTTTAATGTGTCCTATTACACTCTCTTATAGCTTACTTTACATGCTTGTTGGTTTACGATATGCACAGTCCACCTTTCTCACTGAGATTCAAAGCAGATTAAACAGTGTAAATTGATACCATCCATATAAACTTGGCAGAGGACGAGGATTACAGAAATCTGAATAAGCATAGCATATTTGACATGATGCAGAGTGCAGATAGAATACAGAAAAAATGGTATTACATCAGTAGAAAACAATGCAGCACCGACAAGGTAATGCATGTAAGAGTAGATAATACACACCATATGCAGAGGTACAGTCTGCTCCTTTCCCATTACAAAGAACCTTCCTGAACCATTCCATTGTTTGAATGGGTCAACTACACTAACAGGAAAAGCCCTTCTGAACAAATCCATTTTGCATAGTTTGTGGAACGGCAAAGGAGTGGGAGCCCTCCTAACCTCCTCAGACAGACCATTCCAAAAGATGCGGGCTACAGCAGAGAAAGCTGTTGTGCCTCTTGTCCATTTGGAGGGTGGCACCAGCTAAAGGCCTTTAACCGACAAGCAAAGCTGTCAGGGTAGAACATAGGAAGAGAGAGAGAGATAGATGGAACCTGGTAATCGAAGGGAAGCCAATGGAGTGACTGCAGAATGGCTGTAATATGCATGCTCCACCTAGCTCCTATTAATAAAGAAGCTGTGGCATTCTGTACCAAATGGAATCTCCAAGGTAACTTCAAGGGCAAACCTTTGTATAATAATGCATTATAATAGTCTAACCTTGATGCTACTATTGCCTGGATATAGCTGACTAGACCAGCTAAATCAGGGAAGGAGCCAAAGTTGGAAGAAAGCATTTTTCGTGGCTATATTAACTAGTTTCAGCAGTTTCTCCTTAGGCTCCTAACTGAATCAGCAAAGGCCAGCTGAATTCCATTGAAAGTGAGAAGCACATTGTCCTTCAGGGCCTCAGTTTTCCCACCCAACATTATTTCCATCTTATCAGGATTCCATTTTATTTTGTTCACAGCAGTCAGACTTGACTGCATAGTCACAAAATGTGGACATACAGAGGCTGAGGTGGATGTCATCAGCATGCTGGTGACAACCAATTCAGAGCTATAAATGACTTCTCCTGCGGGCTTTAAATAAAGAGCAAATAGCATCAAGGGGAGGACCATGCCCTATAGAACCCTAGGACAAGTTCCATGCAGATTTAATACCTTGTGCCAGTCATGAAGACAACAAATTCTGACTGTCCATGGAAAAGGGGAAGTTTCTAATTCAAAGGACTTCCCAGGAATGCAGACAAAGATGCCCTCCTAGATTGATTAAAATACACCCTCTTTAGTGAGTTGATGAGAATTGAGCATTGTTTAGGAGGCATGCAATATAAAGAATGCTTGGGACTGGGGTGTTCAAACACCCACCAGTACAGCTCACAAACATGGAGCTGGTTTTTTGTTGTTGTTGTTGTTGTTAGTTACTCAGACATTTGTGATCAGTTTGAATCTGTTCATTTGGGCTACTTTTCATGTATTCAAGCAGGAAAAAGCACAGTACAGGGTAATTAGCAGCACTTGACACATACATGTCCTCACACAGCTCCATGAGAATTCGAGTTCCCCGCGGTCCCACAGGCTTGTTATCGCCACAAGATACTTGACAGTCAATTGTATGAATAAATAGTGAGCCACACAATCCATCCATCAGTGATTATAAATAAACATTGGAGGATGGGGCTGGAAGCCCTACAGAGCGGTGTTCATTTAAATTGGCATCATCGAAGTTGTTTTGTGCATGCACATTTCTGAACCACCTTTTGAAAGGCCTGGTTCCCCTGCCATGTTATTTAATTACCCGACCTGGCCATCCGTGGCACTCGGGGAGAATTGATTTCACATACGATGCAGATGCAAAACACTTGCAAGGGGGAAATGACTCCTCTGCCAGAAGGAAATACACGTCCGCTCTCACAGCTCCTGTGCAGCCACAGATCTGTTAGATGGCTGTTCTGCTCACAAGGCAGTGGACAGGCTGCATCCAAGCATTGGCTGGCTCATGAGTGATTGCAGTGGTCCAACAAGGCATGCGCACCTGTTTGCCATGAATTTTGAAGCATCCCTAATTGACCTTCAGGTAAAGTCCCTAAGAGCTTGTAGCCTCTGGAGGGAGAGATTTGGGTTGTGTAACAAAGTCCATAGTGCTTCCTGATCACTTCTGTATCCCACCATTCCCTCAAGGAGCACAGATTCCTGAATTTTGTCTTGTCAGCAGTTCTGTGAGGCGGGTGACTGGCCGAGATCATCCCATGAGCTTCATGACTGAGTGGAGACTTGAACTTGGTCTCCTGGGCCCCAGTCCAGAACTCAGACAACTACGCCATACATGAGGGCTGTTCAATTGGCCGGTGAAGTGAGGCCATTCACACACAAGATGACAATTTCTGCATGTACAGCCCAGGATTCTCTAAGAAAAAGAAGAAGAGCTGGGGTTTTACACCCCACTTTTCACTACTCAGAGGAATTTCAAAGAGGCTTAAAAACACCATTCCCTTCCTCTCCCCATAACAAACACCCTCTGAGGTAGGTGGGTCTGAGAGAGCTCTAAGAGAAATGATTTGTGAGAACAGCTCTAAGAGAACTGTGACTAGCCCAAAGTCTCCCAGTCAAACCTCTCTAGCTAGATTTGAGTCTGTTGCTTTTTAACAGGCTAACTTTCAAGTTTCTAAAGATTCTGACCACTATGAGGCCTAAAGAGCCACCAAGGGAATTAATTAAGGATGGTAAGGTTTTATTTATAGCCTTATTTTCATTTATAATGTCCTAAAAATGGCCTACTATATTTTAAATATATAATTTTAACTATTTAATTCCCCTCTTGTTCCCAATACATTTGTCCCCTTTGCTGAGAGAATGCTCTAGTCCAGGGGTAGTCAACCTGTGGTCCTCCAGATGTCCATGGACTACAATTCCCATGAGCCCCTGCCAGAGTTCACTGGCATGGGCTCCTGGGGATTGTAGTCCATGGACATCTGGAGGGCCACAGGTTGACTACCCCTGCCTCCCTTTCTTTCAGGAAGAAAGATCTTATTGTGGGCCAAGCAGGGAAGGGGCAGTCAGTTCAGATCTTTCAGCCCAGGGGTGGTGCCTTCCTGCCCCTGAGAGCAGCCTGGCAGCCCCATCTTTGTGTATTCAAAGTCACCACCAGATCACTATTTCAGTCTACTCCAGCAATTAAAATGATAATGAAGCACACTTCCCTACAATAAATATTTGCCAGCATATTTTTATTTCATTGGGAGGATAAGCAGGTGGTGTTTTTTTTTTTTAATGACCTGGAATTCCTGGCTGCATCCCACATAACCATGTGCTTCCTCAGCTGTTGGTTAGCTTTCCTTTGTTTGCCTAGAGCAGCAGCACTGGGTGGAGAGAACCCCATGATTAGCAGCCTTGCCTGTCTCAAGGTCAGGAAGTCCCTTTCCTGTGGCTGTTTCAGGGAATGGAGTGAGCTTGTAAGGGAGAAGCCTTGGAGAGCTACCCAGTCATCTGTAGGTTGTGCGGGTTCCTAGGCTGAATAGGCGCTGTAGTTTTGGGCCGGCATGCACCTGAAAATTATATCCACTCTATTCCAGCTGGGGGCACTGTAGTTTGGTGCCGGAGTGGGAATAGGAAGGCAAAGAACTCAAAGGGCTTGAACCCTTACTAGACTGAAGGCTCTAGAGCAGATTGGCTCAACTTTTTTATCATTGAGAATCCCCCGAAACATTCTTTAGGTTTCAAGAAACCCCAGATCATGCAGAACATGGCTAGGAAACATAGCTGTGGACACACCAACCCGGGGCCTCTTCCCTTCACACCCCCTCCAGGCCCATCAGTGGCCATTTTAGGAGAGGGGTTCGACATGGCCGTAAGTGATCATATCACTCCATGAATTTTTTACTTTAAAAATATATGTAAGCATTAATTAACTCTCACTCATCCAGGGAACCCTTCCAGGGCTGTCAAGAAACCCCAGGATTTTACAAAATCCTGGTTGAGGAAGCCTGATCGAGAGGGACCTGTTTTCTAACTGGCTCACATCCAGTCTTCATGCAGAGACAGGGTGGTTCTGGACCTTTCTGTGCCAGGCATGGCAGGGTTGATTCCTGCCTTCATTCCTGACCTTGGAGTTGCATTGGTGGCCTTTACCAGCTCTCAGTGCAAATTATGCCCCAATTTAGGTTGGGCAGGGGCTGCAGATGGCAACTCACAGTCTTTCTTTTCTCCTTCCTCCCTAGATGCCTACACCAAGTCCGAGGTGAACTACAACTGGACCCTGGGGAAAGTGGAGGTGGCAGAAGGAGGGTCACGTCTCAATCAGTACGACCTTTTGGGCCATGTTGTTTCAAGAGAGGACATTGAAACTAGCACAGGCAAGAGAGCAACCTGGTTCTTCTGGGGCTGCAGCCAGCCGCATCATGGCAGAAGGGCTCAGGAGGGCAATTTCCCCACAACTGGCATGAGCCGCAATCCTAGTTCATCGATGTCAGGGTCCTAAACCTCAGTCAAGGCTGGGTGAGGGTGCAGATGGAGGGGAGGCCCTTAACTGCCAGACGCCTAGAGGGAACAGAGAGAAACACGTTTTCTGATCCAGCCAAGGCAATCATGTGGAGATAATTAAGCACCATCTCTAGTGTGAGACAAACCCTTGGTCTAGGAGAGTAGGGGAGTGGTAGGGAAGTGGCCACAAATGCTGGCAGCAGATGGGAGTATTCCAGAGGAGATTTCTTCTCTCCCTTGCATCTCATTGGAAGTCAGGCCAGTTTCAAGACTTCAAGACTCCTGGTGAGTCAAGCATGGGAGCCAAGCCCTTGTCCTTGATAGGTGCCTTTGCCCTGTAGGAGTTCCTCCCCCCCCCTCACACACACACACCAGGAGCCAATGAGAAGCACAGCTGCCTCCTTGCCCTCGGGACACATTGTCCAGGCTGCAAGGGCAAAGGGCTTCAGAACATCTGTGAGAGGATTACAGGACTGGCCCACGATTGCTTTTGGAACCGTTTGCCCTGCATTCCGCTGGATTCTTTAGAGGCAGTCAGTAATCACAACATGCCCTGGCAGTGTTTCCGGACACGGGAGATTTGCCTCCCCTCTCCAGATGGCCTTCCCGGTTAGCAAAGCATGGATTCAGCAACTGCATTGAGTGATGTGTCCCTTTCCCCTTGCCTCCCTTACTGGTTCCTCCAGGGGTGTATGTTATGATGATCACTTACTTCCATCTCAAGCGCAAGATCGGCTACTTTGTGATCCAGACCTACTTGCCCTGCATCATGACCGTCATCCTGTCCCAGGTGTCCTTCTGGCTCAACAGGGAGAGTGTCCCAGCACGAACTGTATTTGGTGAGTTTCTGGTGTAAAGGACCTCAGGGCAGCCCACGGGGGGAAGGGACAAGAGTACCTTCTGCATGACTCTCTGTAATTCCATTTCGATAAGGTTTAAACCAGGGGCAGTCAAACTGCGGCCCTCCAGATGTCCGTGGACTACAGGTCCCATGAGCCCCTGCCAGCAAACGCCATGTCCATGGACTACAATTGGCAAGACATGTAAATAGCAGCAAATTGGCATACAAATGATAAAGGAACAAATAACAGAAGTGAGAACTGAGTTTGTGTCCCGTAGAGAATGGGATGGTGGGAAGGATTATAAGGGAGAGCCCAGCAACTAGGGTCAAGAAGTGGTGACATTGAACACACATAAAGGAATCTTGGTTTTTGATGTGGGACACATCTTCTTGCATGCCTTGTGCAACGGAAATGCAGATGGACATGATGTCTGTCGTTCCACCCACGAAGCAAGCCAGAAGATGGATGGCCCAGCCAGTGGCTGTGCTGGCTTCTGAGGCCTGGGCAGCTGCTGCAAGCCCCATGGGGGCTGAGGTAGTGGCTGCCCTACCCTCAAGGTATTCACAGCTGCTGTCCTGCCCCCGAGGCCTTCACGGCAGTTGTGCCAGCCTCTGGGGTCTAGGTAGCCACTGTGCAACCCATGGGGGCCGAGACAGCAGAGGAGGAGCAGGTAAATAGGAGGGGGGGAGGGGGAAAAGAGTGCACACGTTTACACACACTTGTGTGCATGCACATGCATACTCGCAGGTGTGCCAAGGCAGCAGCAGAGGAGCAAGTAAGCAGGAGGGGAAAGGGAGGGAGTGTGTGTGTGTGTGCATCTGTTTGCTTGCTTGGAGGGAGGGAGGTTGGGAAACCGATAGGTAAAGGGGAAAATGGGAGGGGGGGAAGGGGAGGGAGTCTGTGTGTGTGTTTGTGTGTGTGTGTTTGTGAGGGCGGGAAGGGAGAGGAAATAGGGAGGAGGTTGGGAAACCAACAGGTAAGGGGTGAAATGGGAGGGAGGGAAGGCAGTTTCTGTGTGTGTGTGTGTGTGTGTTAGGGAGGGAGGGAGGGAGAGGCCCTGACAAAGCCATTCCAGAGCAGATACGTGTCCCACATACCCTCTGAGAGTCAGTCTGTCAGAACAAATTATTATTTTTTATTTATTTCTATTTATTTCTATTTAAATTTATATCCTGCCACTCCTGCACTGTTAGATGTGGACAGGGGGCATTCATGGCTGGAGAGGGGAGGAAGAGCCTTCCTTACATCTCCTTTCCACCAGAAATAGGTTCTGGGGGATCCAGAGAGAAAAGAGCATTGACTTTTTAAAATTGTATGTGCTCATATAACCTAAGAATATGACATTTTCTCTGTAGCAGGAGCTTTCTCCTAGGTGTCATGTCTAAATTAATGCAGGTATTTACTGAATGCAGATATTTACTTCCTGTCTGGTTACTGCCGGTATCTTTCTTGATGCTGGGACTGAAAGCCTACAAATTGTTGCTTTGTTGAAGGACAGTCCTGTGGAAACGGCCACCAGCTGGGGGAGGTGACCTAGAAATCTTAGAAGAGCCATAATCTAGTATAAATCTGCCACTCACTGGATGAATTTATCAATGCCAAACAGCTTTGCTCCTGGTGAAAATGTGAAGGAGGTACCTTGGTTGACCATCAAAAAGGCTATGCCAGATATCATAGGATCTTTATCTTGAATGGACATAACCATGTGAGACAGGGCTGTAGTAAGTACGGCAACTGAGTGAAAAGACCAGAATCTAACCCATGCTTTGGACTTCAGTCTCAGCTTTCCTTGAAAAGTACATACACATCTTTAAAATGTCTGCAAAGGAAAACCAACCTCCCTGATATTAGAGGCTGCATTTTCTAGTATCCCAGACTGCATCTTGCTTTGGGGACTCAGAGTGAGAATCCAAAAGGACAATGTATCTGCATGTGCAAATTATGGCTGAGTTTTCAGTAGCAGAAAGATCAGCTGCCTCCCCACATTTTCTGGTCAGGGCCATGTCCACTGCAAGCTTACTGTGCCCCCTTTTTCTCCACTTCCCATCACAGCACCGTGGGGTGAAGCCATACAAGATGGTATGGCTAGAAGTCATGCAAGTGGATATTCTAGTTTTACTGCACCCTTACCTGAGTCTTCTAATGAATCATTCCTAGTCAGGTATGGAATAGGTTGTACTTGGAATGATTTAAATGCTCCTGCTACCCAACCAGCCCTTCCTTTCAAGATGTTTACAGCACAGTCTAATCCAGGGGTAGTCAAACTGCGGCCCTCCAGATGTCCATGGACTACAATTCCCAGGAGCCCCTGCCAGCATTTGCTGGCAGGGGCTCCTGGGAATTGTAGTCCATGGACATCTGGAGGGCCGCAGTTTGACTACCCCTGGTCTAATCCAATCCAGTGGGCATCTCCAGATTCTCCCTCCTGCCTCCTCAGGTGGGAATTATGTACACAGCCAGAGTCCTTTTCCCATCTATCAGCCAGATCTTCAAGTTGCCTTAAGACTGGTTAAACAAATTGTGAGTCCAAACAAAGTTTTGTTCAAGGTGTGAGCTTTCATGCGCATGCACACTTCCTCAGAATAGTTGTTGCTCAAAGCCAAAAGCAGCAAACACCTCCCTATGTCTTTGCCTAGTAAAGGCAGCCTTTCTCCCTTGTTATGCCCTGAAACAGGACAGGTGGGTCCTCCTGGCCAGATGCCATCAAGCCTCTTCATAATGGACAGCTGGAATTGTCTGGATAGTTAAGAAAACAGAGGCATGGGGAAAATGCAGTTGCTGCACTCATGGGTGGAGGAAACAGGTACTGATCTGAGGTCTGACACTGAGGTGCCTTTCCCTTTTTACCAGCTTCCTGTTTCCTTTACAATTGGCCTCAGTGCCTGCCATCAGGTATAAAAGGTGCTTGTGGATAAATGTGATGATAGTACAGTGGGACACAGTCCCACTAACATCAACCAGGCTGTGGCCAGTAGTGACACCAGTTCCTTTGACCTTTGATGCATCTTTCATAGCATCTCAGGGTGGAGGCTTCTGTGGCAGAGCGGCCAAAGGAGGAGTGTACATAGCAAGCCGGTCAAGTCAGCTTGAGAGAAACACTTTGCCCTTTTCAGCAACAAATTCTCTGGTTTTGTTTCTGCAGGTGTCACCACCGTGCTTACCATGACTACTCTGAGCATCAGCGCAAGAAACTCCTTGCCGAAAGTGGCATATGCAACAGCTATGGACTGGTTCATGGCTGTCTGTTATGCCTTTGTGTTTTCTGCACTGATTGAATTTGCAGCAGTCAACTACTTCACAAAACGCAGCTGGGCCTGGGACGGCAAGAAGGTTCTGGAGGCTCAGGAACTGAAGGTGAGATCATGGAGAAGGGATGGCCAAAAGGGCCAGCCAGGCATAAATATACCTCACTTTTCGGTAGGGATGTCCAAAGTGTCCAATTTTTCTCCAAACAGTACCGAATTTTGAATTCATCAGCAGTGATGCTTGGAGTCCATCAAGTAGACCCAGTATACATCCACAGGAGAGTTGGATATTGCACTATCATTGTGTGATATGGATTATTTATTATTTGTTTGTTTGTTTGTTTATTATATTTCTTTACTGCCCTCCCCTGAGGCTCAGGGCAGTTTACATAAAGCAGGGAAACAATACAAGTAACTCAGTAGTTATAAACAGTAACAATACAGTGATAACAAACAGAATAATATAATAGAGCAATAGAACAATGGTGAGAACAGCATACTGACAGCCTCATGGGTTGGACAAATGGGTGGTTGTTTTCATGGGAGGGAGGCTGGGGGGCCAATGGAAGGTGACTGATTCAGGTTCTCTGTCTACAATCCCAGAGAAAGGAGATCAGTCACTGAAGGGCAGTCCCTCTAATCCCGGCATCAGCGAGGCAGTGAGCTAGAAACTCATGGTCAACTGTGTCAAATGTTGCTGAGAGATCTAATAACACGAGCAGTGCCATCCCAGTACAACTGGTGATGGAGATCATCCATCAGGGCAACTAGCGCTGTTTCTATCCCATGGCCAGGCTGACAGGGATGGGTCTAAGACTGAAGCTTCTTCCAAGAATGCTGACAGTTGGTACACGACAGCTCTTTCAAGCATCTTCCCCAGAAACACTAAGTGCAAGATGGGACAATAGCAGTGCTCAAACTACTACCTCTTTTAGCCCTTCCAGGAATTCTCCTGTTGAGAGAGAAAGTTTTACTATCTCATGAAGGGGGGATATTATTCTTATATCAGTTGTGTTTAGCAGCCATGATGGGCAAGGGTCCAAAAGGCATGTGGTTAGCTTCACTGCCTTTAGCATCTTGTCCACTTCAGTCAGGATGAGTTGTATGAAGTTACTTAGGGTACTCTCCAAAGATGGCCAAGGGGACTTTAGTTCACTTTCTGCAACTAAGGTTTGAGGGAGGTCGTGGCGGAGTGTCAAGATTTTGTCTGCAAAATGACTTGCAAATGCCTCACAGTTGATGTCCAATCAGTTATTATTTTGGCACCCTTCCTCCAGGGCAGTAAGAGATCAAACTATTCTAAATAATTGTGCTGGGCATGAGTTAGATTGTGGGCGAGTAAAATTTGCATTTTGCCAACTTCACCACCTGAATTCTCAACTGAATTCTATAAGATGTTCTTGAAGCTTCATCATGAGTCTTCCTCCAGACTCACTCTATTCAACTCTGTTCCCATTTCTTCTTGGGAAGCTCCTCGGTATACCAAGGGGCCAGCTTGAGACGGGAGCAAAGAGGAAGTCGAAGAGCTTTCTCATCAATGGTGGCCAGCATTCTGTTGTGCCAGTCACTGACCAGACCATTTAGAGAAGTGCCTGGAGGCACTGGGTTCCACAGAGCATTCAGGAATACAATCGGATCCATAAGTCTCTGCGGGAGACCTGAAATCTGCTTGGTGACCAATTGAGGAGGGAGTGGCAGCCTTAGCCAGGCCCTTAGGGCATAGTTGTCTGACCATGGCATGGCCTTAGCTGATCCATGTTCAGCCCCATGCTGAAAATGAGGACCAGGGTATGGCCTGCTTGATGGGTATGGCCAACAACAAATTACGAGAGCCCTAGCATTGCCATGGTTGACACTGGTCCAGCCCATTTCTAGAGGGTGGTAGCTCAGCATGGACATTAAAGTCTCCCAGAATTAAAAGTCTAGGGAACAGTAGTATCTGTCCTCAACCTCCTCTAGCATGGTTGGCAGGGCATCTAGAGGTGCATTGGGTGCACAGTACACCAACTAGATGGCCCCACTCTCAGTTGAGGTCCACTAGAGGCCTACACATTCAGTTCCTGGGACTGACAGAATTGGAAGAGCCCTGAAGGAGAAAACCTCTCCACTGCATAGTCCAAGACAGAGAACCCAGCAGGGGCTAGCTCTTCAAGGGAGACTGTCACACCCTCCCTGACGCATGTCTCCATCACACATGCCAGGTCCACAGTGTTATTTGCAAAGTAGTCTTGCAAGATGTGGGTCTTATTATTAATCACCCTGGCATTACACAGCATCAGTATTGGAGGTGGGTTGTTCGCCTTTGCCTCCACCCTAGTGTCTTGAGGGATGGGATGGAGGTTGGAAAGGATCCGAACATAATGTGTGAATGAATTTTCCTCTGGACCAGGTTTTCTGAACTTGGGTTTCATGAAACCCTGGAATTTCTTGATGGCCCTGGAAGGGTTCCCTGAATGGGTGGGAGTTAATTAATTTTTAATATATTTTTTAAATCTGTTAAATAATTATTGGGTGATATGACCATGTATGCTCATGTTGACCTGCTCCCCCCAATGGCTGATGATAGGCCTGGAATGGTAGGGAGGGGACGTGCCCCAGATGGGCATATACACAGCCTTGCTTCCTAATAATATTCAGCATTTTGCATCACTTCTGGGATTTCTTGAAGCCTAAAGAATAATTCAGGGGGGTTCAATGGTAAAAAAAAAGTTGAGAAAGGCTGCTTTGGACAGTTCAGTTATAAATGATGGCACTAGTTCAGCAATAATACAGTCTCCAGCCAAGAGAGTCAGCAGCTGCCTGCTTTCACTATCTGACTTTTTACACATCACAAAATGAGATCTGGGAATGCCTGTGACTGAGAAGCAGTTTTTGCGAGATGAGAGGTCAATTAGCTTGTTCATCAGTGCACATGCTAAGAAGTCCTACTGTGCATATCCTGTCACACAGATAATTTTGAATGTTTATCTAAGCTATACCACTAGCCAATGAAGCTCACCTGCAACATACCATGGTTGTCACTCAGCATGGTTTTAATATATAAGCCATGAAAGGCACATTACTTCAAAAAGCAATGGCATCCAATATTTGTCAAAATCTTACTGCCGTAAATGCCATATTTGCTTTAGGGAAGAGAATGTTGAAGGAGCCAAAGGTCACCTGGAAACCCATTGGCAGGCACCATGGCACCCATGGGTGCCACATTTGGGGATTACTTCTAACAGAGTATGAGGAATGGGCCTTGGTGGATTTATTTCTGCAACAGCAGCCATTTCTCATTGCTGTATATAAGTGCATCTTTCATCTATACAATCATGCCAATATACAGAGGTTCTTTCCTTTCCTTCTCAGAAGAAAGAGCCTGTCACGCTGGCAAAGAAAACCAACAACACTTATAACATTGTGGGAACGACATATGCCCTCAACATCACCAAGGAACCAGGCTTGCCCACCATTGCCAAGAGCGCTGGTGCCACCACAACCACACCCGCTGCTGTTGTTGTCCCTCCTAAGGTGCCCCGAATGGAAGAGAAGCCCCCTGAGAACAAGAAGACCTACAACAGTGTCAGCAAGGTAGACAAAATGTCCCGCATCGTCTTTCCTGTCTTGTTCGCCATTTTCAATATGGTGTACTGGGCTACCTATGTAAACCGGGAGTCAGCCATCAAGGGCATCATCGCCAAACAATGAGACAAGGCACATAAAACCTTCCCTCTGCTCATGTGAACCAGGCGGAGGAATCTCTGTGGGGTTCCTTGATCACTTGGCTGATTAGAGATTCGTTTTCTCTTTTTTCTGATTTTCTTCTGTTGAGTTCCTGACTCTCCCCCACACAAACCAAACTGTGATTTTACAAGGACCTTTAATTTCTTCTGTTTGGTTCTGTTTGTATTGTTGAGGAGGGGGGAGGTTCCATGGGAAAGTGTGCCTCTAACCTGGTGAATCTAATGTCCACCTTCCCAGCTTCCCCTGCCTGCCCCCTCCCTGGAAGCTGGCTGCCTGCCCCTTGCCTTCCATGCTAATTCTGCTGAGGAGAGCTGAGCTGTTTCTCTTCCCAGGCCTCCCCTGCCCTCTGATGGACTGCCCTGGTCATTCCAGTTTTCTTTCTTGCAAGCAGAAGTCCTCTGGCCCCTGCTGCAATCTGGTCAGCCAGGCTAATGGTGACTAATCTGATCAGGCTTGGGTGCCTCAGAGAGAAAGAAGTTCCCTTTGGGAAAGCAAGCAAGCTCCACTGGAGGGCTGTCACAAAGAAAGGGGTGGGAAGAGGGAGTCGAGACCTCCTAACCCGGAAGTGCACCAGGCTGGGCTTGGTGCAAAGTTCTGCGGTTGTTAAGTTCAAATATGCACATCAGTGATTCCGCATGAGCAGGCTATAGCACTCAACTGGCAAAGGCACCCTCTTTAGCCACCTGTCGGCAGTATTACATTGCATCCCTTGTTCTCCTCGGGGTGCTTAGGAAATTCTCTTGCTCTGGACTTTGTGGTTCTGGATTACCCGTTCCAGGTCACAAGGTGGCATCTATGCATTATTCCCCTGCCGATGTTATGAACTGAGTTTCCTGATGTCACAAAGTTAGCTGTGCAGGCACACATTGCAGCATTCTACCCCTTTGTGTCTTTTTCTTCCCACAAAACCTACGTGCACATTGAAAAACAGCCATGTGCAATGGTTTATTGAGAATGCATTTATGCATTTGTATGCATGAGTACATCATTTTGTGCATGTCCATTTTGCCCTTTCATGGAGTGTCCGTAGTCCATACATTCTTTTAGGGGCTTTCAGATAACACAATAGCTCTCTCTCTCTCTCTCTCTCTCTCTCTCTCTCTCTTTCTCTCTCTGAAGTGGCCCCAGGAAGCCCTCAGTTAACACAGCTTGGGCTGGTGCTGGAGTCATGCTGAGCAAGTCATTCTCTGTTTCCCCAGCTGTAAATTTCCCTTTGGGGCAGAGGCAGGCCACAGATGCAGAAAAAGCTGCCATCTTTTGCATATTTTTGCAAAGGAAGGAAGCAAGGCTCTTGTTGCAATTCTTTAATTTTGCACTCACTTTCCCAGAATTAAGTATTGTGCACTTCCTGCTGGGGCTCATTTCATCCAACCAGATGTTGCCCATCCAATGGCTTCTTTTGTTTCCCCTCTACCTCATCCCATAATACCAGGCTTGCTTTCTTGCACTCATGCACTCAAAAGGGGGCACCTTGAGATGCATCATGAAGTAGCTGGTTTAACACACACACACACACACACACACAAAATTAGCATGAGAACTTATTTTATCTAGCACACTTTTGAGCTATGCACCCTCAAAGAAGTTGACAGATCAGAATTTACAATATACAGCCAATCAGAATTTTGGAAAACAGCACCAATAACAACTTAGAAAGGTGTGGATGTATGCGCTGACATTAATTTCACCACTTAAAAGCTAGTCTGGTAATGGAGAAGGGGTGTTTGAGTGTGTGCATTCACTAAAGAGACAGAGAGAGATTTGAAGATGGAGAGCATGAGACATTGACTGTCTTAATCATTAATTATTGCATTTATTTAGAGAGTTTGAAGCTGCAGATCTTAAAATATCTGGAAATAGCTTTCCCCGTAACTGACCCTACTACCTTTAATAAAGGAGATCCCTGTAGGCCTCCCCTCTAGAACCTCTCTGCAATGGGATGTGCATACACATTCTGGCATAACTAATTATGCATAAATAACTTTTTTTAATGCAACACTAGCTGAAGCCTCTGAATTTCCCAGCTTCGGCTCAGGACCTGAAAATCCACGGGAGGTGGAAACCAATTTGGGGCTCATGTCTTCCTCTGTGCAGATCATCCCCAAAGTATTTCAACAGAAGTAACTGATCTCATGAAAACAACTACATTCTAATGCAAAATATAATCTCTGGACAATATAAATTACATTGAACGCAAGCTGCTATGTAAGCCTTGCATAATCGCCAGGCTGTCTGGGGGATTGATAAGCGACATGTTCTAAAGGGCTGCAGATGCCCATCCCCTTAATCTGCTTTGAGGCGAGAGAAGCAAATTCCTGGGCCCATCGCAGCTTTCCTGCCGTCAACAGATGAGTGCTGCATGCTATCTTTTGATGTCTGCTTAATGTGTCCCCTCTCTAAATTATTAAACGTGTAAACATCTGAGGTAAACAACCTGAATGCATCCAGCAAATCTCATTAGTCTTGACACCGCGCCACCCAAAAGGCGCTCCTGCCATGAGTGAGTCTCAGGGAGCACCCCGACACCCACCCCATCTGTCCCATCCAGAGTCTCTGACATGCTGTGTGGAGGAAAGGGCTCAACTGGAATTGGGGGTGCTGAGTTCCAGCGCATGTTTTCTGGGTGACTCTTTGTTCCACCACCTCCTCCTCCTTCTCCTCCCTCCCACATTCCTGGTCTGCCTTATTCAAAATAGGATTTTGCGGCAGTGAAACTGGCTTTCTCCACGGAAAGAGCTTGCTTTCTGGAATGGAAGCAAAGCTGTCCTGTTTTACACAGGTCCAGGGCGCTGCCTGAGTCGCTTTGTGCACGAAATCAGGCTTCTTCACACCATCGTAGACCTCAGCCGGAACTGAAGGAGCTTCCTCTGTCAAGTCTTCTTCCTGTAGGTGGCCACCTTGTCCTTTCCTCTCTGTGCTATCCGGCCCTTGGCTGCAAATATCTATGCAAAGATGTTCTAACTGGACTTAGGACACAAAGAGCTCCCGAGCCCATCTGAAGCCCATCTGTTTCACTTCCGTTACTTCCCCCACAGGTGGGTGAAGGTGCACGGGAGCTTAGGAGGCAGGAGGGGCACCGCTGGCATGTCCCGCAGAGATCTACCTTCCCTCTTATCCTCACGGACTGCCGGCCAGCTCAGGCTCATGCTGACGCCTGTGTCTCCATCCCTCACTTGTTGCAACAGAGCTGCTGTTTCTTTTTAAAAAATTCTCTTGCCAAGACTCCCTGCTTCTTCCTACTCTGCTGAATGCTTGCCAGGGAGCATTCGGTGGTCTACCAAACAGTGGAAAGGCTTTTCTTACCTGCTTTTAATAAGGATGGAGGGGAGGGAGGAGAGGGAGATTAGCTGCGTTGGCAGCAGAGGCTTACAGTGCAGTCCTATGCAATGATTACTTCGGTCGGCTTAGACTGGATCTACCTTTCATAGAATTTGAGCTTTCCTTCCTAGGGATGCAGTCAGTAATTTCACACTCTTTTTCCTAATCGTCCCCCAGCACACTGCCTGCCATTTTCCATATATCTTTAGATAAGACTAAGCAGTTCGGGGTTTTCTTCCCCCCAGGGGATGCCTCTTTCTTTGATTCCTTCAGAAAGAAATCCTTCCACTCCCTCCAGCTCCACTGGAGAAATACAACAGCATCGTAATCTCAGAGTTCCCACTTTCTTCCTCACTCAAACTTATAAGAAGCGACACTTTTTGCTGGCACGCAAATAAGAAGCTCTGTGAAAAGTCTCGGAGCCGCAGGGCCAATAAAGAAGGTGGCAGTTCTACTTCCAGTTCCCCAGACAAACACAAAACCACACAGTTCTCCGTGAGATGTTGTTGTGTTTCTTCATTAGCAGGAAGTTTGATATCTCTGAAGGAATTTATCTGTTTTCAACTCCTCATCCGTAACAGTGGTTGGGGCTCTGCTCTGGGGTTTTGCTTTCCTTCTTCAACTCTTATCTTTGCTGCTTGCAGGGTTTTTTTTTTGTGATATGCAGCAAGAAAACTTTGTGAGCACAAGAAGCATAGGAAGTTTGGTAGAGAGGCAAGCCAGACGGGACACTGGGCTCTTCACCTGGGAATGCCAGAGGGGAAGAGTACAGCCGATTTACAATAATGATTACTCGATTTTCACAAAGGACGTAGTCACCTTCAAGCGCAGCACGCCCTGCATTCACATTAATGATCTGTTAATCTTTGAAAGCTGTCAGTGTTTTGAGTGGACAGGTTAGGAACCCGAAGGTTGAGCTACAAGTATAATTTGAAAATACAAAGACTTATTACAGTAAACGGCACAAGTCAAAAATGTAAAACTTAGAATAATTCACAATTGTATACCACAGGGGTAGTCAACCTGTGGTCCGCCAGATATTCATGGACTACAATTCCCATGAGCCCCTGCCATCAAATGCTGGCAGGAGCTCATGGGTATTGTAGTCCATGAACATCTGGAGGACCACAGGTTGACTACCTCTGGTATGCCATATATCATTTCACAACTACACATGGAACTGAGACCAAACATGTTTCGACCCAAAGGGTCTTCCTCAGTGGTCTATAGTTTTAAAATGCTCTAATCCCTAGAATTCTGGGGCTTGCTAGGTGGTAAAGAAGGTCTGTACGGTGCTGCTCCAATTAATCTAAAAATTGTCTGATTTGGAGCCCATAGTTTAAAATATAATCCCAAAAACCACCACTCGCTGCATTTGCCCCGTTCTCATTCAACAGTGCATTCTCATGTGTTGGGTAAAAAAGGGTATTTTGAGTGGATTCATGTCTGTGCAATTAGCATTATTTGGCAAGATGGTTGGCCAAATGGCCACTGCTGGCCCCTGTTCAGGATGTACCCTATAAATATAGTGTAATGCTTACCTTAGGTAGTTGTTATATTCCAGACATTCCACATGATGTCACCAATATCCAGCATCCAAGCAGCAAACTGCTCGCTACATCCACCATTTTAAAGTGGAATTTGGGAAATCACATAAAGTGGATTCCCCAACCTATGTAGAGCGACCTACAGGAGAGCAACCAGTGGGCCACCAGCCAAAGAAATATATGGAGGCGAAGAAGCGCTATCTCTGCCTCCAATGTCCCACCCTCACACCTCCCTCCCTCTCCCTTCTTCAAGGGATGGGAGTTTTTTTTTAAGTGAACTGCCTAGAGCAATGAAAAGGCATACAAGCATGTAGGCAAAGCCAAAAATAAATTTCTCCCAAAGTTGTCACACAAAGCATGCTTCTCTAAAGTTCCCACCCCCCAAAAAAGATCAGGAACGAGGTTAGTTTTCTTAAGTTTCAAGACCTGTGATTCTATAATGGGTGGCATTCAAAAAACACTATGTGCCTATGATTAGATGCATAGGCATTTCAACAGAGAAAGTTTGCATTTTTTAAAGTGACATTGCAGGCCCTTTAAAACATTGAGAAAGGGGATTGGTTGCCTTGCTTGATTGACAGGCAGAAGAGAGTCATGTGTACTTTGCTCTCCTCCACCATTTCAAGCAGGCAATGTGAAGTATAAAAAGTGCAAAAAGACAGCAGACAAAAACATGACAGGAAGAAGGTGAGGAGTGGCCGGAGGCGCGATTATATTTAGAGCTACATCATTATGCTAGCGTAACGCTATTTTTTTATATGTGCGGAAATGTCCTCAGAATTTACAGTATTAAACTACAATTCCCAGACAGCAGTGCAAGAATGTGCAATGTATTTGGAAGCCAGTTTAGAAAAGACAGCTTTTCAAGTCAGGTGGGAAAAAAGGGGAAGGTTGTAATCTCCTCTCTCCCAAGTCATGAGAATCAGGATAGTCAAGGAAATCGCCAGTTTTGTAAGTTAATTTTTTTCTGTTAGATGGGTTTGGCAAATGGGAGAAGGGAACAGGAACAGCAACAAGAAAGAGACTAGCATGGACCAAACATTTGTAATGTAGTTTAAAACAATTTCAAGCACTCAATAAAAGGTTCTCTTTTTTTAGTGCGATCAGATTATGACTCAAGCACAAGGATATCTGAGAATCACTGCTTTTTACAGCTTTCATTCAAGGTCTGAAATGATTCGTGGGAATGTGACTTCAAACTGTCAGCTATGGTAACCTGTCCCTCCCCCCCCCAAAAAAAAATTCAAGGGTAGCATAGACTGATACTGAGGATAAGCAGCAGGGAAGATAGTTGCATCTATTGAGACCCATTTAGGAGATACCTATGTTCTGGACTTCAGTGGAGATAAAACTTCTCATCTAGTCTAGCAAAGCAATGTCTCAAAAAATGCAAAAGAAGCTACAGCAGAAGACTTTGAAAGGGATAGAGACACTTAAGACTGTCAAATAAGAGGTTTAAGATAGTAATACTCTTAAAAAGATAGAGCTGCTTCCAGGACAACAGTGTTAAAAGGATAGACTTGCTGCTAAAGGGAAAAGAGTGTTAGAGTGGAGTGTTTCTTAAAGGCAAGAGCTCCTTTAGTGGAGAAATTGGTTTATGGGATAGAAGTCTGTAAGAAGCTTGGAGGAAGTTAATTTTTATTAAATGTTTGCTAGAGCATTCATGTCAAAGGTTTTTCTGCATATGAACTTTAGTGTGCAACATCTCCATGCTGTAACTGGGGTTTGGGCTGGCAATAACTCCACATCATGGAGTTCTGATAGGTAATTAACCACAGATGTGGCATGAGTGTGTGAAGGCAATAAGAAAAGACAGATGCTATGCTGGGGATTATTAAGAAGGGGACTGAAAACAAATCAGCCAGGATAAATCTATGGTGCAGCCTCATTTGGAACAGTGGGCAAAGTTCTGGTCACCAGACTGCAAAAAAGCTATTATAGCACTAGAAAAGGTGCAGGAAAGGGCAACTGAAATGGCATAAGGGGATGGAGAACCTTCCCCATGAAGAAAGGTTAAAGAAAGGTTAAAGAGGTTGGGGCTCTTTAGTTTGGAAAAATGATGATTGAGGGGTGACATGACAGAGATTTATAAAATTACACACGGGACAGAGAAGGCAGACAAAGAAGTACTTTTCTCCCTTTGTCACAATACAGGAAGTTGTGGGAACTCAATGAAATGAATGACTAGCGGGCTTAGAACAGATAAAGGGAAGTAATTCTTCAGAAGGTGTTGGACTGGACGAGCCATTGGCCTGGTCCAGCATGGCTTCTTTTATGTCCTTATGGCCCCAGTCAAGGTTTTTTAATAAAAGCACAGCATACTATGATCAGAAGAATAATACACAACACTAACAATGCAGGCAAAATTGACAGATCCAACTCAGAAAGGTTTGGCCAAACTAGACACCACATTTATCAAGTATTCACCAGAGGGATTGCAGCCATACACGAACTGCAAGTTTCCCAAGGGAACTTGGTTAGTAGAGGCAGATTCTGGGAGAAGGAAGGAAGATTCTGGGAGAAGAAGGAAGACCTGTGTCCCACCAATCCCATGACACTATTTTCCCCAACCCAAAATGAAGTTAGAAGAATGTACACAGCATATCTTCTCTGCAAGGTTCCTTACCATCATTTCTTGGCTTCCCCATAGCCTTTCCTTGCCCATTCATTCTGCTGTCTTGTTGTCTCCCCCCCCCCACACATACACCCACACACCAATCTTCTAAACAATAACTGAGATGTGCACATTTTGCAAGTAAATTCAAAGATTTGGGAGAAGGGTGGTAGGAGGCTGGAATCATCCAAGTTGACCTAATTTTCAGTTGCACTGCTGTTCTAGTTCATCAGCTGAAAGGGAAATCTACAGGACAGAGTCCTGGGAAGAAAAAAAAGGAATAGGAAATTGATGCTACCCATGTGACAGGAAGGGATACAACAGCATTATTAAACATGCACATCTCAACTATTGTTTGGAAGATGCGGGGGGTGAGACAGCAGATTGAATGGGCAGGGAATAGCTATGGTGAAGACAAGAAATGATGGTAAGTAGCCTTGCGGAGAAGATATGTCGTGTACATTCTTCTAACTCCATTGAAGTCAATGGACATAGGGCCAAACTACACATGAAATTTTTCATGAGTTCCCAATGGGATAGGCAGCCATATGTCACCAGTGAGTCTCCAGTGGCAACTCCATATAATAGTGCTGCAGTCAAGTTTATTGTATCTAGCCATTGGCCATCACAAGTGAAACAGTATACAATATACAAATAAACACAGATATAAATATTAAATATTATGTTAAAAGTACCATGAGAGCCGTAAAACAGTTAATTACTTTGGTTGAATCTGAATTATACACCGGATCCAAGCAGGATTCAGAAAGGGCTGTGGTAACACTGACCAATGCCAAATCCTTGTTCAACTTGCCTACACTGGTAGAAACGGGATTGCACTGTTGGTTCAGAAGAATGGCTGGTATGGGCAGGTGAATGTAGAGAAAGGGGGAATCAGAAAAGGCAAAACTTTAGAAAGATTTAAAATTAATGTGCTCATTTTGAATCTGTCGAAGAACAAGACGCTGATGGAGACCAAGCATGTTAAAGGAGTACAAGTTGATCAAAATAATGGGCAAGAAAATTAATACAGGCTGCAGAATTAAGTACTGAAATCAAAGGTTTAATGTGAGAATGTGAAAAACCAATCAGGGGAAAATTTCAATAGTGAAGTTCTACGATGACTAAGGTCTGTACAAGAGATTTAGCAACATCAAACATAATAAATGAATGGATTTTTGAAATCTAAAGACTTTATTTCTTCTGTGACTAGGAGGGGAAATAAATGGAAGGATCAAAGGAAGTATTAAGATCAGAAACCAAAGAATATTAGTGAACAGTGATATAACTGATACAGAAAAAAATCACTGGAGACCTTGGGGTAGTCAAACTGCGGCCCTCCAGATGTCCATGGACTACAATTCCCATGAGCCCCTGCTAGCGGTCGCTGGCAGGGGCTCATGGGAATTGTAGTCCATGGACATCTGGAGGGCTGTAGTTTGACTACCTCTGCAAAGTTAGATCCCAAACTTGGGTTTTTTTCAGCGGGGGGGATGGTGGAAATCTACAACAGTCATAAAGAAAATACACAAGAGAAATGGGACAATCATTGTGAAAGAGGGACTGGTCAAATTTCAATTAATAAGGTTAAGAGTCAAATGGCAGGAAACTGATCCAGAGGCATGCCTAGAGAAGAAAAGTATGAAATCTACTTTGGTAAGAAAAGCTAGAACAAAAGAAGAAGGAAATGGAAGAGGCAGGAAGAAGGATAAGGAACTGCAGGAGTAAAAATATGACATATGATGAATGACAGGTCTTAATAAAATATTCAGGAAACTTGAAGTAATGATAAAAAGGAAGGAATGGGAGTGGGGAAAGATCATTGAAGGCAGAAAATAAACAAGGGGAAAATGAAGACGATTATATCAAACTAGAGAAAATTAGGAGCGGACGCAGCAAGAGACAAACAATTGCAGAGCAAGTCCAAAACAAGACTGAGATTTTTCTTCCTTGTGATCATTTGGTAGCGCCAATGTAAATGAAGCAAACCAAGCAGGGGGGATCTTGTGATTGAAGCAAAAAGATCAAGGAAGAAAAAAATGTGCAGGTTAAACATCAAAGAAAAGAGAATTTTTAAAATGGGGAGGGGGGACAGAGGGGAAGAAAAGAACAAAAATAATTTGTGCAGGGACCAGGCAGCTGGAATTAAATGTGTTGTGGAGCTAAAATGCACATGTTTTGCAAATGTTTCCTCTCCCCTTCCCAATGAAATGTGCCCCTCTTTTCCTTCATTGTGAGAATTGCAAGGATGCAGGTGTGGAAGGAATAAGAAATACTTTTCTACTGCAGAGGCAACCAGATCCATGTTCCCTCTCCCTGATCCAGCAGTGTGACATTCTGGGACAGAATAAGATAGGGATATACATTTGAATGGATAGAAGGATGGATGGAAACATCCCTATCTAGAAGTGTCTGTAGATGTGGATGTTGTCCATCCACATAGTGTGTCTTTCAGTGGAGTGAGCCTCCAAATGTACATCCCATCCACATTCTGCCCCAGGTAGTCACACATAACTATATGCAGTTGTAGTGCTGGATCAAAGCAAAAGTCTTGGCAATAGCATCAATTTTCTGGGCTATTTCTCCTCTTCCTGGTCAGTCTTAGGGCAAGGGGAAGGCTTTGTTTGCCCTCCAGGATAGAACCAAATCTTACTTAAGAGAAGCCAGGTAGGATCAGGCCAATGGCTCATATGGTCCAACATTCCATGTCATACAGTGGCCAAAAACCAGGTGCCATTGCACTTGAACATGTGCCATCTGGGCCTCGTGATTTGTCTACCTCAGGGGTGGCCAAACTGTGGCTCGTTAGATATCCATGGACTATAATTCCCATGAGCCCTTGCCAGCATGTGATCCCACAGAGTGGTGGGGGCTCATGGGAATTGTAGTCCATGGACATCTGGAGGGCCACCATTGTCCACCCCTGTTCTGTATGATGATAATTCCAGATTGGTAGCATTTTTAGTTTAGGGATTTGGATAATATAGCAAAGTTTTGCCCAGTGATACTGAGTGCAGTAAATAAATATCCAAAGAAGTATATAGCGGGGGGGGGGGGGAAGTAAACTTGTATTTATTCAAATAGATCCAGTTCGCATTCAGGTTGCAGGTGAAAGAAGAGAAAGGTAGCCTAACCTAAAGAATACTTTCCCTATCACAAATGGCCAGCTTGGCCAGCATCATGGGAGTATGAAGGCACTGCATCTTCAAAGAGAGCTGCGGATACATTCATCCCCATGGAAGGCCATGTGCAGAGAGAGAGGACTAAGCGTGTGAGAGAAAGGAGGGATCAGAGGGCATCTCCCAGGTTAAACCCACAAGAGGCATCCCCTCAAGGAGATAACACCTTATATGCACTGAGACCTTTCTCAACTTTTTTACTTCAAGAAACCCCAGAAGTGGCACAATGGTGCAGAATATGGTAGGGAAGCATAGCTGTGTTCACTCCCACTGGGGACCCTTCCCCTTCCCACCCCCTCCAGGCCCATCATCAGCCATTTTGAGTGAGGGGAGGTCAACATGACCATATATCATCATATCTCCCAATAAATGTTTAGCGATTATTAAAAAATATATTAAATTAATTAACTCCCACCTATTCAGAAAACTCTTCCAGGGCTGTAAAGAAACCCCAGGGTTTCACAAAACCCTGGTTGAGAAAGCTTGACTTGGTGTGATATACTGCACACACGCCAATGTCCACGCGTACTAAGTCCTTCAAAACAGTCTGTAGCGGCTGAATAAAGCAAAAGTCCAGAGACACTTTAAAGACTAACAGCATGTATTCCAGCATGAATTTTAGTGAGTTAGAGCATCCAATCAAGCGAGATCTGACTCACATAAGTTTATGCAGCAATAAATTTGGCTAATCTCGGTTGGACTGCTGTTTTAATTGTCTACCGGCTGCATGATGTCATCATGTTCACCATATGAAACTTGATTGGCTGGGATCACATAATGATGAATTCTTTTCAAGGTTTTTCTTTTTTTAAAAAAAAATGGTGCTTAAGCCAGGGCAGAGCGGGCACATAATAGCTGTGAACTGATTTGGCACAAAAATCCATGAAAGAAAAGATTGGGCCAGCCTTTGAACCCATTCCTCAAAATGGTGGCTTCTGCAGTAAAAATTGCATGAAAATTTAATGTAGCACTACTTAAAATCATTAGTTGATAAAAGAATGGGGGATACACTCAAGTCACAAAAAGACAGCAGTGGGTAAGGACAAGATCTAAGAGACAGCTGTAAGAGTGTTGGGGGAAGAGAAGAAAATCTTAGGATTTAGAGAGAGAAATCATCACACAGTAATTGTGAAGCTACATTAGCTTGTCTATTAAAATCATTACAGGGCAAATATGAAGAAAGGAAGATGGAGAGGTGGGAACAGGGAGGAAAGAAATCCTTGTGATATGTAGGCCATGAAGGAATGGCCAGGTGCAAAATTGAAGGACAGACCAAATGAGCAGCCCAAATTTCACATGCAGAAATGTATTAAAGATGGAAACTAATTGTGATGAAAATGGGAAATCACCAAGGGAAGTCCAATTTCCCCTTCTGCCTTCCACAAAAAAACATGTGGGTGGGAGTTCAGGAAGAGACCCATGGCCAATAACATTTTATACGAGAAAGAAAGAAACTTCATTGGAAAGACCGTAGAACTGGATACAAGTGAGGAGTGAGACACAGAAGTCAGAATAGGTGAGGAGGATGAGGAAAGCCAGCATTTGAATGCACCACATTAGGCAAAATGGAGAAATTATGAAAAGAAGCAGTGAGATGCAAGAGGGGGGGGGGGGGGAGGTACACAGCAAGGGGACGACAAGAACAGCCCATCTCCCAGAGTAAGGACGATCCACAGGAGAAACAGAGTCTATTCTAACATGCAGCTGGACTCAGTTTTGTGCAGTAGGAAAAAACAAGTCCAAGTAGAAACCAAGGCTTTGTGCAATTGCGTACCTGTTGTTTAATAAGTTGTGAGGTTTTTTTCTCGATAATAGATGAGAAAGAATATAAGGCAGCTGGGGAGGGGAAAGCAAGATGAATACTGCCTTCATTCCCCTGTCACTTCCCTCCTTTTTCCTGATATTCCTCTGTAATTTTTCTTCTTTCTGGCTAGCAAAAAGCTCCAGTGGGTGTGCTTGCGGGGGGGGGGGGGGTGGAAGCTGCTTTTGCATTGAGGGAAAAAAGAATCAACTCTGGCATGAGCAACTCTACTAGCTATAACAAAAATGTACCCCCCCCCCGTACACACACACACACACACACACACACATACATGCACACACACAAAATAAGAATATAAAAGAGATCAAGATGCTCTGATAGCTTCTTTCAGGCCGGTTCCACTTGAGAATTGCCCTTCAGCGCTTGCCTCCGAGGCAACAAGGTCTTCATTTTGGCCTCTGGGCAGGGGAGGGGGTTAAAGCAGCCGCCATTCATGAAAGCTTAAACACTTTAGTGACGCCAAATTAAAACAATCTTTGTGAGTATATGAAGCTAAACTGGAAAGAGGCCGTGACTTGGTATGATATTGATGGCTGCAAGGTATAAATATTTAGTGCTTGACCTTGTTATTGTTCAGGCAGCCAAATGCTACAGGGGTTCTAATTTTGTAGCTCATAAATCCTTTGAGTTTAAAGGGTGAGGGGGGGTGGACATTTTTCTTCTAGGGCAGGGGGGAATGTCAGGATTTTTGTAATGTTTTCCTCTGTGTGAAAAAATGAAATTTAAAAAAAGTAACAAAGTGAAAGGGCCTTTCTATACAAGGTAGAGGATAATCAGATTTGCATTCATAGTCAATATTTGATGCTTCAACCAAGGACACTGCTAGGAGTGCCACCAAGCATTGGTCAGGAAAATTGGTCAAGGAGGGACACTGGTTTTACTGATGCCACCTTTTTATTAGCGAGCTGAGCAATGGGGCACTGCTGAAAATGAGAATGACTTTCAGACCTCTGAAGACTGAGCAGATGTCCCAGCCTCTGACTCATATTGCCACATTATGACACAGGACACGGGAAGTGGCCATTTGGCACTTTCATCAACCACTTGACAAGATCAAATCAAAATGGAGAGTTCTCATCACTGGACACAGGAGCACCCCCTCCCCCCCCCCCAAAAAAAAAACAGGGACCGCCCTCAAGAAAATTCAGAATTGCCAGAGGATTCCTACATTAGTGCTGCCCAGGGACATTTCATCCTGGCTACATCCAGTCTGTTCATATAGCACATTTGGAAACCTGACTGGAATGGGTCAAGGACTGAAGTTTCCTCCAAGAATGCTGATATTTGGTCCCCAGCAGCCTGTTCAACTAACTTCTCCAGGAACTCTAGGTGCGGAACAGGGCAGTAGTTGTCAGGCTTCTGCAGGTCCAGGGATGGTTTTTTGAGCAACAGGGATACCACTGCCTCTTTTAATCCTTTCTGGAATTCTCCCATTGAGAGAGAGAGGTTGATTATTTCCCAGAGGGTGGCTCGTATTCTTATGCCCCTTGTTTTTAGGAGCCACGATGGGCATGGGTCTAGTGGGCAAGTGGTTGACCTCATTGCAGTTAGCACCCTGTCCACTTCAGCTAATGGGAGTCGTCTGAAGTAACTCAGTGTTCTTTCCACTTGCCATGGTGACTAAATGGCTCCTCCACATAGAAAAGCAGTTAATATAAGAATACCAGGAAGCAACACCAGATGGCTTCAGGTTCAATTAGGGTTGCCAGCTTTCGGTTGGGAAATATAAGGAGATTTTGGGAGTGGAGCTTGGGGACAGCAAGATTTAGAGAAAGGAGGGGCCTTTGCGGGATATAATGCCATAGAGTGCACTCTCCAGGTAAACTGATATTAGTATTGATGCTGGCATTGATTATTGATATCTCGAGATCAATTGTAATAGCAGGAGAACTCCAACCAGCACCTGGAGGCTGGTAACCCTAGGTTCAAAGTTCTGTTTCTTGGCCCTCCAGGGCAACTGACTGGCTACTGTGTGAAGAAGAATGCTGTACTAGATGGACCACTGGTTATTATAAACCAGTAGGGATGCCAGGATCCAGGTGAGACATGGTGATCTCCTGGAATTATAGCTCACCTCCAGGTGACAGAGATCAGTTCTTCTGGGGGAAATGGCTGCTTTGGAAGGGGGACTCCACAGCATTATACTCCACTCAGGTCCGTTCCCACCCCAAATCTCACTCATTCCCAGCTCTACCCTCAAAGTCTCCAGGTAGATCCCAACCCAAAGCTAACAACCCTATGAACCAGTCTTTGTTCTGCTGTATTAATAAGGATGCCTCAAGACAGAAGTTTGCATTAGATGGCCTTCAGCCACAGCTCCCCATCTCTAGAAACTTCTTGTGCTAGAATAATATGAGAATCCACATCTTCGATCTAGGCCGAGAAATACACATTAGTTTCTTCCTTTTCTTGCAAACTGAATGCACAGATCTTTCTAGCCAGCCACAAGAAAAGCCAATTTACATCCTCTCTTTCAACCATGTTAATTCCAGGTGAGCAGAGTAACGGGCAAGAAAACATCTGACAGAACTGATTGATCAGGGAAGGCAACATTGGCTTGCTCTTATAGAATTTTTTCAGTCTCAGGATGTGCCGATGCTGAAGGAGAGAGATCCAGCTATGTCATGAAGATTTCCATGCAATAGTTGCCACAGCTGATCTCGCAGACAACACCTAGCAATTGCACCCTCATTTCTGCCTTAGCAATGGCTAGGAATAGCTGGATCATTGATACATTGTCCTAAGCATGGGTGGGAGGGAGTTCTTGCGTCTATCATCCTTGCCATGCTCCTCATTTGCACCCTATCTGAACTGGCATGTCAAGGTATCCTCCGCCATATAGAGACCATTATTCTGACCAGGAAAACAGATGGTGAAGCAGCGATTCTGATATAGGTCCAGTTATCTTATCCTGTTTACGAAACGCAACACAAAGTCATTGGCTCCTTGCCAACTTGAAATCTGCCTTTCCTCCTAAAAAGAACAGACACTGTGGGTTTTTCAAGCTCTGCTTTTATCACTTCCTCCTCTTTCTCAGTTTTCATATTCATATTTTCATTACCACCAACACCAACACCACTCCAAAAAAAGAAACAGGAAAAGAAGAAATCCAGTGTATTTCTTTCACACTATGTACATGGGTCTTTCTCATTTGATGCAGAGGGGCCAGAAGTCCATGACAGATTTAGTTAAGTCTGACACTTCCTCCCCGCTTCAAGAATTATTCCATTACCTGGTTTCTGCTAAGGACCTTATAATCTAAGATGCGTTAATACTGGTGGCAGGAAATGTAAGGCCCAAAGACTCTGCTTAGCTTAGCCAGACATGTCTCCTGCCTAGCAGAGCCTCATATCTGTGGCCACTCACTTGCAGGTTAGCCATTTCACGAGAAAGAGGAGGAGGAAGTGGTTTCCATGGGGAAGGGGTTGGCCAGCTGGATGCAACTTATTGCTCACCCTTCAACTTGGCATTTGACAACGTTGGAGAAAGAATGACGTCTCCTAAGTCCCTCACAGATTCCTCAGATCAGATGTCTGTGTGGGGTAGGGTCTAGCCAAGTCTCTAGATGGTGGCACCAGCCATTTTTATTAGCTGCAGTGCTGGTGTCCCATGTGGGTTCTAGCCATGAGTGAAGTACCAGGACAGTCCATCACAGCAGCAAGAATGTCCCCAAGAGGCCCTTATCCAACTGCCTTACGTTGTGTCCGCTCCCGCCTGGCCTCCTTGTGTTTCCTCTCTCATCTCACATGGGACTGTCCTTACTCAACTGAAGAGAGAGAAACAAGCCAGCAGTAGTTGAATGCATGACAATCCTCCGAATATCCCTCAGACCACAGCTGTAAATATTTTGTGATTAGAAAAAAGGTACATCTCCTCCTTTATTTTTTGGTTGTATTTTCTTTTTTTGAGCTGGCTGATAGCCACCTTCTTAAGGGGTGTAACTTATGGAAACTGTGACTCTCTCTCTCTTTCTCTTTCTCTCTCTCTTTCTCTCTCTCTTTCTCTCCTGTCTGAGATCGGTGTTTCGACTGCTTCTGGTGCCATGTTTAATGCCTGTTTGTATTCTGAATTGTATTTTTCAGCATCTGCTGGAGACCTCATTCAGCTGGTTTTAACTGGCAGGATTTTTAGTCCTGCATTTTTTTCAGCTCTTAGCTTTTTCAATAAGTTAAAGCAATGTAAACTGTTTTTGGGGAAAGGGGAAAAATAAATACTACTGCTACCAACTGTGGTAATGCAATGGAAAAGAAGAATCAGCCGTGGAAACCAGGTGGGCCAAACCACCAATCTGAGTGGATGAGGATCTTTCTAATCACGTCCTCCTCTTCCAAGATCTGTGAGCTGGGTCTGCCCGGCCTCCTTGCCAAAGTGAATCATATTGGCACTCACTCTGCACACACTCGAAATCCAACAGAAGCAAACCAATAAAATTCATATTTTAACAGAAAACTGAGCTATTTTTTTTCCTTATAGATTTGCACAATTGACACATCTGGTAGGCCACATAGGGAGATGATGCAGCTGTCTGACTGGAAGCGATGCGTAATTGTAACAGGAAATTAAAACAGAGTCTAGCGGCACCTCAAAGAAACAAAGTTCTGAGTTCTGACCAGATTGGGCTAGCCTGGGCTATCAGGGGCCAGATTCTCATACATGGTGGCTTTTGCAAGTAGCCTTATCAGGCTCCCAGGCCACGCTGCAGCTCTTAAGCTCTGACCCAGCTTCAATTGCCACTTTACACATATAGAGGAGGGGTTTTCCCAGTATGGGTAAACAGGCTGCAGACCACATCTCAGGAGTCCCTAGCTGCTACTGATATCGGTCCCTGAGAAGCGTTCAGGAGAGCAGTGGGTGCTTTCAGTTGTACTATGTACATGTCCTAGAGTCATCACACTCCTGCAAATCCTTCTAATGGCAAAAACACAAGGGGTTGGGAGAGCTCTTTTATTTGGTCATGTGCACCCCTATGCTTTGTCTGTTAACAATACCTACATTCCAGCTTTTTGCACAATGTACCACCTAAGTGGTTTACAGAGTATCAAATGCAAATATAATAAAACAATAACCCAAAGAACCACAATAAAACCCATTTCAGAATGTCTAAAACAGTTGACAGGTAAAAGTTAGAAGTCAGAAGAGATCAGAAAAGAGTCTGAAATAGCCACGACACTCAGGGAAATAGGTGTGTTTGGCCACCTTCACAAAAACTGTTGGGAAGCATGACAACAGAATTTCCCAGGGGAGGTTATTCCTATTTCTGATTGATGCTACTGAAAAGACTCAATAAGAATGGGAAACAGATAATCTCAGAGTCTGGGTAGGTTCCCTTGAAAGAAGATTCTTTTAGATACCCCATTTGTTAAGGGTAGAGATCAATAGCATTTCTGATAGCCGCTTCCTTCTTCACCAAAGCAAAAAACCAGGAAATTGTCTGGGTTGGGTGTGGGCAAGCAGAAATCAAATGCATAACCTACAGCTTGGTAACCGCAGGAGAAAAAAGAGCCCATCCCGCTTCCTTCTGGATCCCCTCAGAATGTTGCATCAAGGCCTTGCTGGCTGGCAGGACAAAACAACACTCACAGCTCCTTTACATGCGTTCAGACCACTGGTCTATCAACTCAAACTGGTAGTGGCTCTCCAGGGTCTCAAGCGGAGGTCTTTCACATCACCTGGTCCCTCATCCTTTACAGTGGAGAGGTTGGGGATTGAACTTGGTATCTTCTGGATGCAAATCACATTCAAGATGCAAAAATGGGGAAGGGATGGGGGGGAGGTTGAAGCCCCTTCCTTCTGCATGCCACAGTCACAAGCAGAATACAGTCCATGTGCATCCAGGAGGCACAAACTCACATCACATTTTGTAGTAGACGTGAAGACTTTCTAACATGTGAGACTAGTCCTCAACATCTGACACTAGGAGGTCACATGCTGGTCCGGACTTGAGAGGACATTAAAAAGGGAGAAAGTCTGGGCACACTCCCAGGAGTTATGAATTCTGTGGAAATCTTTTTCTAAGAATCTCCTGTGTCCTTGGAATGGCACGCCTATTGCAGGTATGGTGTACTTTCTCCTGTGTCACTTTAAAAGTTGACAAAACTTATTCCAACATAGGCTGCCTAAGGAGGTGGTGAGTGCCCCCTCACTGGAAGTCTTCAAGCAAAGGTTGGATACACACTTTTCTTGGATGCTTTAGGATGCTTTGGGCTGATCCTGCGTTGAGCAGGGGGTTGGACTAGATGGCCTGTATGGCCCCTTCCAACTCTATGATTCTATGATTCTATGATTCTATGAACATAAATTTGCATAAGCCAGAGCACTCTTCATCAGATACGTTGGAGTCAGGGGAAGAGTGTGCATGCGTGTGTATGAGTAGAGATGTTACAAAGAAATAAAGAGTGGGAGACATGTTACTCCAATTCACTAAGGCATTAGAGAATGCAGGGACCATGCAATGATACAGATGAATGAGTGGTTCCTCAGTGGAACAGGCTCCCTAAAGAGGTGGCAAGTTCTCCTTCCTTGGAGGTTTTTAAGCACAGGTGAGATAGCCACTTCATAGAAATGCTGATTCTGTTAACTTAGGCAGACTGTGAGTGGGTGGGCAGGAAGGGTTGTATCCATGTGTGGCTCTTGTGGCCCTTTCTTGCATGCCCTATTTTGGGATTGGGAGGCGAATTTCCTCCAGGCCAGACTGGCCAGGAAATCTGGTTTTGCAGGGGGAGGGGGGGCATCAACTGGACATGGAATTGGGCTCACTGTGGGTGGGCAGATAGTTGTGAGTTTTCTATATTCTGCAGGGGGTGAGGCTCGACCCTGGAGGTCATATGAGTCTATGATTCTATTTAACATTTGTTAAGGGTGAGAGACATTAGCGCCTTCTTCCCACTTCTCCCCCTATTCTGTTGCTGAAACACTTATAAATATAGCTGCATCAGATGGACACTCTTTGCATCTGATGAAGTGAGTTCTAACTAACAAAAGCTTATGCTGGAATGAATGTTCATCTTTTAAGGCGGTACTGGAATCCTGCTTGATTTTTATTCAAATGATAAACATGGCTATTACTCTGGAATTATGTTTGGAAATAGCATTAACACCTTGGTTGGAACATGTTCCGCCAATGGGAAACATCCTTACTGGAAAAGATTGTTGTGAAATTTGGGGGGGGGGGTGTTCTCTTTCTCCTGAGTTCCTTACTTGTCATTTGCAGGGAGATCAATGAAGGAGTGCTGCAATCTTCAGGAAGAAAACATTGTTTAGTTGGAGGAGAAAAGAGAAAGTGGAACATCCCTCGGTCCTTTTTAATTTGTTTATTTACTTCATTTACACATCACCTTTCTTCCCAATGAGAGTCCAATTGTGCAATCCATCATCTGCCTGACCGTGGCGTTCCAGGGGTCATTGCTTATAGAGGAATTACATGTAGTGAAGCTAATATTAGTAGATCCCCTACAAATTTGAATTTATGAGACCAGTTTGGGATTGAATTACACACCCAAGGTATTATAGAGACTGAGTTATATTCAACAACCAAAAAACATTATTAGAGTATTTTATTACAACACTGAGATTTAGAATTCACTGATGAAGAAACCGAAAATGGACATATACCTGGGAATCCATTTTGAAATTGCTTTGGATATTGTGAATTTGGTTTGAACATTAAATCACTTTGCCAACGCCAGCTTGAGACTTTTTTCTTCTACTGTATTACGGCTGACAGGTCTTCCTCTGTTGCGTGGCCTTCCAGGGAGCAAGTGTGGCCCAGCATTGAGGTCAACAACAGCATCGAAGACTGCCTTTGGGGTGCTCTTCCATTTTGGAAGTTTTTGCACTGGGGCAGCAAATGATGCCATATGAATCAGTCACATTATTGCTTTGCCGCACAGCAAGCTCTGTCTGGATCAGGGGTAGTCAAACTGCGGCCCTCGAGATGTCCGTGGACTACAATTCCCAGGAGCCCCTGCCAGCATTCACAAGCTGCCAAACATTTTGGAGGGGGAGTTTCAATTGCTGGCTTTTTACCTGCAAAACTGCCCTTTCTCAGACAAATGTGTTTGGTTTGATTGTTATCTGTATTTATTGAACATCTGGGTTTTAAAAAGCTTGTTATATGGGGTAGTCAAACTGTGGCCCTCCAGATGTCCATGGACTACAATTCCCAGAAGCCCCTGCCAACAGTCGCTGGCAGGGGCTCCTGGGAATTGTAGTCCACGGACATCTGGAGGGCCGCAGTTTGTCTACCCCTGGTCTGGATCCATCAGACACAACACCCCTTACGTGAACTAGATCTCAATCGCTTGGCTGAATGTCATTCCATTTCTTCTCATGACTGGCAGAACCATTGGGCCATCAAGGACTCAAGGTTGCGTGGTGACAAAAGTCTTGGTTCCGTATCATAGACACCTATCTGCATGTGTTCCAGCACTGGGACTTACAGCCTTCGGACACAATTGTCAACAACAGCAAAACTTAATTGCTTCACAAAAGTCAGGCTGGTCGCTAAGAAGTATGCTGAACTGTACTGAAGTGTTGCCTGAAATATAACCTTGCACATCACATACATGCTGTTTGTTGAGAATACAATTCTTGGCAAACAAAGCCAATGCTTTTAGTCTCGCTATCAAACTTCAGGTAGGGGCAACGCAGATTCAGGCACCAGACGACAGCTTGTGTGAAAGTTCTGACACATCACTGCCAGTAGGGAAAGGCAGCTCCCAGCCATGAGCTGAGAGCATTGGGAGGCTACTGTTCCAGTCTCCACTGAACTCTTGTGTACAGTTGCATGGGATGTTACCTCAACACAAGGAGAAAAAACCAAGAGCAGGCAAGCAACCGGTACTTATATAAGCATGAAGGATGTGTGGAAATATTACTCTCCAGGCCTGGTAGACATTTTGTAGTCCACGATGCAAATCTATTTCTTTGAGGACCAGGTAGTTCGATTGTCCTGACCTACTCTCCTTTTCTATTCAAAACCCCATTGTTTTCGGAAATGAAACATGTACCGTGCTTGGGTTCCAGCTGGTCATGGTGTCCTTTGAACAACAAATGGCTTGGGCTGACTAGCTGTGTTGTCATGGCAACTTCTTGGCTATGGAGGCCCCTGCAGGTGAGATGGGAAGGGACCAGTGGAGTGTGGGAAAAGGGGCTCCACCACAGTTTCGGAAAGTGAAATCCAAAGCACTGTTCTGCAGCCAGTTGGAGCAGGAAATCCCTCTTTTGCCCTGAGGGAACAGGAAAGAATTTCATTCCCTGGAGAACTCTTTATGTTCCCAGCATCCTGAATACAGCAGTACAGATGAAATTAAATGCCGGTTTGGGCATTTGTCTGGTGGACTCATCCCACACAAACACAGGTGATGCTTGGAACCTCTTTCTCTGCGGGAACAAGTATCTGGAACAAAAATATTCCCCTGCTGACAACCAGAGAACCTAATTTTGTTTTCTTTAGTCACTGTTAGTTAATATGCTGCAAACCTCTTTATTAAGGGCTAAATCAAAGGTCAGAGGAAATGTAGGATATTCTGATTAGACTAGGGGCCAAGCCCATTGCATTCAGGAATACAATGGGCACTAGATTGGGGGGTGGAGTGGAAGAATTCTGCGGACAGCCTCTCCCTCCCCCAGGACCTGGAAAGGCAGCTGTTAGGGAATTCACCGGCAGGGGAAGTTCTCACTCAGCAGGGATCTACAACCTCCAAGCCTCAGAGGGAAGTTGAAGGAGGAGGGGGTGGTCAGGGGTGGGGGACGGAAGGTGATTGGCTGGCTGCTGGACAGACAGGCAAGCCGGTTGGAGGAGGATGCACTCAGGGGCGGGACAGCCACCCAGATTGGGTGTTAAGCACTGAGTGGCACTTAAGCCACAAGACATGCTCCTCCTCCAAAGCCTTACCAGAAATATTAAGTGGAACAGATAGGAGGTAAAAACACTTTATGATCCAGTATTCTAAAGAACCTACTAGGTTGTGGACCAAGTACAGAAGTGTCAGCAGATTTTGAATACAAAAATCTGAAATCAATCAAATCATTTCAGAACCAGAACAGAAACAAATGGTTATGTCAAACTTGCCGTGGCTGATATTTCCTTGGATCATGTTTACAGTTCTGGTCACTACTAGGAAAGTTACAGTGGATGAGTGATACGGTTGTGAATGTGTAGGGAGCTGGACTAAATGACCCAGGAGGTTTCTTCAAACTCTAACATTCTATGATTCTATGATTTCTCAAGCTACGTACACCTAAAGAGTGAATTTTATAAATGAGTGAGTTCTTTGGCTGTGGAACTCACAGCTGGTTGGGCCTTGAGAGTCTCTTCTCTGTAAGGGAGAAAAGCAGGAAAGAGGATTGCTATTTAAGAGGGCCAAAGTAGCTGCAGACCTGGGCCTAGTCTGCACACAATAGATAATGCACTTTCAATGCACTTTAGAAGTAGATTTTCCTGTTCTGCACAGAAGAATCCAGCTGCCAAAGCACATTGAAAGTGCATTATCCTATGTGTGCAGACTAGGCCCTGGTTTTGACTAATAATGCTAATACCAGGGGAAATACAGATGAGAGGGAAAATGAGTCTGGGAAGTATGCAGCATCCCTCGAAGTGTTCCCTGGGGAATACCCTCAAACCTGAGCTGGTGGAAGAGGGAGCCTTATGAACTTCAGTCACATTAACAATCTTCCTATTTCATGGCCAGGAGCAGAGTTCCATGACCAGAACAGAAGGGAAGAGAGAGGCCAAATTGCGGAACTGCCAGCAGTCTGTGCTTCTAATGAAACTCCACCACTCCAGAGGCCTAGCAGAACAGTGGAACAAATTGATCACCTCACTGTGACACCAGCACTTTGCTAATTGCAAGATGATGGGACTTGAGTGTTCAGCCAGGACAACGCAGGGTGGCTATTTCTGTGTGACTTGGATCCTGCCCTTTTCCCAAGGAGTTCAAAATTGGCATTTAAGCCTCATTCAGAGGGAAAAATTTGCCCCAGGGTTTGCCCTGTGAGCTTTGCAGCTAAGCAGGGATTTCAATCAGTATATCTTAATGTGAACCCAGTGCTCTGGCACAGCTGTGGTGAAATGAGCAGAGCAGGAAAGGCTGGAGGCTATAGAGCAGAGCAGAGCAGGAAAGGCAAAAGGGACTACCTTCCCAAGCTCTTCTCTCTGTGCTCCCCCTTGCAAGTGGGGGCACGTTGGCAATGAACTGCTCTTGCCTTTGAGAATCTCTTGACACTTACCTTACTCTCTTTTAGGCGTCATGCGAAAACCTTCCCTTTTTAAAAAAACAGAGGCTTTTGAGGGATTTTACTCTTTTTAGCTGTTCATATGGTATGATTCCACTCTGAGGACTGCTTAATAAATATCATTTTTAGGCTACTGTAAGCTATTCATATGCCCCCGCTTAGTTTTATTGCTTGGTTTTCACACAAAAAAAACCCTTATGCTGTTTTGGTTATTTTATTGTATTGTTTGCGTGCCACCTCAAGCTGCTCAAAGATTTTCTAAATGAACAATAAATAGCGCAAGACTCAGGAATCACATACACAGAGGGAATCAAGAGCAAGAAGACAATGAGGCTGGATCAGATTGCTGTTTATTTACTTATTTATTTATATTTTGCCTCATTCTATGCTTATAGCCAAGATCACTTAAATTCCATGTGGTGCCACATGACAAAGGAATTTCATTTCTACTATGGTCATTTTGCACTCTTTTACTATTAATATTATTAATAACAATTAATTGATATTGATAAATAATTTCAAAAACAACAGGGAGGAGGAGAACAGGAAAGGAAAAATCCTTGAAATCCAACAACTAATAGAAAAGGTGGCAAAGTATAAATAAAGTAGGAACACAAATATAACAACAGGCCCCTGGAGACACAGCTGCCTTCTTCGTATGGTGGATAACCACTGAGTCATGATTCATATTGCAGTGAGAGTTACATCCTTCTAAATCCACTAACTTTAGTAAGCGATTAACTTTGCTTGGGGCTGCAGTGTAACTACGCCAGCAGCCCAGACCACCACCAACCCCTCCTGGGTGAAAGTTAATTGAAAGTGCACAATGTTTCTCAGAAAAGAAATCAATGACATGTCCATCCATCAGTCCTTCCCCTCCCAGTCCCTAGCAGAGTCAATGGAGGGTGTAGGCCAATAAAAGGAGGACCAGCTTGTTGAAGTCAGATTGTTCCCAAGATCCAAGGGTTCCTGTTTGTGAAAGCACACCCCATGTTATGTTTCTGCTCCCTGTGTTCTTTCTTCTAAAGATTCGCTTAAATCAACTGCTATGTCCCACAAGCTGCCTCCCAAGGGCCCTGATGCCACCTGGCACTCTTGCCAAAGCATCATCATCGTTTGCCTACAATGGAAAGCGTCCTGGACCAGCCTTCTTGCTTGGGACGTTCCTGAATAGGAGCCTGGGCTATCTGTTCCTAGAAGCAGAGGGAGGGGGGGGAACACATCCTTTAGATTTAGTCTTTAAATCCTCGTATTTGATTTGAACTTGAGTAGACTAGAAAATTAATCCAAAGGTGGAAGCTGCCCAACTCCCACTTTGTTGACAAATCCCAAGTGAGCACTGGGGAAGGATGGGGGCGATCGATTAGACTGCACGTAAAGAAATCGGGATGTAAAAAGGATGCCACTTATATTTAGAATCCGGAGGATGTTTCTGCATCAGATTATGACACCATTAAGTAGGTCAGAGCAAAGACACGCAGCACTCGAGTCCCCTTCAAAGGCTTCCGCCTCTCACTTATTATTCCACTCACTTCCCTCCGATCTCAAAGCCAAGTCCCTTTGTCAGTCTTTGTGCCATGCTGGTGCTTGCCACACTCCCGAGCGTTTCACTGAAGCCGTCCCAGCTTTGTGCTCCTTTCCAAGTCTCTGGAAACACTACCTGGATTTTTTATAATCACACACAGGAATGCAGGAAGCTGTCCTGGATGGAGTCAGGCCTCTGGTTTATGTTCTTGCACCCTCAAAAGAAGGAAACCCCAGAATGCAGCAAAACTGAACCAAATATTCATTGTTGAATGTCAGACAGGATCAGCAATATCAAGATGTCCTATACGACGTTGTATTATGAGTTCTTACTACTCTTAATTGTTCTCACTGTTAAAACGTTATGTATTCAAATCAAAGTGTTATGAAAGTTACGAAAGTTTCAATGTAAACCACCCTGAGCTACAAGGAAGGGCAGTATATAACTATAATAAAATAAAATAGATAATAATAAAAGTCAGTATGGCCATTTGATTGGCAGCCACTCTTCATGGTCTCAAGTCAAGGTCTTTGACATCACCTGCTATCCTTTCATGGGAAATGCTGTAGCCTGAAACTCCTGTGTGCAAAGTAGATGCGCTGCTACAGAGTCTTGGCTGTGAAGAGTCATTCTTGTTCTTGCTAACCCTTCGAACAGAGAGGAGCTTCTTTCCTGGATGCCATGCAACCAGCCAGAGGCCATCATGCTTTCCATGCTTATATGCCTTTCCTTTCCTGTTTCTTAACCATTTTAAACATCCTTGTGAGTCACCTCTAGCAGAAGGCCACACACTAGTTCAAGCCAGCTGCCCTTAGCAGTTGCTTTTCAGTGATCTGTAAATCTGGCAGTTTCTGCCTGGGAAAACCACTCAACTCACTTGCAGTTCAGAGAGACTTGCCGTAGACTTGCCAGCTGGTCATGATTCTCATTTGCTGTCTGTGGACTGAAAGGAATGAATGCTACTTGCATGATGGACCATATGAAAAATAAACTAGGAAACCAGAGGAACATTTCTTTATCTCTAGAGCATATCAGTGGGCAGCTTCTTGTCTGGTCATTCTCAGAGGGAGCGTGGTTCATGCATTCCTTTCCCTGATCAGTGGGGACCTTTTACAGAGTCAGATGGGGAGAAAGAGAACTGAGCCCATGGGGATTCCAGTCCAGGGACAGTGGCAAACGAAGTTCATGGGGGGAGGGGAATTTGAGATCATCCTAGTCCAAAGTTCTTTCTCTCAGCTAGCTCCATGCAAACAGCTGCTTCTTCCTCCAGCTGTTTTAGCCATTCTTGTGGCCAGTTCCCATGCTCCAAGTAAAATGGGCCCTGCACTGCAGGAGTCTCAGGCATCAACTGCCCACCAAGCTACGCAAAAGCCTTACGAGACTGGCTTTCCCTTTGCTTTGAACAGCCAGACACAGAGCTTCATAATGTGTGCAAAATGCTATGCCATTCATGTCTTAATCTGTTAGCACCCAGCCTGCAGTCACTTAACAATTCCAACTCAATCTTCAAGAATGTCCACACAAAAATCCAGGAGCAGGAGAGGACAGCAGAGAGTCTCTGACATGTTCTTCATCTCCCAAGTTTCAGGGTAGTGTAGGCCATTCCAAGATTGGTGCATCCATGGAAAGAAGGCAGGCTCAAGCGGCAGCTGTCACCACTAGGCAGGCCAAGAATCAGAGCAAATTTGTAAGTGAGGCAGGCAGACCCACTCAGCTGCACTCAAAAACCTACTTCTTGTCACATTGTGTTAACCTTCCTGTGGTTCTTGTCCTGGAGCTGCCACTGCTGGAAAGCAAATGGGAGGCAAGAGAAGCAGAAAAAAACAGGGACCTGCATTCACCAAAGAGATTGTGAACCCAGAAGGCTCTGGGGGATCCAGGAAGAGCTGAACCTGCATTATCACATCTTGTTCTTTGCTTCTCCTGCACGGATACACTCAACACTGCTTTCTCTGGACTAAAATGTCTCTTCTGTATGGCAGGAGAGCAGAAGCAGGAAAGATGGAAGGTATAACTGTATCACCACCAAGCAAGTGGTATTACAGAATCCCCTTGCTATATGGCATGTTTTCTACCTGGACCCTTGGTTACCTGGACCTTTGAATAGTGGGAAAGGAAGAGTCTCATGGTGCCTAAAAGAGTAAATCCTTTATGTTGCCATGAGCTTTTGTAAGCTAGAACTTCATGGTCCAGACCACCTGCACAGTTACCAAATAGGCTGGAGCTTCCAGGAATCCTGAGCAGATCATAAACCAACCTGTTTCTCCTTAAAATTAGTTTCTCAGCATCAGGTCTGAGCTCTGGACAAATCTGGAACTCCCCCACCTGCTAGAAAGTGGGGGGGCATCCTTTAAACTTAAAAAGACCTACAATCTTGATCCTTCAGTGTGGGGCATAGCTGTGTTGTTGCACAGAAAGAATCCTAAAACAGAACTTGTGTAATACCTTTCATTGGGACCAACTAAAACAGAGTCACAATGCAGTGGGCAAGCTTTTGATTTATCTAGATGTATATTAAAAAGAAGAGATGGGAAGAGAGTGGAAGATATATTTCAGACCATGTTGTTCAGGTCTCTGGTCTGTATCCTGTATTTGCAGGCTTCCTTAGATGAGGTACATTTGGGTGTAGCTCAAAGGCATAGCTTCTACAGTATATGGCAGTGCCCTTGCATGTCCAGTTTTACAATGTGAACCATCAATCACGGCCAATATTGTGCCAGTTTTTGCCCCTAGAAGCCAGGTTGGCCTTGCCAGCAGGCATATCAGGCAAAGATTGATGGATTTCCCCAAAGTAAACTAGAAAAAGGGGGTCTGCTTGAGTATTTATGTCTCTTGTGGTCATTCTCATTCTCAGCATTCCAAACCCAACCCCTGCATTCCAAGCCCAATCATCTTTCATTGCTGGTGGCCAATCAGTTATTGTAGATCAGCCTTCCTCAACCTTTCTACCATAGAGAAACCCCTGAAACATTCTTCAGGCTTCGATAAATCCCAGAAGTAATATCAGCAGGCCACACCTCCCTGTCAAACCCATGGAAGTCACGTGTCATCAGAAGTGACATCATCTAGATCAGGGGTAGTCAAACTGCGGCCCTCCAGATGTCCATGGACTACAATTCCCAGAAGCCCCTGCCAGCATTCGCTGGCAGGGGCTCCTGGGAATTGTAGTCCATGGACATCTGGAGGGCCGCAGTTTGACTACCCCTGATCTAGATGCTCCCACCAGAAGTGACATCATCCTCTGTTGCTCCCCAGTCCTACAATGTCAGAAACAGCCCAGTGGCCTACTCCACCATTATATCACTCCCTACCACCACCACCCCAATGGAATTAAGTTGAAATGAGAGTACTTACCTCTCTGTACCCCAGGCACGACCAGTGCCATGAGCTTTGGCCAGCAAGGATTTTTATGACAAGAGCCCCTTTCCACCTCGTCCAGGCCCATCATTGGCTATTTTGGGAGGCTTTTTAAAAATATATTAAAATTAATCAACTCCCACCAAGTCAGAGAAGCCCTTCCAAGGCTGTTGAGAAACCCCAACGTTTCACGAAACCCCTGTTTTGAAAGCCTGCTGCAGACAGTAGTAGTGTCATCTAAGGCACCTCACACCCTATCCTTGTTGTTGGTTTTTGTTTTATTTATTTATTTCTATTTACATAACACCCTCCCTCGCAGCTCAGGGCAGTTTACATAGAACACGAGAGAACACAGGAGTAAGTATAATATGATTCAGTAACAACATCAAGTAAAACAACAGTAACAGTAGTGATTTCAACAATATTTCAAATATAAATTGATTAACTATGGTCCCATCAGTTGGTCAGTTTGTGAGGAGGGGTTGGGGGGCCTGGTGGATGTTGCTGGTTCAGTCGATCTCAGCCAAATTCCTAGCAGAAGAGCTCCATTTTGCGGAATTGTGCTAGCTCCGGCAGGGACCTGATCTCTTCTGGGATGGGGGCCAGAACAGAGAAGACTCTGGCCATGATTGAAGTCAGACATGCTTCTTTGGGGCCGGGGATCTCCAGTCAGTCAGTTGTGGCAGAGTGTAGAGCTCTTTGGTGGGTATAGACAGCGAGGTGGTCCCTCAGATACACTGGGCCCAGACCACATATGGCCTTGACGATGATTACCAGAACCTTAAGTTTGATCTGGCATTCAACTGGTAACCAGTGCAGTTGTTGGAGAATGGGCCTGATCTGTGAATCACAATTCAGCAGAAATGATTCCAGTACACACTGACATAAGCCATTACCAACTTAATCTGTTTGTGGGGCTGTTGAGAATATAAACACCAGGGGTTAATCAACTATCCTCCTGGCACCAAACAGAACATAATATTCCAGGAGCAAATAGGAAATGTGGAAGTCCTTATATCACAAAAATGAAGATGAAGTATTTAGTAAAAGAAGGATAAAGAAGAATCTTGACTCAGCAAAGGTGAAGCTTATGAGGACAGGAAGAGAGTAGCTGCCTGCCTGTCAAAAAACACTCATTTTGTGTCTGTGAAATTAAAAACATTTCACAGAAGGGTGTCCTAGCATGTCCCCTAAATAGACCATAAGTGGCCCTTCTAAGTTTCCCCCCATTTAATGCTGCAAGGTTTCATGCTGCCCTCTGATAGGGAGGACATTTTCCGCTTTGAGGTGCAGGTGGCACTTCTGACCACCTTCTGAATGCCTTTGCTCTGTCCCCTTGAAGCCCTCCCACCTGATTTCTCCAAGATTTGAGAGTGGCAAACAAGATTAAGAATGTGCACACATACTGCCTGAGTCTGTGTTCATCAGAGAGAGTTCAAGTAAGCCGGTGCAATGCTGTATTGTCCGGTGTTTATTCTTTCCCGAGCATTAAAGCAAGTGCTCCTTCAGTGTGATAAATCAAAGTTTGCCAGATCAGCATTTCAAAAATGAATTGAACCTTAATCCCCGAAGAGAAGAAGAAGTCAAAATGAAGGGCTGCAAGAGATACAGGAAGACGAGGCCTTATTCCAGCGATAGTTATAAGCCCAGCTGCCTGCAGGAAAAAAAGCCCATGGTCTTGTGGCAATTAATGTGGGCTTCTTTTTTATTTTCTTTTATTTGACTTTGTTTCTATCCCACCTTTCACGCCAGCGGGGACCCTTGCCTGGTTCCCCTCTCCTCTTGTTTAATCCTCATAACCACTCTGTGAGGTAGGCGAGACTGAGAGTGCATCCATGGCACTCCCTTAGTCCAACACTGTAGCCACTGCTTTAGCAGGACTGCCCCTCCTTCAGGGTCCGTGGGAACTGCTGATAGTGACACTTCAGATGAAAAAGGGTCCATTGCAAGTCCTGAGATGCCCATGGTGCAGGCCCTTCTAGATGCTTCCCAGGCAGCCAGATGCTTCCCAGGCAGCTGGGGTTCTTCCCCAGCAAACAGGTCCAGGTCCCCACAGTAAACCATGCTGCTTTCTCTGTTTAGGATCCACAATGCTTCTGGGGCAGAAGGCACCAGCCCAGAAGCTGAGAAAGATCCTTCTCTCTGCTGCAGGATCACTGCCAGTCAGAGCAGAAAGCACTGAAAAAAATGAATTGATGGCCTTGAAAGACCCTTCATATATCTGTCAGGAGCCTAGGCATGCACTGCTGCAAAGTCCTTTATATCCCCTAATGCAGCAAATACCAAGGTTCAGGTACTTAACCAATTGAATAAGAGACATACAGGAGATCACCTTGCCAAAGTTAGCTCACGGAACAGACGAATTGACTCTGACAAAACTCTAGGTTTGACCTGGGATTGACTCAGGATCCCCCCACCCTTCCAAAACCCCAGGAAGACCCTTCTCATGAAAGAACGTTTGATCATAGCCAGGTGCGAAATCTAGAGACAAGCTGGCTGGGGAAATTATTCAGATGGCCTTCACTAGCCCACACAAGTACTTGTTTACCATTTCAAAAGCGCAGGGAGAGATACGCATATTCACACTTCTAACACTTCTAACGAAAGCCAGCATCCATGAAGAGGCACCCAAGAGGGGGAAATAAGCCACAGATGTAAGGAAACCACCCACCTCTAGAAGAAATCCAAGGGGATCCAGGGGAAAAGTTCAGACACCGGAATATATCCAATAAGTGGGGCAAGTCCTCAAAATGCCTAAATGTGCTGGCCACACCAGTCCCTAAGATGAAATGCCTTGCTGGACTTTGCAGGATAAAATTAGAGTCCAGAAGCACCTTTAAGACCAACCAAGATGTATTCAGGGCGTGAGCTTTTGAGTGCAAGCCCTCTTTGTCAGACTATGATCTCCTTACATGACAGGGAATTTATAGCAAAAATAAATTCTGTTACATCAGTAGACTGTGTCACAACCAAATACAGCCAAGGATAATCCTTTGTCAAAACAGCCGATCAATCCTCTGAATTCAGTGTAGTTTACAAAAACACAAGGAGAGACCAAACTGCCTGTTGTCAGTGATCAAAGCCTCTCACCTCCCCATATGCTGCTTGCTTGTGAACTTTGCAGGGTCACCCTAATGGGAGCTCACCCAGTTTCACTGCAGGTTCTATATATTTTCCCTGCTTAACTTGATAAGATGAACTTAGGCTATGTTCTTCTCCAGACCCTGCAGGGAAATACCTTTCTACACAGGAAGAGGTTCAAGCACACATCTTCCTAAGGCTCCCCTTGTTGTCATGCTTCTTGCTTGGTTTAGTGAACTTTGTATTCTAATTTACATTATTTTGGGTTCTAATTCATTTTTATATGGATAAAGAATGGAAATAGAGTGAATTGATGACCAAAGGCCTTAAACAATAAAGAAGGTGGAAATTCCTTTGCTTTCAATTGTCATGCAACAATAAGAACTATTATTGTATGTTTTGAAAGTACCTTTGTATTAATGATGTAATTATGTAGACTAACATACCATCATATTTTATAACTACAGGACTTAGCCACGGAAGAAAGCAATACGTTTGAAAATGTGCTTGTGAAATATCCAGACCCCATTTTGGCTGCTCCCTTTTTGATTAACACTGAGAATACACTTTTTGTGAAGAATAACATCATTTATTTAGAAGCCACTACATTCAGTTCTTCTGTCCTGCTCAGTTTAGAAGCCATATCCAACTCCATCCGTATCAATGCAGGAAGCACAGTCAGGAACCTGGAAACCAAATGGATCTTCTCTGCTTCAGACAGCATTGGCATCTTTAATTACGCTGGCACTGGAGCCCAGCTGGAGGGCAGACAGATGACATGTGAGCCAGAATGGAGCATCTGTTATGTGCAGGTCCTCCCCAGGAGGCTTCGCAAGTGTGGGACAATTGCCCTTGCAGACGGTGCAGTGGGGCAGGAGATCTGTTCACCTTGTCTCCGGTCAGCTTATGCTTCCTGCTTTTGGCTCCAGTGCTGTGGCTCTTGTGTGCCCACAGATCAGAGTTCTGTGCGTACACATCTGACATGCATCATTTACACTGTAGACCAAAGTGATCAGCCTCGTTCCTCTAGCAGGAGCTTGGCAGAGATCCCAAGTTTGACATTATCAGTGACTGAGCTCTCTTGCAGTGGAAAGGAATCACACAACATCTTCCCACTATCCAAGGCTGAGTTTTGGGGGTCCATGATTGAGAGATTAAAGATTAAGAAAACCAGAACCCAGTTTTACATCTTGATTGCCAAACGATAAATACCCAAACTGGAGGGAGGATAAAGAAGAGTACTCCTTCAAAGCATCAGCCCAGCCCAGCCAGAGGCATATTGATCATTGTCCCTCCCAGGGAAAGTCCTGGGAGGCTACCCTGACTCCAAGGGCCATGCATTCCCTCAGGGAGGCCCCATTCACCATCTTTCTGAAACTCTTTGCCCTGGTTTTCCGACACTCTCTGCCTGTCTCTTTCCCAGCCTCCTGGAAGAGGACATGGGTTAATCCTTGGCTCTGTAGATCCGCTGCAGAGCTCCCTATATCTTGATTCCCCTTGCCATTGGCCTCAACATCAGGAAATGCTGAGAATGTCTTTCTCAATGCAGAAATTGCTGCTCCAGTTGGGGTACCAACCAAGCCCAAAATAGAATCCACTCCAGGCTATGAATTTCACCCTTGGAACAGCCTTCTCTTCCACAATGCAGGGATTGTATCCTATACCAGGGATAGTCAACCTGTGGTCCTCCAAATGTTCATGGACTACAATTCGCATGAGCCCCTGCCAGTGTTTGCTGGCAGGGGCTCATGGGAATTGTAATCCATGGATATCTGGAGGACCACAGGTTGACTACCCCTGTCCTATACCATTACAGGTACTCTGTAGCAGCACACATCCATCTTGTATAGTCTTTTTGTCTCAAAAGTCCTTAAACTTGAGACTACTGCTCCATTCAGAACCACACTACTTGAACAAAGTTTTTTAAATAGAAATTTAGCTCTGCTTGCTTTAATTTATCTTTCTTAATTACTGCAATAAGTTCCCAGCCCTGTGAGCATGGAGATGCTTTCCAGATTGCAGCCAGGCTTCTAGTGGTGGGTCATTCCTCCACTTGGAAGAGTAATCATTGCTGGCATTCTTCCCACTGACTCAGGAAGCCCAAGGACTGAGATTGTCACAGAATAATGAATAAGTCTGCATGGGAGGGGCTGTAGCTCAGTAGCTTCTGCTTGGCATTCAGATGGTCCCTGGTTCAATCCCTGGCATCTCCCATTTAGAAAAAGGATCAGGTAGTAGGTGAGGTGGAAAACCTCTACCTAAGACCTTGGAGAGCTACTGTCAGTCAGAGTAGACACTCCTGACATTGATAGACTAGTGTTCTGATTCAGGATAAAGCAGTTTTGTGTGAGCAGGTTGTGAGAGTGCTTTTTATATCATACATGAATCAGAATGAGCATTTTGTATCGAATGAGCACTAGAAAGTAACACCTTTTAAAAAGGGGGTAAAAACTCCTCACTCAAGTTTTCACAGAATGTTGAGAGCTCATGTAAAAGCTTATTGTAAAATGGCAATCTAAAAGACCTGGATTTGAATCCCCATTCTGCCATAGGAGCTCACTGGGTGACCCTGCATTGGTCACTGTCTCTCAGCCTAATTTACCTCGCAGAGTTGTTATTACGAGTATAAAAGACAGGAATAATGAGAATAATCTGCATGAGATGAGCGGCGCGGCCCTGATTCCATCTCCCCGCCCCCCCCACAGTAAAAAACTTCCCCGGGCCGCAAGCTTGTGGCCCGGGAAGCTTCTTACTGTGGGAAGGGGGGAGAGGGAATCAGGGCACGCACCGCACATCGCGCATGCGTGGCCCAGCCGCGCATGCACACATGCACGATGCGCAGCCAAAAGCACGCATGCGCTGCATTTCGGCCATGAATTGCGCATGCATGCAGGCGCGGCCTGGCCGCGCTTGCACGCTGCGCAGGCGGGGCAGTTGCCCCGCCAGTCCCCGGCCAGAAAAAGGTTGGGGACCACTGGACTAGATGGCCTGTCTGGCCCCTTCCAACTCTATGATCCTATGATTCTGTAAGCAAACAAACTGGAGTGGCTGAGCATGAGCAACAAGTAACAGAACTGTTGAGGAATATAAAACAATCAGGGGCTTGATGTGGATGGCCCAGGCTTGCCTTGTTTTGGATGCTAAGCTTGGTCAGCTCTGGTTCATCCTTAGATAGGAGACCACCACATACTTCTGGACACAGTCTGAAGATATTTAGTTCATCCTTTTTAGTGCTACTTAAAGAAAAAGGTATAAACATTATTTGTGGCTTCAAGATCCACCCCCCACCCCAGCTCTGCATCCTATTACAATCACTATGTGCAGTCAGGTAGTGAGCTGGTGTAGACTCTCGCAAAACTGTTTTCTATTCATGCTGGATTCTTTAAAGCTAAACGGATTATGGCAAAATGTTGGCATTTGTTATTTTTAGTTACATTTCAAAAACAACCGCCACTGTAATGGCAACTTACAAAAAAGTGATTAGGCAAGCAGAGAAAACCCAGGATCCTGCTACGCCAGCAGCCCACTAACACCAGCATCTTTCTCCTGGCAGAAACATGACAGAGGAGGAAAGGGTCACTTTTTGCAGTGGGAGAGCATAGCAACACCAGAGAAATCTACGGCGACACCAAAACCCACCAATCATAGGATGTCATGCTCCATTCCACACACAGAAAGAACCAATCAAAACAGACCCACACCAGCTCACCCATGATGTTACCATGCCCCACTAAGCACACCTGCGAAGCACAAGACACCAATGCAATGCAGTCCCCTTCTGCTGTGTGAATCACCGTGGTGTGTCCCACAAGGAGCCCTGTAATTACCTATCGCCCAAGGATCCCTGCCAAGTGGGAATCAAATCCCCTTCTGCTGCACAGGCTGTAAACACTTGTTCTTTTGACAAGAGGACACATGAGAAAGGGAGGGAGGGACGGCCCAGGCAGCTCACCCGGCCTCTTCCAGAGCTCGCTTCAGTGAGAACCCTCAAAGGAAGTTCCCTACCCCTACCCCCAGGATAAGGGTTCTGGTCTTGCCTGGAAATGCAGTGTGCTCCTCAAGGGGGAAGGAAATTTCTGGAAGGCATGAGGAGACAAGATACTGGGACAAGGTAAGGCACAATTGCTCATTTATACAAACTCACTCTGCCATCTCCTCAACTACTGGAGAAAGCACAGAGATACAGGTACATGCATCCTATTAACATACAAACAGAGGGAGGAGAGGAAGAGAGATTTCACACACATACTTTCACTCAGGGCAGTAAAGTGGTCTGACAGAGCTTAGGATATCAGGATAAGTCCTGCTCTTCCCCCTTTCTGCCCCGACTCCTGTCCCATACATTTGTGACCCCTGCTCTGAAAGAGATATGCTGACATCACCTCATCCTCAGCCATGACTCAGTGTTATAATTCACATTATGCTTCCTCTTCCAGAAAGCCAAAGCCCTTTTCATCCAGAGATGCTTCCTTGCATAGCTTACAAGCCATGTGATTCTGACCACTAGTAGGCATCCTATGGAGCTGATGGGCGGTAGGTTCAGGACAGACAAAAGGAAATACTTCTCAACAGAGAGTGATTAAAAGGTGGAATTTGCTGCCAAAGGATGTAGTGGTGGCCACAAGGATGAATGGCTTTAAAGGAGGATTCAATAGAGTCATGGAGAATAAGTCTATCAGGGCCATGGTAGTTGAGGGGAAATCTCACATTGACCGTTTATGCACTGGAGGTTTCATGCTGTGCTGCAGGCTGGAGTTTTAGTCGTGGCAGGTTGCCCCACCTCTTCCTGTACTCACATGGGAGAGCATTTGGCCCAGTGCACCTCATGCTCCCCTGATTTGTGCTCCTGCACAGGAGCTGGGGCAGTGAAGTTCCCAGTGCATAAACGGTCATTCAGAGGCACTAATCATCTGAATCCCAGAGCCAGGAGGCAACATCAGGGGAATGCCTCAGTCTCTGTGCCCAGTTGTTGGCCCTCCAGAGGAACTGGTTGGCCACTGCATGAGAGGTATGCTGAATTAGATGGACTATTGGCCTTCTCTTCTTTACCACCACAGCACACTGTCTGTTCATATTTATCTTACAGTTCACAAGTACCCCAATATCTGGTCCATCCATGCTGCTCCCCAGAATTTATCTCCCATCCAGTATGTATCTTTTGCATTTCTGTGACCCAGATGTAGAACTCTGCACTTATTCTTTTTTAATTGCATTTTGTTCTCATTTGTCTCATTTTTCCACCATGTTCAGATCTTGTTGAACTCTATCTCTAGCTTTTGGGAAGTTCACTACTCCTCCCAATTAGGTGCCATCTGCAAATTTAATGAGTAGTCCCTCCACCCTCTCATCCAGATAACTGATAAAAGTGTTGAAAAGTACCAGATCCAGTACCAAGTCCTGCGGCATCCCACTGCTCACCTCCCTCCAATCTGATGAAACACCATTGCACCCTTTGGGTGCAGTTTTCTAATCAGTTCCCTATCCACCTGACCATCCAAAAATCCAATCCGCAGTCAAAGGCCTTACCGAAATCCAGGTAAACAACATCTACTGAGGTTCCACAATCTAGTAAGCCCATCACTCATTCAAAGAAGGAAACCAGGTTGGTCTGGCAGGACCTATTGGAAACAAATCTATACTGACTTCCCTGGATCACAAAATTGTACTCCAGATGTTTGCAGATTGCCCCCTTTAAAATCTGTTCCACTACCTTCCCAGACTCACTGGCCAGACTCACTGGCCTGTAGTTTCCCAGGTCATCTCTCCTCCCTTTTTTGAAGGTTGGGATAACATTCACTCCCCTCTAGTCTTCTGGCACCTCTCCAGTCCTCCAAGAGGTCCTAAGGATGATGGACAAAGATTCAGCAAGCTCTCCAGGATGCTCTGAGCACTCTCAGGTGCACACCATCCACCTCAGGGGACTTGAAGTCTTCCAGTGCAGTCAGGTGCTTCTCAATAACCTTTCCTTCCATATCAACCTGCCACTCAGACACTATAACTTGCCTGCTATCATCCTTAGATGTGTCTATATTCTTCTGGGGAAAACAGAAGCAAAGTAGGAACTGAGCCATTCTGCTTTCTCTCTGAGTGTCTCCATCTTGACCCAAAAGGAGGCCTATTGCTTCATTTATCTTTCATTTGTTCCTCCCATATTTGAAGAAGATTTTCTTGTTATAGTGTGCTTTCCTGGCCGGTCTCAGCTCACTCCCAGCTTTGGCCTCTCTGATGGCTGACCTACAGTGCCTTGTAACCTCTAGATACTCTTCTTTAGACGTCTGTCTATTTCTTGAACATCTTCTTTTTCTTCCTTAGCTCCTACTTAAGTTCTCTGATCATCTAAATAGGCTTCTTGGATCCTACCATGTTTCCCTCTTGCTGGAATAGTCATGGCTTGATCATGCAATAGCTCTTGTTTAAGGAGAGCCCACCTGTCATTTGCTGCTTTCTCTTCCAGCATTCTTGTCCACAGATTTACTCTCAACATGTTTCTGAGTTTGTTAAAGTCGACTCTACAAAAGTCTGACATACACATCTGACTACAAACTTCCTTGGCTCCCCATCTCAAAAAAAAATTCTAGGAGGACATGGTCACCTCCCCAAGTTCTTATGTTCTTAATGTCCTGTCCTAGCTTTTGTGTTTTATTTCTTACCCTTCCCTCAAGCAAAAGCTTTTCCATTTTTCTAAAGTTTGCCTATAATTAATGTTGTAGCCATGATTAGATACAACCCCCCCAACCCTTTTCTTTTTAGAGAATACTACTCCTGTTAGCCCCAAAAGTATTAATGAAGTGGTTCTTGGTATAGAATATTCAATTACAGCACTAATTATATTTAGAGCCCTTCTAAAGAAATCACATTCATGATTTATAAGGTAAAAAGTCTTCTTCTATGCACAGCCCCTCCGACAATTTCCTCTGCTGTCACAAAAAGCCTTCTCTAATTCCACAGGGGTCGGGCACCATCAGAAAAGTAATCTTTTGCTGCATGAAAGAGAAGGTCCATTATCCTACTTATTCTTCAATGGAATAAATATCTTTTAAAGGAACATAAACTCTAACAGAGGAAAGAATTCCATCACAGAGCGTGATGATCACTTATATCTAATGAACACATTTCTACACATAGGAAGGAACAAATTCTTGGGAGGGGGAAACAGACTCTTGAAGAGAGATCTAAAGCTCTCATCATCATCCAGCTCATTCACTCTGCTCCGTAGAATCATGGAGTTCATCTAGTCCAACCCCCTGCACAATGCAGGAAACTCACAGCTACCTGCCCACCCACAGTGACCCCTATTTCATGTCTAAATGATGTCCTCCCCAAGAAAATCAGACTCCATGGCCAGTCTGCCCTGGAGGAAATTCACCTCCAGACCCCAAAGTGGCAATCAGCTCCTTCTCCTGGCCCAACTTCCTGTGTCACAAGAGCCAAGAACTGGCACAGCCCTTCCCTCCTGCCCACCCACCCATTCACTCACCCACTGACTCACTCAGTCACTCAGTCACTCCCCCATGCACTCATTCACTCACTCATTCACACACTCACTTACACACACATTCACTCACTCCTGCACTCACTCATTCCCCCACCCACTCATTCAATCCATCAATCACTCACTCATCCACTCATTCACCCACTCACTCACTCACACACTCACTCACAATCTGCTATTTCTAACCAACACACCATTCTACTGGGAATGGGGAAATGGGTGGAACCACTGGAGTCAGACCATTGGTCCATCAAGGTCAAAAGCATCATAGAATCAAAGAATCATAGAGTTGGAAGGGGCCATACAGGCCCCTTCCTAGTCCAACCCCCTGCTCAACGCAGGAACTTAAAGTGTCTAGTCACACTGATGGCAGCTCTTGGGTATTTTTCATATCACCTCCTAGCTGGTACTTTTAACTGGAGCAGCCATGGATTGAACCTGGGACCTTCTTGTATGAAAAACAGATGCTCTGCCATTGAGTCTGCCAACCCATATTGTGTGCACACCTCACATAACCTGTCAGCATTACCCATATTAATAACGCAATTTTTACATTTAAAAATATTTCCATACTGCCTCTTACAGAAGTTTTAGGGACAGTGTATGGCCTAAAATGCTTCTTTAAAAATCATCTAATTTGTAATATAGATATAGATCTGGAAACATAAAACTGCAATACAACAGGAAAAAACAGGAAAACAGGGGGGAAATGGACCATCCCTTCACTAGAGAGGTAATGAGATGGTCTTTAGCAGGTGATGTTATTTAGGTCCATGCCAGGAAAAGCTTCAGCTGCCCATTTCCACAAGCTACACCATGGGTTAAGGGTCTAGATGGATTTTCTACAGCCCTCTAGGTAACCCTATCAGGGCAGTGATAAATGTGACATTGCAATCTTCTGGGGCAATGTACATGAGAAAGATCCCAAGTTGCTTCCCCAGCATCTCCAGTGAAAAGAATCTTGGATAGAGGGCCAGAGCCGATCTCTACCTGGAAAATCAAAAACACTCACGCAGGGATAAATTATTTCTTACATAATAAATAAATAAAAAACAAACAAATACATTTCTGGATGTAAGCCCCACCGAATAAACCTTTGTGAGATTCTTAGACTTGCTTGGGGTTGCTCCCTCCGTGTGTTTATGTAAGATAAATCACAACGTAATCATAAGAAGAATTAGATCCTTCTATGCTTACTGACATCCGTGCATTTAGAAAGGTGTGGCTGCCTAGGATTGCAAAACCAAAACGGGAACCGTAACACAACCTGAACAGAAGTCAGGAACCCCAAAGTTGATCTGCAAAATAATATTAAAAATCATTACAAATATTTATTAAACAAAGTGCATCAAATGCTCTCTGAGGCCACCACACTCAGCTTTTGCCTAACTCTACATCAAGAGTGCATTTCCATGTGTGTCAGAAAAAGCTTTGATGTAGAGTTAGGCAAAAGCTGGGAGTGCTGGCCTCAGATAATGCATATTTTAGAAGGTGGGCTCCAAACCAGATACTTTAGAAACACTAGTTGGAGCTACACCTAATAGATTTTTCTTTGTCACCAGCAAGCTTTTAGATTTTATTCTTATACAAGAGAGCATCTCACACAATATATTGACCACTGAGGAAGACCCCTGTGGGTCAAAACACGTTTGGTCTATTCTGACATGTATGTGTTGTTTTTACTTTGTTTTTAATATATTATTGGTGCACTTTGTATAATAAATATTTTAATGATTTTTTAATATTGTTTTGCAGCTCAACTTTTGAGTTCTTGACTGCCTAGGATTGCACTGGTGGGCTATAATTCTAAAGATTAATTCCTAAGAGTAAGATCCATTGAATAACATGGAAATTATTTCTGGGTAGACCCGATTAGGAATAATCCCTGATGTCCTTCCTTTTAGATCACAGCCACTTACAATACTTAAAATCAACACAATCTCCCCAAATCACAGAATTCACGTGAACATTTCTGGGTTGAGGCTAGTTGCATTTAAATATCTATTGTCAAAAGCTGGTAGCCTGGGGGGAGCATGCATGCGTGTGTGTGTGTGTGTGGGCATGCAAGTGGGTGCGCATAGGCATGGGCATGCTGTAAGCTACAGCAGGAAATGTTTAACTCAGCAAATAACACCAGACAGGTCAATGAAAATATTTCCGTAAGTAAGGCTGCAAATCTTTGATTCATGAAGTTATTATATTTGTTCAGTGTGATATCGTTGCAGAAATGTAAACTTGAATAATGAAAGTAGATTTTGCAACTGAGTGTATACTGTGTAGCAATTGCAGACTTTTTTCTACGTATCTCTTAATGAAAGCTTTTGTGAAAGCCTTAATTAAAGGAAGCCAAGTAGATTGTGCTTCCCTCCCATCCCTTGGAGCAAGTATAGAACACGCTATCAGAAAGATGTCAGTTTTGTCCCAATCCTTTTAAACTTTGTAGACATATGAAGTCCAACTCTATTAAAATAAAGAAAAACAGTCTTGGGATTTGGGTACTGATGCCTCTTCCAGGAATTCAGCTGGGCTATTAATGAGACCATGTTCACCCTGTGTACTATGAATCAGTTGATCACAGCCAGAAGTAAATGAGAACTGGAAACCATTTCAAATACTTGCTACTTGCCTTAATCCTGACTGCTATAGGATGGAAATGAATAAATCGGTGGATGCATGAAAAGACATGTCCAAGAAACAATTGTGGCACCCTGCATATGCAGCTTCCTGTGTCTTGTTATCATGGCTTCTCCTCCATGAATAACTGTTAAATATACTTAAAGCTCAAGTAAAGAGAAAAATAGGGGAAAGCACTTAGAAAAAGGGGTCTCTTGGCTACAGCAAATGCCTCACCTGCTCTCCAAAACCACTTGGCATGAAGAGCAATCAAAAGAGGAAGGTGAATTAACCTCAGCACTCACCTTATGTTCTAGCTGGGAATTTTGCATGCAATAGAAGAGGCGTTCAGTTCTCCACAGCCTAGCCTCCAGAAGAATCACTGTGAGCAATCTGAAAAGCACACCTTTTGAACGCAGACCGACTGCTGCCCATTTGCCCACAGTTGTTGTAGAAACCTGCTCTGAGTGGGCAGGATGCTCCATCCAGCACTGCATGGTCGAACAGATGGACAATCAGGTTAGAACCCTGGGCTAGCAGAGAAACCCAATTGTGTCAAGTGAATCATTTGCAACAGCAGTTGATAGAGAGTCACCCTCCACATGATGAGGCTATGCATTAGCAAAACAGCCAGCTAGTGGAGCTCAACATCTACCTGGCACAAGAAATTGACAAAAGTCCTGACAGACAGGCAGCTGAGACAGGAGAGCTGCTCCCCAAAAACTTGGTGGAGATTTAGCTCTCCATCTGCTTCTTTGGCCTCATTACTTCTTGCCATGTGTAGTCAGAAATTTGCTAATCAAGACTGGATCCAAACTACAGCCATTTGAAAATATAGTAACTGTTCCCATTCCAAACAAATGTGTTCAGTAGCACCCAGGAGCAATCAGAAGTTTTGCAACCTGATAGTTATTCTGGCATTTTGCTATTTGTCTTTTTTTATTTCCCAGGGCCATAGAAAGGGTAGGGAGAGGAAAGAGTGACTCAGCAAATATGTGCCAGATAGGGACATCATCCAACCACAACAATTAGCCCCTTGCACCTGATGGGGTTATCCTTATTGGAGCCCTTTCTGTGCACAATATTAATTTGCTACATTCTGAAAATAGTTACATTGTCCCACTGGGTTTGTGAGATCCTTCTGATTCTACATATGCTTGTATGAACTGTTTCATTCTCTGAGGTTATTCTGCTGAGGAACAAAAGCTTTCCTTAGGCATGCTATGAAGTAGGACACTGCAGGACAGAAGCAGAAGCTTAACCTCAGGTCCATTCACCACCTCATGACAGGAAGCCCATTTGCAACTGGGGAAGAAGCAATGGCATTACTTGGGTGGGCTGGCTGGAAGACAGCAGGGTTGCAGACACTTGAGAAGAACAGAGGAAGATGCCAAGGTTTTTCCTTCCCACGCCAAGTAGTAAGAGACCTACCTGCCCTGTAGACTCAGAGGGATGCGAATACAGGGAAATGCTTGAGATTGACTCCTGCACAACAGTGGGGATGCTGTCTGTCTCACAGGCACCATTTCCATACTGGGAACTTCGTTGTCCCAGTTCCCGTGTGGAAGCACAAATCCGAGGTGGATGAAGTGCCTTGGCCCAAATGCTTCCCCATGTGGGAGCAGAAAAAGGTGGGGCCACCTACCCCAGCTCAAACTCCAGCCTTCACGAAACCTCCAGTGAAAAACCAGTTATATAGAGAGAGATGTGAGAGAAATCAGTGGTGATAATGGATAGGATAGAGCCTCTTGTGGCGCAGGGTGGTAAGGCAGCAGATATGCTGTCTAAAGCTCTGCCCATGAGGCTGGGAGTTCAATCCCAGCAGCCGGCTCAAGGATGACTCAGCCTTCCATCCTTCCGAGGTCGAGGTCGGTAAAATGAGTACCCAGCTTGCTGGGGGGGGTAAATGGTAATGACTGGGGAAGGCACTGGCAAACCACCCCGTATTGAGTCTGCCATGAAAATGCTAGAGGGCGTCAGACATGACTCGGTACTTGCACAGGGGATACCTTTACCCTTACCTTAATGAACGGGCATGAACTGGCTCACAAACTAAAGTTTCTGGTGAATTTTGGCCAGTTCATGGTTTGCATGGAAGGTCGTGTGTGACAGGACAATGTGTAAGTGTGTAAGAGAGAGAGTAGGGGTCAGAAGCCAGCTCTCAGGTTCAGACAAAGAAAGCACCTCCTTCAAGGAGATAACACTTATACACAGAAGGATGTAGCATCCCCCATTTTCCAGGCATACTGAATGGCTCACTCCAGCACTTTTATCCCTAGCCCCAGTGCCTGAGTAACCTTTCATTATTCTTTAAAATTCTGGTACATTTTCCAGCAATTGCTGTGGTGCACACTTTGTCAGTTGAAATGTTTATAACTATTCTGTAACATCACTAACAATAAACCTCATAAGCAACAGTAACCAGTATTGTAAATTATGCACACATTGTCTTTAGATTTTCCACTTCAACTATTATAGTAAGCCAAAATATTTAGAACAATAGCATTGCCTGTTCTTCCCAACAACACCCATACCCGTGTATCTCTTATTATGCAACCCTGTTCTATGTGAAAGTGGTGTTAATGACCCCAAATGGCTGAAGGACTGCAACAACATCTTTCAGTGTGCTGTCTTTCTACCATAAGGCAAGTGCATTGAAATTGTGCAGAATTATTTACATACAGTAAGAGCCTCTTGTGGCACAGAGGTGTAAGGCAGCAGATATGCAGTCTGAAAGCTCTGCCCATGAGGCTGGGAGTTCAATCCCAGCAGCCAGCTCAAGGTTGACTCAGCCTTCCATTCTTCCGAGGTCGGTAAAATGAGTACCCAGCTTGCTGGGGGGTAAACCACCCCATATTGAGTCTGCCATGAAAACGCTAGAGGGCATCACCCCAAGGGTCAGACATGACCCGATGCTTGCACAGGGGATACCTTTACCTTTATTTACATACAGAAAAGGATTTTTTACACCAAATACTATAAATCAGATTAAAGTATAAATCTTGGAATAAGATTCTACTAAATTATTCGTGATTTTGCGCTTCTTGAAAGGAACATTATGTCATCCGTTTAAAAAGTGTCCAAGAGCTGGATAGGCAATATTTATCATCATCATAATCATCATCATCATTATTATAATTATATTTCTAGCCCACCACTCCCAAGAGGCTCGTGGCAGGTTACAACATATATAAAACCCCCAATAAAAACTACCCCTAATACATAAAAAATCTCGCCAAAATACCTAAAAACCCAAACACAGAGAGTAACCAAGCGGCGGAAAAACTACCCAACCTAACCCAACCTGCCCACACTGAGAAAAGGGCTCTGTGGGGCAGCTGAAACAGAGCAGAGAGGAATAAGCAGCTGTATGAAGCATCTCTCAGGCAAAGACCCGTGAAACTACCTGCCCTTGTTCTGGCTCCCTGCTGCTGAGGGCTCCTCTGTGTGGCATTCCCAATTCTTGCCTTGCTGGGATGTGTCTGAATAACTGCAGGGTGCCCCACTTTGCCAGTCATCAGGCCACCAGGCTTTTCATATCCAAGGGATGCCTCGTGCCAGTTCCCTCCTCCTGCCAGCAGATAATTGCCCTCGCCCAGGCTATAACATAAGAAAACAAGAAAAGCCCTGCAGAGTGAAACCAGTGGGCTACCTGGTCCAGCACTCCATCTCCCACAGTGGCCCCTGGAGAGCCAGCAGACGGGGCAAAGAAGCCATAGACGCCCCTGTTGTTGCTGCCCAAGGTTTCCTGCCTCTGGAAGTGGGGGTTTCCTGTAGCCCACCACAGCTTGTAGCCAAGGCTTGGCCTGTCCTCCTTGAATCTGCCTAGCCCCCACAAAGCCCAAGGGTGCATCTAATGACCTCAAGCAGGTTCTCTAGAAAGGTGTGATAGTTCAGCATCCAAAAGCCCACGAGCCAGGCAGGAAAGCAAGAAACCTGTTCCGAAACTGGTATACAGATACACTGCCCCTGAACATGGAGATTACGTTTTGGTATCATTGCTGGTAGCCACTAAGAGACCTCCCACAAAATAACCAGTGCCCCCCTCTCATACTCCCCTCTATGCATCAAATCCCATAACAGTGGAATCATTCCCATTGAACAATCTTAAATTCAAGTAATCTGGAGGGCCGGGGAAGAGCTGTCTCTTCTCTTCAAACCATTTGTGATTTTGTCAGTTTCTAACTTAGGTATCCCCCACACACACACACACACACACACCTGCTGCCCAGGGGGGCCCTGGCATCCCCCAGCACATTTCCTGGCACCCACTTCTTCCTGGGGGCAGATCCTGAATTTCTTTCACTTCACTGGGGCAGGAAGTGCTTTCCAAGAGCCTGTGTGCCTGCAGGGAGCCCCCGGCGGGAACCTGCCTCCAGCAGGGGATGGGGGGGGTGCTTTGCTTGGCCCCGCCGGACATTTGTGGGAGCTCCCAGGCTTTGGTGGCCGGTCGTGCCCTCCGTGGCGCCCATGGTATTGTGGCACACTAGGTACCTGTCCTCCAGGTGCCCCTCCGGTCCGGGGGGGGGGGGGGGCTTCTGTTCCAGCGCGTTCCTTTTCGGCCTCTGCAGCCTTTCGGGGTGGGGTGGGGAGGCATTTGTGCTGCCTGCCCAATTCTGCCCCCCGCCCCCATTCCAGCTCGTGGGTTGGTGGGACTGAGACGGAGCGAAGTGTCAGCAGGGCTTCTAAAGACGGTAGCCCGGAAGACCTCCCCGAGGGCTTGAGTAGGGAACCCCTATTGGGAGCCTGGCACCCCCTTACCCCTAGTCCCGGAGCGCCCCCCCCCCCCCAGAAGCCAGGCTGGCTGTCTGGCCACCGGCAACCTCCTGCTCGGGCCCGGCGGCCCCCTGGGCGCAGTGGCAGAAGCGAGGCGGGGCCAGGGGCGAGGGCCGAGACATCCCGGAGGCACGCCGAGCCCTCGCTCGACGGCGGGCTCCGAGCGGGCCCGGCTCAGGCGGAGGGGCTGCGAGACCCGAACTCGGCGGACGGGGGAGGCGTGCGGGGGAGGGGGCGTTAGGACCCCGCGCGGGCGGGCGGGCGGGCGGGCGTGGCGACAAGAGCTGCCCCCTTCCTTGCCCGTCGGCTCGCCTCCTTGCCTGGCTCACTCGCTCGGCTGCCGCTGTGCCGGGGAGGGAGGGAGGGAGGGCGGCAGAGATGCCCGCTGGTGGCGCCCCTGCCCCGGACCAGCGCGAAGCGGCGGTGGCGCGCCAGGCGGGAGGGGGCGGCCGGCAGGCGGAACGACACTGCTCGTAACAGCCGCCGCCGCCGCCGGAGCCCTCGGGGAGGACGCGCGGAGCCCCCCGGGAGCGGCCCTCGGCCCCCGCGCTCGCCGCCCGTCCCGCTCCCCCTGGGATGTCCCCCGCGCGGCCGCGTCTGTCTCCCGGCGTCCACCAGGGGCTGCTCCGCGGAGAGGCGGCCCGTCGCAGTCCGCCCCGTCGGGCTCGGGGCCCTTTGCCCGGCGCACCCGCCGGATCGGGGCCGCGGAAGGACGGCGCGCCGACTGCCCTCGGCGGCCAGAAGAGGCTGAGCGAGGACGCCCGGGAGCGGAGGCGAGCGGGGGAGCGTCGCCGGAGCCTCCCTTGATGCCGACGGCGCGGCCCGTCTGGGGGAGCCCGAGCGACGCGCTGAGGACGATGTCCGGGAAAGTTCTCCTGATGTACCTGACCATCTGCCCAGCCCTGCGGATTAGGTGAGCCTCGACGGGCGGGAGGGGGGCTTCCGCTCCCTCGCCCTCCCCCTAAGCCGTCCGGTCCCTCCGCAACCTCGTGGGCAGCTGCAGGTTGGGGGAGGGGGGGGGGTCGGGTTGTAGGTGGCCCTGCGCTTGGAAAGGGAAAAGCCAGCCCGTAGAGAGCAGGGCGGAGGGAAAGGATCGCCCGGCCATCGCTACCTGGCCTCGCTCTTCGTGCCTGTAAAATGGAAGCGCCGAGACGGCCGTTTGCGCGGGGCTTGGCGAAGCAGCAGGTGCGGAGGGAGCAGGCGGCCCAGCTCCGTGGCCTTGACGCCGCAGAAGGGACACGGGGAGGCTGCCTGGAAGAAGAGAGGGGAGGAAGAGGCGCTTCTCAGAAGCGATGACGGATCCTCTGCAGGCGCTGCAGGCTGGTTCTCCCTCCACCCCCCCCCTGGGTGTCTCTCCTGCTTTCATGTCCCTCTGGCTTTTCATTATGTGGACCTCTTTAAACTTGGGGAGGGGGGAACTCTGTTGAGATAGGCTAGAAATCCCCCACCTGCACCTTGAACATCCTTGGACTGTCAAGCCACACTTTTCAAGTCCACCTTTCAGAGCATATCATGTGCTCCCGAACCAAAAAAGACACCTTCGGAGTCCGGATCAAAAGTCGGTTGATGCCAGAAGATGCTCAGATTTGCTCTTTGGAGAGCCTGTGGAGGAGGAGAAATGCTGAAACCTTTCTCCACACCTTTCTGGCTCAGATGCAATGGCCAGTTGATGGGGGTGAGGCAGATTCACTCCACTGAGAGTGCAGGTGTGGCCATGCCTAGTCTGTCCAAAAAGGCATTGTGGCTCCAGCTGTGGCAGGCCAGTGTGTGCGCAGGTGAGCGGAGGCAATGTGCTCCTGCCGCTTTCTCCCCCCCCCCCCCCGGAGTCCGGCTGCCACGTCCCCCACCAGCTACAGAGGAAGGGAAATGTGGCTTCTTCAGCTCCCTGTGCCCAAATATGTTCATATCAGCCCTGAATATCTGGCGGTCTAACCATTTCCTGCAGGCAATTTTTCTGCCCGCCACAGTCCTTGCTTCCTCTGCAGCTGATCTTCCGCACCAAGATGTGGTAGCCAGACAGAGCCCAATAGGACGAATAAGCATGATGCTGCCTGGTACCGAGTCAGACCCTTCGTCTATCAAGGGCAGAACTGAGGCTGACCAGAGACCATTCCACACACGTTGGATAATGCACCTTCAGTGTGCTTTTGCAGCTGGATTTCCCTGTGTGGAACAGGATAATCTACTTCTGAAGTGCATTATCCAACATGTGCAGATGGCAGCTGCTGTCCAGGGTCTCGAGTTGAGCTCTTCCGTATCACCTGCTGCCTGATCCCTTTGGAGAGAGTTGCCAGGAACTGAAGCTGGGACTTTCTTCAAGCCCAGTAGGCACACGGAGGCATTCAATGATCACTTTGTCGGTTCCTGGGCTGAGCAGAGCACTGGTCTAGACAAAAATTCTTGGGTGAAGTCTTGACCATTCCCTGCTTATATTAAGCCCTGGGCTTGGGCAACAGTTTCATTGCAAAGGAAGCTTGCTGCGCCCGGGGTGTAAATGGGGCGGTGGGGGGAGAAGAGAAGAAGTCCAAATGGGAAGAGGTGTTGTTTCCAGTCTTCTTTGCTCTGCTGGTAAGTTTAATGGGGGAAACAGGGAAAGAACATGCTGTCAGCAGATCATTTCCCTCAGCTCTCCAGGGAAGAGAGATTTGACTGGCTGGAGCTAATGGACTAAGCCGACTTAAGGACCATGAAATCCTTCCACAAAGGCTCCTGGGAGGGAGAGGAGGGAGCCCAGGACTGACCCGCAGAGGGCCACCAGGAGCCCCCTCACTCCAGGGCCAGGCGCATCCCGGGCTGCAGGCACTTATCTGTATGCTAATGTTTGCCCCTGCGCTCGGATCAGCCTTGGATCATTTGCATATGTGCAGTCTGCTGGATTGGGTGCAGATTGTATGCAAATGTAAATGCCCGGCTTGTACACAAGGAGCACCGCAGGGAGGGAAAATGGGATTTCCACTCCGCAGCCCTTCTTTCTGGGTTCCCCCTTTGACTTCCCCAAATCCTTAAAGAATGTCATTGGTTCCCTTTGAGTGTCTGGGGGCTGCTTTGGCTTCAGCCAGCCCCCCTCCCTGCCAGCATTTTCAGAATAGTTTTGCTTTGGGTTGATTAATCATCTGTTGTTCTTGTTGTTCTGTTTGTTTTGTTTGGGGGGGGGGGAGAAAGACCTTATGGATTTCAGTACTTGTGTGTCTTAGAGAGAATCAAATGAAGGTGACCGATAATCTCTCCAGGAAAAAACGGGGAGTGGGGGGAGGGGGGCTAACATTATTAAAAAATCATCGGAAAGTGGAGCCAAGCTGTGCAGAGATTGATGGCGATCATTCTATTAGAGAACTGGACACCGTGTCAGAGGGCCGAGCCCTCTATTAAAATGCAATGCAAAATTCAGAGTAGTGTGTGATTAAGTGGCCATTTATCATGTTGATCACTTCCTTCTGTTCTCTGTCCTTCGGATACAAAACAAAGATAACTTACCTTCCTCCAAAGAACCCTGGGTAGCGTACCTCCTTCTCCCCTCCTCCATTTTATTTTCACAACAACCCTGTGAGGTAGGTTAGGTGAGAGAGTGCGTCTGGCCCCAGGACACCCAATGAGCTCCAAACAGAACCTGCATGTCCCAGAACTTGGTCTGACACCTTAACAGTTATAGCATGTTTTTTTTCATACTACATTAGATTTCATACTACATGACATACATTACATACCACATACGACATTCAGATACAGCTGAATTATTTGTGCACAAAGGCCTTGGGACAAGCAGAGATAGAAGGGCCAGAATATCATTGCCCCCAGCATGGGTATTGCATCCGAATTTCAATATCTTACTATGCAGGGGGGACAGAGTGTCTCGAAACCCCCCACAGTGCTTAAAAATGATGTGGAAGATGGAGGCTGCCGTAAGAATCCACAAGAGCCACTGCAGGCCAAACCACGGTCCATGAAGTCTGAGCTTCGTCACTAGAGTTGGTGGCTCATGGAAGGTGATCTGGGAGCTCTCCAGGAGCTCAGGACAGCACTTGCCTTTTGCAGTTCGCAATAACACCCCGGGGGTTCCTTCATGGCCCTGAAAGGATTTCCCAAATGGGTGAGAGTTAACTTTTTTAAAATATAATTTTAAAATTTGTTAAATGCATATCAGGTGGTTATGACCATAGATGGACATGTCGGCCCCTCCCCAAATGGCCAGTGATGGGCCAGGGGGAGGGGGAAGTGAAGGGGCCCTGGGTGGGCATGTCCACCGCTCTGCTTCTCCACCATATTCTGCACGATCTCACCCCTTCTGGGGTTTCTCGAAGCCTGAAAAATGTCTCAGGGTTTCTGAACAGTAAAAAAAAGTCGAGAGCTGTACTAGGTAATAGCCATGAAATTAATGGGGATCTTTTTGGAGCTGTCCAGATGAATGGCCTTCCCAGTGTCTTAGGGCAATGAATTTCATATGTTAATTATTAATTGCATGAAGACAGCTGTACTTTTGTTTGTTCTGAGCCTTTTGGCAATCAGTTTCATTGAATGTCCCCAGACTTATTCTTTGGAAAGAACAATCTCTCCCATTCTCTCAGCGTCCACAATCAATTTACATCCTTGCTGCTCTCCTCCATCGTTTCCCCCCCCCCTCAAGCTTACACCCTCCACCATATCTCTTTGCATCAGCATCATCTAATATTTCCCAAAGTGTCCTACATCATGCACAGAGGGGCCCGTCAGCAGACCACCTAAGCTGGTGAACGGAATAGAACTTTCCTGAGACAGAGCTGGCCCTCCTCCATGGGGATGCTCCGTTCTAGAAGCTGCCAATCAGGCTGCCGTGCACACGCCCACTTCTCGGCCATGATTAGGAGCTGAGGGCAGTGTGCCCTTTCTTGAGCCAAATGCAATTAGGGCCTGCTGAAACTGCATGCTCTTGGGATAATGTCAAGCATTGCCCAAGGAGGGGATGTCAAACTCCATCTGTCCTCTTCTAGGGCTGATCATTCACACAGCTGACACATCCCAACAGAGGGAAGCTATCTCTATGCCGTCCTGGCCCTGTAAGGCCATTGGACAAATCCCCTCTCTGTACAAACACACATCCATGCCCCAAGCTCCAGCAGACTCCTTCTTTTATCTACTACATTCCAGTGCAGGGCTTGGTCAAGAGAGGTGGTTGTTTTGACAAGCAGGTGTTCCAATATGTCAAGCATGGGATTGTCTCCCTCTTTGATTCTCCCTGAGCCATCTGGAGCTGGGCTGCACCTTTCATGAGTTGCCAGATTGAACTGCTCGGGTGCAAAGCAGCATCTCCTCCTTTCTGCTCTGCTCTTGATTGCAAAATGTTTGCTGCGTGTGACATTTCCATTAACAGACACAAGGCATGGCCCCTCCACCTCCCTAATTGCTCTGTGCCTGCAAGAACCAAGCCATCTCTTATTACACCTGGGAAATAGAAGAGCTTCTTGTGCTTATCTTTATTTGGAAAGCAGAGGCAGGGAGTGGAGTCCTTAAACCAGCCACCAGCCTCAAACTGGAAAGCAGGAAGGTTTTACAGTCATGCCGTGGTAAAGGACAGCCACTGTTGTGCCTTTGGGGAGATGTAGCTCAGTGTCAGAGGAGGGACAGATCCTTGCCTAAGACCCAGAAGAACAGCTTCTGGTCAGGATTAACACTGGCAGTTCTAGGCTAGATAGACCATTAATGTGTGACTCATGTTAAAGAAGCACCTTGCATCAACTTGAGAACAATCCCACCTAAGCCATGCAAAAAAGGTTCACTAGGGGTAGTCAACCTGTGGTCCTCTAGATGTCCATGGACTACAATTCCCATGAGCCCCTGCCAGCAAATGCTGGCAGGGGCTCATGGGAATTGTAGTCCATGGACATCTGGAGGACCACAGGTTGACTACCCCTGCACTAGAAGGCCTTTGTAGAGGTTGCCACCAGAATGGTTCTTTGTTGTCTAAGAAAGGCTGGACTCACAATATTTCTCTGGGCTGGACTGATAACCAGGGAAGTTTTTTGAACACTACTTCTGAGCAGTTCATTTTCAGTGAATAAATCTGTGGGAATGTGTATTTAAATAACTAATCAAAACCTCAGTCATTCTCACTAAACCACACTGGAAAATCATCACTCAATACTATTCGTAGATCATCTGCTCTGGTCATCCTTCTGTCACCCGGCTGTCTGACACACAGTTCAAGAGGGTGAGAGGGAGAAGAGATGTTACAGTTGTGTAACCGGCAGGGACTTTTACCAATCAGCAGAGTCGCACACAGGCTATGCCACCAAGAGGCTTGCACTGAGAGGTCCACCTATTCAAAGTGGTGGTTACATCTCCAACACTGCCTGTGCTTGGGTCAGAGAGGAGGGCTTAGATTTGAGGAGTTCCTGTTAGGGAATCGTCCTAACCCCACATTGTTTGCTGTCACTGGTGCTCCTGATTGCTTTTCAGCAGTTATATGGGAGGCCATTCCCAAGTGGCCCAGTATAGCAGGATAGGGGGAGTCTTACAAAGACAAGCAGCTCTTTGGTCCTCCCTTCCAATTAGATGACATCCTGGGATATTTTGTAGATCGTGAAGGAGAGCCTTCTCCCCATTGGCTGTTTTTCACAGTGCGGCTTCATTGCTCTTCCATTATCAGATAGAAATGGAATTATCTCAGTGGTTCTGCACAGTTCTTAATATAGCGCTCAATTTCGGCATGAGCTTGTCATGTCCACCCCCTCACAGCAACTGCGTATTACTGAGCCCTCCCAGGTTTGTGACCAGGAAGCTATCTGAGGAAATTTGCCTGCCCCACTTTTGTTAGCACATTAGTACATGGGGTTTCCCCCATGCATCTTGCAAACATGTGAAGCCGTTGGGGAGAACTGTCAAAAAATCCTTGCTTTTTTGTTGAAAAGGGCAACATTCTAGTCAACATCAAACACCTCCACCCTGTATTGCTTGCTTTCTGTGCTATTCCAGTTAATTTCTATCTGCCTTAGGGACTGTGCATTTTTTAAAAAGAAAGCTATCTGTCAGTGGCTCTATTTATTTACCCTTGCACAGAGATAAACCTAACACTTACAAGCATGTACTTGCAAGCAATCCCCAGCCCAAATTGTGAGCTCACACAGAACACCATAATCGACCTTCCTGATTTCATTTCTCTTTGCTTTCTTAGCATCTGCTCTTTATTTTTTGATTGATCTCTCAAAACTGTTTCACTGGTGTAAGATAAACAGGTAAGGTCCACAGCAGTAGCCCTGCTCTGATTACACACACTCACACACACATAGTCCTTCGAATATGACATGGGTGGCTTGCAACCAAAGCTGGATTGATGCATAGGCTACTGTTGCAGGGGTAAACTGTGGCCCTCCAGATGTCCATGGACTACAATTCCCATGAGCCCCTGCTGGCGCCAGTAGGGCCTCGGATTATGGAGAGATCTAAGCTATAAGGCAGTGGTCCGCAACCTTTTTCAGGCTGCGGACCGGCAGCGGCGGGGAGGGCGATTGCCCGGCCGCACATGCCGCGCATGCGTGGCCGGGTCGCGCATGCACGTTTGTGCCATGCGCTGCTACAAACGTGCATGCGTGGCACTCCCACGTATACGCAAATGTGTGGGAGTGCCACGTACGTGCGTTTGCGGCCATGCATGACGCAAACGTGCATGCGTGACCCGAATCTGCATGCGTGGGGTGCCGTGCATGCGTGTTTGCAGCTGCGCATGGCACAAATGCGCATGTGCGGCCCGGTGTGGCCCTGCGGAGGCAGGGAGCCGCGGCCTTCGCGGCCCAGCACCGGTTGGGGAGCACCACTATAAGGGACTTCTTGAACATAGTTTAGGGCTCTGTCATGTCTGAGGGCCAAACTAGACATGACAATATCCCCATCTCTGGCCCATTTTAAAGCCTGATGAGACATTTTAAAAAGGCTACATGGGCCTGATTCAGTCCACAGTGCCGCGGGATGAGGGAGATCTTGTTTCTGCCCTGTATGTCTTTTCAAGTACCTAAATAGCCACGGCTGTGTGAGTGACAATTTCAACACTTGGAAAGGTTGGGGTGGGGGTGTCTCTCACCTGCCCCACTGCAGGCTCTTGCAGCTGGGGACTCTTGTCACATCTAATCCAGCCTTTAATCTGCCTCTGCCGGCAACGGAGGACGGGGCCTCCTCTGTGGTGGTGCCTCAGATGTCGTTTGCCCTCCCAACAGAAGGTTGCTATGTAGCTTGTTAAGCTTTATGCACCAGGTGGTTTTAAATTTTTCCTTTGCATTTCTCTGACTTATATGTCCTTTCTACTCCTGTTGAGCCCTTGCTGTTGTCATCATTTTTCCTGCTGCTTTTATGTGCTGGATTTCTTTCTTTTATCATTTGCTGTTTCCACCTGGACATCTTACTCTGCTTTGGATTCCTTACAGCAGTGCTGTTTTCGCAAGCAGTTCATGACTATTGCCCTCTTTGGATCTACTGCTGCTTTGCTCCAGTTGCCCCCAGCCTCATTAGGTACGATCCATTCAGAAAAACCACAGTCAACGTGTACTTTTAAACACTGTGTGGATGGGAAGATACATATTCTGCTGACACTGGTACCATTTTGCACCAGCTTGGTATAGTGGTTAGGAGTGCGGACTTTTAATCTGGTGAGCCGGGTTTTATTCTGTGCTTCCCCACATGCAACCAGCTGGGTGACCTTGGGCTTGCCACAGCACTGGTAAAGCTGTTCTGACCAAGCAGGAATATCAGGGCTCTCTCAGCCTCACCCACCTCCCAGGGTGTCTATTGTAGGGAGAGGAAGGGAAGGTGATTGTAAACCACTTTGAGACTCCTTTGGGTAGAGCTGTTCTGACTGAGCAGTAATGTCAGGGCTCTCTCAGCCTCCCCTCCCTCACAGGGTGTCTGTTGTGGGGAGAGGAAAGGGAAGGTGATTGGAAGCAGTTTTGAGACTCCTTCTGGTAGAGAAAAGCAGCATATAATTACCAATTCCTCCTCCTCCTGCTTCTTCTTGCCCCCTCCTAACCTGCCATGGCTGCCATTTCCACTCCTTCAGCAGACAGCTTTAGTCAGGGCTCCACATTTCCCTTTACATTTCCTCAACAAAGGAGCTAAAAACTTCTTTTGGGAAAAAATAAATAATGTTAAAATGCTACAGCAATCTAGGTATTTCCTATTTTTAAAATGGTTGGTGGGAAACCCTCCATTGTTGGGGGAGTGGCAGCCACAAAGTGTTAAGGTGTGGGAAGTACTGGGGAAACTTCCATGGGGACGCTCTGTTGCTGTTATAAACGCCTCTGTGTTCACAACAGCATAGAAATCCGCAGAGACAACTGCATCTGTCTGAGAGCAGCTGTGGCTGTCACTAACTACTGCTTCTTCTGCCAGGTGTGCCAGTAACACTTTGCCATTCAGACTGAACAGGTTAGTACTGCAGTTGTTTTAAAGACCAAACATACTCCCAGAAGCCAGTTCTTTTAAAAGATGGAAGGACTGCAGGGGAAACACTGGTCTGCAACTGCTTGGCAGAGGTATTTTCAAGGTTCCCCTGAAATTTGCAGAAACACATTTCCAGACAAAAAGGCTGGTAGGAACATAGCTGGAAATGAGAGCTTTTTATTGAGACGGGCTTTATTGCAAGTATGTGTTTATTTATATTCTTCCTTGCTTCCATAAGCATAGGAACTGCCCTGCTGGATCTAGTGCAGTGGTCCTCAACCTGGGGGTCAGGACTTCTTCGGGGATCTAACGACCCTTTCACAGGGGTCACGGCACGGCAAGCAACTTGGCAGGGGAGCGCCATCCACACAACAGCCTTGCAGGGTAGATCGAGATAGAGCATTTGTCTGTCTGGAGCAGCGGGAAAGAGTGAGCTCGGCATGGTGGGACAAGAGGCAGAACTGAACTGAGAAACCCCAGAAGAAGAAAAAAACTTATATACAATCATGAACAGTGGATCTTTATGCCATTGGTCAGTTTCGGTTTAATTTCTGTGAAAGAACACTTGCATAATTTTATGGTTGGGGGTCGCCACAACATGAGGAACTGTATTAAAGGGTCATAGCATTAGGAAGGTTGAGAACCACTGATCTAGTCCAACATCCTGTTTCATACAGTGGCCCAACAAATGCCCCCAGAAAGCCTGCCAGCAGACCATGGAGACCAAAGCCTGCCCCTTGGTTGCCCCCTGACCTGTTGTGTTGCCTCTACATCAACTGTTCAATCATCAGCTATCCTCCATTACTTTACCCTTCTTTAAAATCAGCTAAAGTTGTGGTCATCTCTACATCCTATGACAGTGAATTTAGCAAATTGATTACTTCCCTTTGCCCAGAATCTACTCCCCATCATTTTCAGTAAATGTTTATGAGTGAAGACATGGGGTGGGGAGTTCTCTGTATCCATTTTCTCCTTCTCATGCATAATTTTATGAATTCTAGCATTCTCTCCCCCCGCACACAGCCATCTATTCTTGAAACTAAAAAGCCTCAAATTCCTTAGCCATTTTTTGTACTTAAACCCTTGGTCCTTTTGGTTACACCTTTCTGCATCTTTTCCAGTACTACAATATTAAGCGCAAATACACTATCAAATTCAACATTTAAGATTTCCAGGGAGGGGCTATGGCTTAATGGGTGAGCATCTGCTTTGCATGCAGAAGATCCCGGCTTCAAGCCCTGGAATAGGCAATTGGAAAAGCAAGGGCCAGATAATAAACCATGTGAAAGATCTTGACCAGAGACCATGGAGTAGACAATACTGACTCTGGCAGACCAACAGTCTGACTCAGCATAAGGCAGATTCATGTGCTGAAGCACCCCATTCAACACTGAGCAGCCCCCAAATTGTTAGGGTTAGCAATATTGCTCTCTCTGGCCATTATTTATAACTGTAGTGACCATTAGGTAGTGAAATGTCAGTCTTTTGTATATTCTGAAATGGTTGTATGGGACGGGGACTGTTCACAAGATGGGGAACCATTCCACAACAGTCAGCTTCTGGCAGAAGGAGGTCTGAGGCTGCTTTCCTCCTGTGATGTTTACTTGAGAAGGAATTGCTGGTTTCAGCCAGTGAGTTGTGACTGTCCTACATATCATTTTAGAAAGTAAGGAAACATGGAGAACACTGCTTTTTTTTGGGGGGGGGGGGGAGCAGCCATCAATCCTAGCCAGGGCGGGCAGAAGGAGTGACATTGTACTTCTGGACTGTCCAGCAGGGAAAATGGAAGAAGGCTGGTGTAGGATATTCCAGCAATAATAATGTCCTTAACTCAGTGTTAGAGCTACTGCTGCACAAGGCTAAATCCTATAGTTATGATGAAGCACAAATCTGTATGTAGGATGTCTGAGCATAAGGGGCAGATTTACTGGTAGATCCAATGTGAATCCCTCAATAGCTCATCCTGCAAGTTCCTCCCAACTACAAATGCATAAAAGACATGCATCCAGTTGACCCTGGTTCTTGCTGATCCCTTCTCTCATTTGGAAGAGCTAGCCATCTGCTTCTTTGCTTCTCCCCACTGGACATATTTCACTGTGCATGTCCATTGGGCTTTCTTTGTCATACTCCATTGATTTTCCTCCCTTCAGTTCTCAGTTTGCTTTTTGGTCACTGTTTCCCCAGGTTTTCTTCCAATTTCCCCCCTGTTTAGCTTCCATACCAGTCATTCAAGTGTGTACAGATTCCTTCAGATTTTCCCTCCCACCCTTTTGCCACTCCTCGAAGGTCACCCCTCAAACACATTGAGGTCATTCCACCCACTTGACGCCTTCCACCATCCTTTCCCCTTCCTTGTTGTATAAGCTCAATTTTCTACTCATTTTTTAATTTTTAATTTTTTTTACATGCAGCATAAGTCTAACAATATGAGACTATTGCTAGTCTCAGATCACTGAATATAAAAAAAAAATGTAACCAGGAAAATGTTTAGAAGGGGCTACACAAGGTTTAGTTCCCTGCTGATATTGACTTGAAAGGGAGACTGGAGAGGAGGTAAACAGCAGCATCCCCAGTGGAAACAAAAAAGAAGAATTTCAGTTCTGCTTGTAAACAAAATAAAGGAGAGGGATCATCAGCCTGGAATGAAATTGACATGAGATGTAAACAGAGACAGACACTGGGATGTCTAAAGCTTTGAAAATGTTTTTCCTTTTCATGTTTTAGTGAACAAAGTGGGGGGGGGGGAACCATTTTGGCAGTCTCTGGAAACCTAATATTAAAATAGCAGATGAGCCACATGGACCTTCTGCAAACCACCAAATTTAAGAATCACTTGAGATCGTTCCAGTTGGAGGACAGAATGCAATCTGCACAGCACAGGCTCAAAAAACTGCTAAGATCACAACCAGTGTGCAAGATCAATTTGGAGAATCACAAAGAGAAAACCAGGCTGATTTGCAAGAAAGGAAAGGAAATCAGTCTTTCTATGCAGCAGCTCTAGGGTATTGGCAAAAATATCTCCATTTTTTTTTCAGTTTAGTGGCAGAAGGCTTGTAATGCTCTTCAAACCTTCTGCCAGAGGACTTCTTGCCTATATACATTGCAGCCTTGTACAAAGTATGGTAGAGTTGCAGCTGAATTTCCACAAGCCCGCACACGTGCAGACACACACACACATTGCCAGTGGTCACAGCCTGTGATGCCAGTGTCAGTGCGTTCCACCATGCATCCTGCACACTCAACATGTTCGCCCATATTATGAGATCATGTAACTCCTTCCCATTTTTCACAGCAGCCAATACCGTAGCAGATAATTCCCTCGTTCACAACAGTATGGAAAACAGCTTTACAGCTGCTTGTCAGTTTCCAAAAAATACAGGTCAGTTTCAAAATTGGTCTGCATTCCTTTCTGATCCCAAACTAGTGCTAAAAATTCATGTGTAAAACCTGAACCACAAGGGTTTAAATGGAAGGGGCTTGTTGGATGCCATTGCGCATCTGCAATAGGGCACTTGCATAATTTTTTTTTTAACTTTGGCTGCCACCCCCAACACAAGTGACATTCCACCCTGATTTAGAGAAGTGTGGGTTTTTATATTGTAGCTTCAGAAAAAATATACCGGATGAGACCATCTGTATAATATTGCCACAGAATCTGAAGTCAAGATTTAAGGCTTACTGCTCTGAAAATAAAATCAGAGTCCAGTAGCACCTTTAAGACGACAAAGATTTATTCAGAGCATGAGCTTTTGAGTGCTTGCACTTGAAAGCTCTTGCCCTAAATAAATCTTTGTTGGTCTTAAAGATGCTACTGGACTCTGATTTTATTGTGCTGCTTCAGACCAACACGGCTACTCATTAGAATCTGCTCTGAAAATCTTCACCAAAGAGTATGTGTTGTTGTTGTTGTTGTTGTTGTTAGCCATTCAGTCATGTCCAACTTTTGGCGATCCCATGGTATAGTTGTCACCACAATCCACGATCCCACACCACCTCCCTCAGCAGTGCAATGTTGTGTGTGTGTGGGCAATGAGCCAATAAGTGGCTGGACAGACTTTCTGGCCTAGAAAAGTGTTGCACCTCCAAACCAGAGTAAAAAAGGTTGGCAGCGGGACATGAACAAGTGAACAAGATGAAATGTTTTCATCCCACTATAAAAGCACAGACAAGTGCCAGGTTGGAAAAGGCTTGTTGACCCGAGTGGCCTTCAAACGACCTGGCAAAGCAGACTAGCGGGGGGGGGGGGGGTGGATAGTAAACGTCGGTTTTGATCTAATCCATGAAACGGAAAAATCTCTGGATGTTGACATCAGCTTTCAAAATGTACCTTTTTTAATGAGCTGAATCATTATACTAAATATAATATGCTTCTGGTCAATTGCCACTTAATATGAAATGCCAGCATTCTCCATGCCAGGTAACAGATACTGTAAAATGATGGCTGCAGCTGCAAGTTCTTTGTATGTCAACTATAATATATTCATGGAACATTTAGTGTATGTTCATATGCCCAGAGAATACTTCCTACCCACATTTAATGAGGAAGCAGCTTTGGAACAATTTTTTGCTGCTCTTGAACCTCCTGTTTTCTACCCACTTCTACCTATCTTTTGTTGGTTTGTTTGTGTTGAGAGAGAACGTCCTCTTTATCTCGTAACACTATAATTCATGCTCACGCATTGAACCAGGTAGTTGCCAGGGGACAGACAAAAGGAAGTTCCTCTTCATATACCCCAGAATACAGATTTTACTGCCACAAGACATAATGATGGCCACTAGCTCAGTTGCCTTGGTAAGGGAGCTGGTCAGATTATTGTAAAGGTAGAAGTATATCGATGATTATTAGCCCTGAAAGTTAAATGGATCTTCCTTGTTTGAAGGCAGTCTACCTCTGGCATACCAGTTACTTGGAGGACAGTCAATTGGAGAGGCTTCTGCTGGAGATAGAATACTGTACTAGATGGACTCTTGGCCTGATCCAGCAGGATTTTTCTCTCGTGCTGCTCTTTTTACACTCCTCCTGTTTTCTGCAGGGCCGAGAGCACAGAGGAATATGACTACGATTACCTCAGCACCAATAAAACGTGGGTCCTGACCCCCAGAGCCCAGGAAACAGATGCTACCCACATCCTCAACTCCCTGCTCCAGAATTATGACAACAAACTGAGGCCTGATATCGGCAGTAAGTGTTGCTCTCAAGGTCTTGGTGGAATGAGAGTTCTTCTGAGGAATGGGGATTCCTAACAAACAAAGAAAATTCTGGGCTGTGTGGCCATGGTCTGGCCATTTTGGTCCCTGACATCTTTCCAGTCACTGTGGCTCGCCTCTTCAGAGGTAGGACATGGCAAGATGGGAATCTCTCCCTGCCAAATCTCTCCACACCTTGCCATGTCCTACCTCTGAAGATGCCACCCACAGTTACTGGCAAAACATCAGGAAGGAAGATTGCCAGACCAGGGCCACACGATCTGGAAAATCTACAACAACCAGTTGACTCCACCTTGGACAATTCATCAAAATTGAGTGTCTTTGCACTCTTGCTTTGCGGTATATTATTACCTTCCAGCACAAGGTAATGTGCTGGAGGTCAGGAAGAGACCTGAAGGCAAGACATTATCAACTTAACCAAATAAGGGTAATAGAGACTCCAGGAAGCCCTGCCCAGAATTACACCTAAATCCAATGAAATCAATGGACTTAGAAGGATGTGACACTGGTTGTTAACTTCCCACTTACCCTTCTGAAGCATCCCTCCCTTTTCTGAGTGTTTCTCCATGAACAGGTGGGATAGAACCTTTAATTTGTTTAAAACTGAAAGGAAATTAAAGCTGATATCACAAAGGAAAAATGATTACTAGGGTGGATAGGATTGAGATCTTGTCAAAATCTGGGTAACGTTGAAGGTTTGTGTGGGGGAATGAATAAGGACAAAGAAAGCTCCAGCATCTTTGGAACTCTGTTCTGTCACAGTATGTTGGTTTGTCTTTAAGAATGATAGAATTCTTTGATGTTTCCTTCTGCTCCCTTTGCTCCCTCCACCCCCAACTACAGGAATGTTTTGCCTAGCAATCTAGTTGAATTGTATTGGTTGGTTCCGATTAACTGTGGCTCTCTGGGAGTCTAGGGCAAAGAAAAGGCTTTGTGAACACCTGATATGCAAGGAAGTTTAATACGGAAGTGCCAAAGCCATGTATGATATTCCTCCATCACATTCTCAAGAGACCGGCAATGATCTTGGTGGATAACAGTTAGCCACACTGGAAATATGGTCTCTAAAACCCTTTAGTTACAAGGCAGTTTTTCACAGACAATAAATAACACACTTTCAGTCCACTTCCAATGCAATTTGCAACTGGATTTTACTGTATGAAATGGCAAAATCCACTTGTAAATATCACTGAAGTGGATTGAAACTGCATTATTTAGCGTGTGAAAGTGCCCTTAGAGAGTGAGATAATAAACATGGGTAATTCCTCCTCCTTCTCACCTATTCACCCTCCTTTGCCAAGCTGATTTCTGCACACCCAGTTCACCTCTGTGGAGTTCAGGCCCCTACCGCCATCCTCTAGGGAGAAACCAATCTGTGACACAAAGGAAACATGGTTTATAAGGGTCCACGTTCAATTCTTTGGCACTGGAGAGCAGGGCCAGTGGAAAGCTTATGCCTGTAATGGCAGGCAAGTCTCTGCTTAGTTCTAAGCCCATGGGTCAGTCAATGTACAGGTCATTAAATGAGTATGAAGGGGAGACCTCCCACAAGAGAGCAGGGTTTTGTTTTGTTTTTTATAACAGCTGTAACTGAGCAGGATCAACAAGTGGCTGGACACTGCCTTTTCCCCCATCCTCTTTATTGTGGAAAGTGCCATCAAGTTGCAGCCAGTTTTCAGCTACCCTGTAGAGCAGGGATGGCCAACTGTAGCTCTCCAGATGTCCATGGACCACAATTGCCATGAGCCCCTGCCAGCATAATATAATTCCATGGGCATCTGGAGATCCACAGTGTCTCCAAGGCAAGAGACAAACAGTGGTGATTTGCCATCACCTGCCCCTGCATAGCGACCCTGGACCTCCTTGGTGGTCTCTACCCAAGTCTGCTTAACTTCTGAGATCTGATGAGATTGACCAAGACTGGCCATCCATGTAGAGTATCCTCTTTACAGAAAGGCTTATTTCCTGCAAGAGGTCTTTCCTGCCTTCCTCTCTGTTTCTCATGTCTTCCACCCCTTGATGACTTCCTTAGCACGGAACCTTTTGCATAGCTGATCCATGACTTTTCGGGTCTCTTTTCCAGTCAAGCCCACTTTTATTGATGTGGACATCTACGTAAACAGCATTGGACCTGTCTCTGTGATCCACATGGTGAGTGTTGAACCTGCTGGATAATTGGTGCAAAGCAATAGGAACAGGGGTAGGGATTGGGGTGGAAGGGATTGTCCAGTATAAGGAAACAAGTTTTCATCACTCTCAACCCACTCTTTGCATCCATTGCCAATGTTCACCTCATCTTTGGCTTCTCTGGTCACCAACCTTTCCGCCCTTTTGAATAGAGCTTGCTTCTCCCTTACTGATTTAGCCTCCTCCCTCCCCTAAGCTTTTGCTACATTTCCATCCTGTGGCTCTTTCCTCTGGGTACTAAAGTTTACCCAGTTTGCCTTGAGCACCTTGAGTAATTTCTATGCATTTGATTCTGTCTGTCATGCAAGACCTGAGCAGCCACATCACAGGCACACGTTCTCAGTTGCAAGTTCACTTATTTATTTATGTATAGATAAAATATTTACGTCCTACCTTTCACTTCAAAGAACATCTGAGGTGTCTAACAAATAAGGGGAGTGGGCTGTGTCTCAATGGCAGGACATTTGGTTTGCATGCGGAAGGCCTCAGCTTCAATCCTCTGCACTTCCAGGTAAAGATGAAGTGAAAGATCTCTACCTAGGACTTTTGGAGAGCTGCTGCCAGTCAGAATAGACAGTACTGACCTTGATGAGACAATACTCTGATTCAGTAGGCTCAATCGACTCAGTAAAAGGTCTCTTCATGTTTTCAGTATAATAATATCACTCACAAACTCTAGCAATAATAAAATGAATCCAATGAGTGGCAATGAGAACAGCAACCATAGAATCATCACAGAAGAATGGAGTTGGAAGGGACCTCGTGGGTCATCTAGTCCAACCCCTTGCGCTATGCAGGACAATCACAACCCTATCGCTCATCTACTGTAACTTGCCACCCCCTTAAGCCTTCACAGAATCATCCTCTGTCAGATGGCTATCCAGCTTCTGTTTAAAAATCTCCAAAGATGGAGAACCCACCACCTCCCGAGGAAGCCTGTTCCACTGAGGAACCGCTCTAACTGTCAGGAACATCTTCCGGATGTTGAGACGGGATTTTTTTAAAATTAATTTCATCCCATTGGTTCTGGTCCATCCCTCTGGGACAAGAGAGAACAGCTCCACTCCATCCTCTATATCAGCAGCCCCCAACATTTTTCGGGCCAGTGAATGGTCCGCGGGGGGGGAGGGGGGAGAGGGTGGCCCAGGTGCCGGTGCACCGGCAGGTGCAAACGGGCATGCGTGGAACTGCCGTGCAAATGTGCATGTGCGGAGCTGCCGCACCGGCGCATTTGTGCCCACCGGTGCTTGCGCCTCCCTCCCCCCCTGCAGCACGGTGCTAGCTGCGCTGGGAGCATTTGGCCGCTTTGTCGAGCTGCCGCACCTGTGCGTTTGCGCCTACTTGCATGCTGGCGCCCACACCTTCCTCCCCCCCTGCCCTGCAGCACAGCATTCCCCTGATCCAGCAACATAGTCACTTTCTTGAAAAAAGAGATAAGGTTGGTCTGACATGACATGTTCTTGCAAAATGCGTGCTGAATCTTAGAAATCACAGCTCCCTGTTTACAGCAACCACACCAAATCAGGTCTCTCTGGCTAAAGCTCCGCAAAAGGATGGTCTTCTTCTGGCATCCGATGACCCAGAGAGAATGTGTCAATAGTCTGTGGGGAGGAAATTCCATCAGGAGGGCTCCACCACAAAGAAGGACCTTTCTTATTGTGACCAGTTTCTCCTCTAAAGCTAGAGAAAGAGCCTCACTAGACATTTCGAATTGCAGGACAAGTTGGTAAGCAATAGGGCTGTCCTTCCCATTATCATAAGCCCTTTCCCTGTTTGAAAACATCAAGCCAGCAAACGAGACCCCCTAACGCCCAGGGTCCTCCTGTTAGTTAAGCCTTTCAGATCTAGTCTTACCCTTTGGTGTAGCAGAGAACAAGTCCTTGCCCCTTTGGGAAAAACATCAAAACTTGGAAGTTTCAGAAGTTACATTTTATCATTTAAAAATATTTTAAAAAGGAATATTTTAAACTCTATTGTATGTCAGCAAATTGTTGCTTTTTAAAACTCCAAAACATAATGATTGTTGCTTTTCCACCCACTGAATTCCACTCAGCAAGCATTTCAAGGTCACAGCCCTGCTTGTTTCTGGTATTTTGTCTTTTCCCATAAACTGGGTCAAACTTCTAGAGAGGGAAGTTGTTGACCAGGATATCTAGCTAAGCATGCTGGGTGAACCAGGAGCGTCAAAGACCAGGACAGTGCTTGAAAACTGGACTCTATTCCCATGGCGAAAATGGCACACATCTGGTGACTCTCACTGTGATGTGCAGAAGTGTTCAGGTGGAAAATCACCTCGACCACAGCATTTGTTAAAATGCATGGTTGGCAGGAGTGGGCCAATGCAGAGGGTTGTGAGCCCCATGGGACAGCAATGCACCTGAATCACAGCTGGCTCAGAGTTCCTTTCCTAGAAGATGCAGATGTATCTAGCATAGGAAAGCCTTGTCCTTTGATGAAGGCTCAGCCTTTCCTTTGCATTTATCTGACAGCCCAGGATCTTACAAACAGCTGACATCTTGGGTAGGGGGTGATGTGACATAGAGGGCAGGGAGCCTACACCACAAAGAGAAGTCGGCAATGTGCCAAACTCAACTGCTGATCTGGAGCTTTGCGCTGGGCATGTCTTTTGAGCTCTCTACCATCAATCATTCAGTGGAGGCAGAGCCTGTGTTGTCATTGTTCAGACTGTCTCTAAAGAGATGCAAAAGCTGAGCAGGACAAGAGCTGTAATTTCAGAGCAGCAGGAAGGGAGGTACCGGGAAGGTCTCAGCGGTACAGATCTGCTCTGAAAGAGAAAAGGATGTCCTTCTCTTCACCTCTTGGGGGACATCTGGTCAAAATATCAAGAGGAATTTTAATCCAATGCAGTAGGTGATGTCCATCTCATTGGGGATAGGGTGCATGACTGACATTTTGCTTTGGTCCAATAGCCAAATGACATTTTGCTTTGGTCCATGAAGCCTGTGCTCCACACTTTCAGGTCAAGTGACACTGATGAGTGTCCTTGAGGGGGGATCTCTGAGCAGCAAATATGCCTTAGATGCAATCTCTTCTCAGAAAAGACGGATGCTAAATTGTGGGGGAATTGAACAGCCAGTTTGTTGTGTCTTTGGGTCTTTTTCGAAACTAAATTAACATTTGAATGCAACCGGGTCGCACATGCGCATTTGCGCCATGCGCGGGAGTGCCGTGCATGTGCGTTTGTGACCGCACATGCACGTTGCGCATGCGCGGCCCTGCTTCCCTCTCCCCTCCACACAAAAAGAAGCTTGCCAGTCCGCAAGCTAATCGTCCACTTTTGTGGCCGATTTGCTTGCGGCCTGGGAAGTTTCTTACTGGGGTGGGCGGGGAGAGGGAGCCATGGCCCGGTGGTTGGGGAAAACTGCCTTAAGCGATCTACTATCCCTATCCAATATCTATCCCAGCTTTCCTCAGGAAGGAACTACAGCAGAGTTTCTCAACCTTCCTAATGCCACGACCCTTTAATACAGTTCCTCATGATGTGGTGACCCCCAACCATAAAATTATGCCAGTGTTCTTTCACTGGAATTAAACCAAAACTGACCAATGGCATGAAGATCCATTGTTCATGATTAGGTATATGAATTGGTTTTTTTTCTGGGGGTTCTCAGTCCAGTTCTGCCTCTTGTCCCACCATGACAATCTTGCTCTTTTCCACTGCTCCAGACAGACAAATGTTCTATCTTAATCTACCCTGCAAGGCTGTTGTGTAGACCCCCCCCTAGCCAAGCAACTTGCCTTGCCACGACCCCTGTCAAAGGGTCATTTGACCCCCAAGGGGGCCTGACCCCCAGGTTGAGAACCACTGAACTAGAGCTACACCTACATCCTGCATAATCTAAAACAGTGACTTTGGGCCAAATAGCCCCTTGAAAGTTTTTTTTCTCCCTCCTAGGTAAACTTTAGGCTTTATCAGCTGTTCTACATTTCTTCAGCTTAACAGAGTTATTTTGATGTAGTGCTAATAAGAGTCCTTTGCAAATCATATCCTTAACTTTTCTTTCTTTCTTTCTGCTTTTGGTAAATCATTTGCAAAACAGTCCAGGATTAATCGTGTTCACATGAGTGGGCACATGCGGAGGCGTGGGTAGGGGAAGCGAGGTCCAGAAAGAGCCTGTTTTTCAATTATATTTTTGCTGACTGCTGTAGTTTATTGGCAGGATTTGTGGCTGTTTTGCTTTGGAATGGTTTTATAGTTATGGATGGCAGCTCTGTTGGGTGTCAAGGGCAGGCAGACTCTTTGGATCTGCTTGGCTTTATGGCTACTAGAAACAGAAGAAATCAGTCAGAAAAAAACAAGGGCCTGTCAAGTGTACTAGGGAACAAAAATTGCATGGCCCCAAAGGCCAAAGTCCTGTTTTGCTCATGACCACTTCTGCTCCCTTCCTGAAGAGCTGTTTGCAGATCTCCCATTTTGTGCTCTTCTGATTTGGAGCAATTCCCCCACTTCAGTGCTCCAGGCAGTTCCCTGCAGGTTAATTTCCATAAGTGCAGAGCAAGTGGGACACTCACATTCTTGTATTAACAGTTTTCAGGATCGGTAAGGCATCTGATATGAGCCTTTTGTGGCGCAGGGTGGTAAGGCAGCCAACATGCTGTCTGAAGCTCTGACCATGAGGCTGGGAGTTCAATCCCCTGCACACAAAAAATGGACGATTCCAAAACAGTGACGAAAGAGACAGAATCTATCCAGTGGCTTAATAAAGCATAAGAAGATAAAAAGTCTCTTATGTTATTTATTTAGGCTTTGACTCTGCCAAAACGGTCTCTAGATTTGTTTTCCATTTTCAGTCTGGCTTTCGTCAGTGGCAATGAGTCCGTCCTTGTTAACATTTGAATATAATTAGGCAAACACTCCTGTATCACAGCCTTGACTCTCCATGATACATGGATGAGACCATTTCAAGCAACCGTGTCCAGAAGCATCTCTAGAGAATATCTCTTTATTTTAGTTAGTTCATTTCTATCCTTGGCTTTCTCCAGGGAGCTCAGGGTGGTTTGAGTTGAACTGTCTATTTTTTATTTTATCCTCACAACAACCCTGTGAGGGAGGTTAGGCTGAGAGAGAGTACGACTTGCCTAAGGTCCCCAGAACACTTCATGGACATTTGAATCTGGGGTGTAGTCTGCAAAGGGCTTTTTACCCAGTCCCAGTTCAAATGAATCCCTCCTGTCTACACTGAATTCGATTTCCATTTTGATTTTGGGCACTTTAAATTTTCCCTCTGCAACATTCAAGATTTATCTGGCGTGACCCTACAATTCCCCTGTGATATCCAGAAGTGGATATAACCCTCAATATTTGAAAACCCAGCATCAGGAAGTGTGTAGATTTTTGCTTTTTTTTTTTAATTAACTCCCCTTGCAGCAAAGCAAAGCAGTCTTCCCTGATTGGCCAGGGCGTCAGTTCAAAGACTTGGTTCCAGGTTACAAGGCTTCCCTTAAAGTAACTGTGCTCCAGAAGCCCTAACTTCTTTCAGCAGAGATTTGCCTCTTGGATTTATTCCCCCCCCTCCTCTGCTGTTTCCAATCCTCCCCCCTTCAAGAAAAGAAAAAAGAGCCTCCTGCTGCACTTGGCTCCCACTCTGAGCTTCCCCAATCAAGTGCAGAACACTTTCTGTTTCAATTGGGGGGCGGGGGTAGAGGAAGACCTGAGTTCAAATTGATCTGAATTCAGCTGAATCCACAACGGAAAAAAACAAAGTAAGTGCAGAATCAGCCTGGGTCTCCCAAATGCTAGTCGAAAACTTTAACTGGTATCCCCAGCTGGCCATGCCAGCTCAGTCTGCAACTGACTTGTTGCAAAGTCAGACTATTGGAGGAAGGAAAACCTGCCACATCACAAACCAATCTAAGTTTGATTTAATGGCTGACTCAACACCCCATCTGTATGTTTGGCAGGATCTGGCAAATAGGGCCATAAACCGCTGTGGAAGTCGACTGAACAGGGAACAACAGACCTCTCTCTGCTCTCTCTCCTCCTTCCCCACTTGGTTGTAAGGGGGAATGCTGAAGGAAGAGGACAATGGAGACCCATTGAGCCACCTCAAAGCCCCCCCTCCCACCTCTGCCTTCCACTAGAGCAGGCTCAGCTAATCCCTGTTTCATTGTCAATTGCTTATTCAGAGGGGTGAAGAGACCCCTTTGCTGTTAAACCTCCCAACATGTGTTTTCAATAAGCCATCAGCAGTTCTTCAGCAAACAATAAAAACCTTCTTAAAGCCATAATGCTGAACCTCTTTGCTGTGGTTGCTGTGGTGCATACTAACTAAGTGGAGGGAGGAACCAGCTTTCATGGGAGCAGAGCCTACCAGAAGCAGCGCCACTTTGAGAACGGGGGGGCGGGTGCCGGGGAGGGGGGAATCTACAGCCAGACTCCGCTGAAACTGGTCAATCTTAAGCATTCACTTTTGTGTGCTGTTGTATACTCTCCGGACCGTGAACCAAGGGCAAAGGGCATTCAAATATGATTAAGGTAGATAAATTACAAATCCGGTCTGTGCTAAACTTGAATGAGCAGAGTTGCAGAGCTGTTCCCATCAAGATCTGGACAGCAGCTTTTCCCAAATGAAAGCAAACAAGAAGAGCACAGACCCTAACAAAGCAAATGTAGACCGCGGCGATACAGCAGAACTCTGAGCCGCAAGTTGTGAATGAGAGAAAATGAATCATACAAAAGGCCTGGAGTCCATCTATAGCAGACAGCCAGCCAACGAGACCGTGGGGTCACCACATGGCTCAGATGTAAAAGGTGAATCAGCAAAGGAAGGGCAATGTGTCGAGCAGCTAAATGGACACTTTATGGCTCTTCAGTGTTTCCCTCCATGGAGAGCGATTTGTTGATTTGAAAATGGGCAGCCTGAAGCTACCACTTTTTGGCAGTGCTGTTAAAGAAGGGGCTAGAGAGGATCTCCTGTGCACCTGTCCCCGAAACTGAATCAGTTCATGCCAGCCACTTTTTTCGCCTCTTCAAACTTGGAAATGAGCTGTGAAAGGATTCAGTCTATGAGGGAAGGGGATGTAGTGAAATAAGGCAGTGGGACAGCACCAGTCCCCCCTGTGTGAGTCTTTTGCCCTTAAAAAAAGTTAGCCCTCTCCTAAATTCATGAGAAATTAACAAATGAGCCTGACTGCCCCTAAGATGTATAATTTTGTCCGTATATAAAAGTGATAAAGGGTAAGGCTTTCCAAAAAAAATAAATAAATCTGGCATGAACTGCACTAAGCTTTTCCTGTGATATCCTCTGGGGAGGAACATCTGTTGTGGGGCAAACACATCTGGATTAAAAGTGTTGTTCTTAAAGGTGCCATTTGACTTGAACTTTGTTTATCCAGATTCACTGTTTGCATTTCTGTTATCAGTCCTGTGCATGAGAACCTTCTCTGTCCAAAGAGGGATCCCCTCAGTGTTCCTTTTAAAAAATAGCAAATGTGCCCCATCAGACAGTATCTGTGCTAGATTTTTAAGCTCTGCTGCCTCTCCTCTGTCTCCAGCTTCTACTGGAGCCTTCCAAAAACTACTGAATCTGGCTCAAAGAGAGGGCTTATGAAGTGCAGTTCCTTTGGCACGTTTCCAGTGTGCTAGAGGGCAGAGTCCTATTCTAACTGAAGACTATCCATTCTTTGATGTGAGGTGCTGGGCTCTTTCATGAACTTTGATCCATCACATGGCCTCACCATAGAGGAGGTCAGCAAGCAGTTTTCAAGCAGCAGTTGGATGGGTACTTATCATGGATGCTTTAGGCCAGGGGTCCCCAACCTTTTGGCTCATGGGGCCGCATTAGCATGCCCCAATATTGCTATTGTATTTTTTGCAAGAAAGGGACAGGATGAATAGCAGTAGATGGTTCCTCTTGAGGCAGGAAGAACAGCACGGGTCAGAGGGGAAATGCCCTGAGGGTGATAGCAGCAGACAAGCAGGTTGGAGGGCCACAGGCCTCAGTTTGGGAACCTCTGCTTTATGCTGATCCTGCACTGAGCAGGGCGTTGGACTAGATGGCCTTTATGAGCCCTTCCGTGTTTCTAAGCAGATAGCACAGAAGCCCTGCCTGCTTTGCAGCAGCTTACCAAATGAGCAAGCACACACACATGCACCTTATTGACTCTGCCCTGCCTGCCTTTTGAACCTAGACTTTCTGCACCTTTATTTGAAAAAGAAAACAATCTCTTAGAAAGCACAGACAGCTTGCATTTCTCTGAGAAAAGTTTGTCTGATGTCATGTCTCGACTCAAGGACTCTTGGTCCCTTGGGTGATTACTGCTAATCAGGAGCTAAACATATGCATCTAGGCCACTGTGGTCTGGCACGGATGGTGTCAGGCTGCACCTGCTAAGGAGGAGAAAGCGAGGCCAGAAGAAGAACAGCTGGTGTGGAACCGGGCCTGCACGATGTCAGAAAGTGCCAGTGTCATGCGGGCAGAGTGTCTCTGTAAGTGACCCTTCGGGAGCAAGTTAACTTCTTGTGCCCACACAGCACATTTTAGGGAGCCTTTGAATCCAGATTGTCTTGCTAGCCTATGTCCAACAACCTATCAGTTTAAGGTGACCAGATTCTAACATTGGTAAAGCGGGACACCCTTGACCGGGGGAGTTCTTGATTAAAAATTTGGTCTATATGGTGCAACAAATATTTTCATAGAACGCATAGAATGCAAAAATAGTATTGTATTATATATATATTTAAATTTCAACATAAGTACAATTTGCCAGGTACCCCCAGATGTCCCTCCAAAAGTGAGACAATCTGGTCACCTTATATCAGTTGCCACTGTTATGCGTGGCAGAACCCCACATCTATGGACCCGCACATTGCGCCCAACGACCCGTGGCACCGTTCATTAGTCTAGGCTTATGCCAAAGCCAGACATTGTGCTTTCATGGTCCACCGAGAGCAATCTTGGCCAGACTCCATCTTCTCTCCAGTTTGACCCAAGCGACAGGTGCAACATGACAGCTGCAGCTTGTGTCACGTCCTGCATTCCCCCCTCCCCATATTGCATTGCTGATCAAGGGGCCGGCAGAGTCAAGTTCACCTGGAAGCTTCTGGGGGATCTCTTGTCTTGTCTTTGTCTTCACACCTCTGACTCATCCTAAGCCAATCTGCCAGGGGAAATCTCTCCCCCACCCCAAAGATCTAGTCTATAGAAAGCCCCAGACATACCTATTGAGACATGATGGTTTCCTTTCTTTATGTCCATTATCACCCATCTCCTCACCCAGCCATGCAATTTCCCCAGTGTCTTACCCCTGGATAATGCCATCATGTTCCATGAACAACCCTCCCCCTAAGAAGGGTTTGCCAATCCAAAGTGTGCTTGTGATCCAGGACCATTTCAGATCACCCATCATACTGCTGGACAGTTTTGTCATCCTGTCTCGGTCTCCTGTCTTCAAGACTGACCGCCCAGACCTTAGGCTGGACTAAGTGTCTGCCCCTTGCTACCCCCCCCCCCCCTCTGCTGGACAGATTGTATGCTTTTCTTGCCTCCAAGTTAATTCCTTTATCTTGGATGCTATAATCTTTATTTCTCTCTGAATGCTTGTGTCTGTGTGTGTGTGTGTTAAATTGTTTAGGATTTGTTTTTAAATGCAAATATATTTGCATTCAATATTAATCTGCCTCAGTTCCTGCATTTGGACCCTGGTATGCACAAGAGATGAAATCTTGCTGTTATTGGCCTCTTGCTCCTGTCACTTTAAATATTAATAATTCCCCATCATAATTCATGGCATGCTATTTCAGGTAACTCCCTTGCCTACCTAGTTTAGTTTATAACAGCCAGCATAAGGGTGGTAGAAGGTCAGACAGAGCATGGGTTAGGGATCCCTCTATAGTGCATTGGAGCAACAGGCACAGGACAGCCTGTTGATGTGTGACTCCAGACCGTGGGAGAGGGTAGCCATGGGATACTTGGCTCTGCTTGTTTCAAAGAGCAACCTCCCGCAGTAGCAGCTAAGGGATACCTTGCTAGTCAGTCAACAGCTAAGGAACCTAAATGTAGGCAGTCCAAATGGGCCACCTACAGCCACCCTGGAGAGGATGTGGTTACCAACAGCAGTCAGACAAGTCTACCTTTCATCCAGGTAAGACTTCCAGATTATTTATGTTCTCCATCAGGAAATGAGTCTTTGCAGAAACCCATGAAAAAGGAGACCCCCCTTCTCAAGCACCCTGAATGTCCTTTGTCTATATCAACAGCACCCCTTGATGTTTCCCAAGGCTTGATTTTTGCAAGGTAAATTAATTCTCCAGTCCTTACTCTGGAGCATTTTAATTTCTGGTTTATTGCCCAGGGGAGAAAAACAGTCCTTTCATTTTCCAGGTCCAAATTAAAAGGTATGCCAATGTTTAGCACTGGCCCCTTTCCTCTGTGTGTGTGTGTGTGTGTATGTGTGTGTGTGTGTGTGTGTGTGTGTATGCCTGAGCTGCATTTAGTTACACACTTCAGATTAATTATGTACACCTGGGCGGCCTCATGCAAAACACAGTCACTGCACAAACTGCATTGAATATTGATTTAGCATTAGAATTTCGACTTTTCCCAAACCTTGCTCCACAGTTGCACTTTTCCCCTACTTGTCTCCACCACTTCCCCCATCCCCATTGTTCTCTTGACTCCCCTAGGGCAAATTGTAGACTGCAAGTACCTTGGGGCAGAAGTCTGGCTTCTAATAGAAATGGACCATGCCCACAGATGGTACTTAGGGAGCTGGCAGTTTTAAAATCAGCTGTCCCTTTAACATCAGCTTGAATTGCAGCAAAAAGCAAATGACATTGTTTACCTCCATAGCCTGAAAAGGCTTCACCAGCCCATTTCCATGCATTAAGCCTTGGTTTAAAAGGACAGGACAGTTTTCTCCAGGACTGTTGGCAACTCAAACAGCACTATAATGATGACAACAACAAAGCTTGCAACTTGTAAAGGGCTTGAGATTACTTTTCCCTCTGCCTTCATATGATTTATGGCATGTCGTGGTGATTTTACTGATAACTTCATGACTCTTGCATTCTGTCCCCTGTCTTATTCACCAGTTGGCAACTGCAGCCTCTGCCCAGGGCTGTCTTCTGGCACAGGAAGAGGAGGGGGGCATGAGGCCACAGTAGCCCTGAGCCGAGGTTGCTCTTCTAGAAGCCCCTGCCCTGCAAATTCTCAAGGCACCCTGTTGTGCCTGGGCAGTCATAGAAAAGCCCTCCAGCCACTGCCTTTTCTCAAAGCTGGAGCTACAGGCTTTTGAATAAGAGACCTGCAGATGACCCATCCCACAACTACGAGAGAAGGCAGTGTTATCTCTAATCAGTGGAGCATCCGGTACAGTCTGTGCCAGCCTCAAGGTTCTTGGCAAGATCAAGGTTCTTGGTCTGGTGATTGATACTCATGTTCTGGTCCCTTTATTTAAAAAATGGCTCGATGCTCCTGATGCAGAGAAACTGTGCTGCGGAGAGGACTGCGGCACTGAACATGATGGAAAAGGAAGGTGTCACCTGGAGAGACCAGAGATGTCCTTCTGCTGTGGCTGCCCAAATCCACACCGAAGTCGGATGGGGACAGGCGGTACCATTAGCCCCTGGCACAAAGCAACGGTGGATGGCATTAATCCCACATGGCACACAGAGCCTATGGAGCCTGAGGGATCACTGCGGCAAATGCCCGTGAGTGGGCACCTGAAAGGGAAAACAAGCTGCAGCCATGCAAGGGAATTTGCTTTAGAATAACAGGCAGGGAATCAGCAAAGGCACTTCCGGATAAAACAGAGAGGGAGCCACACCTTGCCTTTTTGGCCAGGTGTGTGGGCTGTGATCCCTCTTATGCTCTCCCTGACGCATGCAACTCCTACTCAAGAAGAGGCCACCTTTTCTCTTCTTGTGCACCGTCTTCATTTCAGGACAAGGCTCTATGACAATCAGCCAATCAAGCGGTGGATTAAAAACTGATCCCACTGCAGGGCTCCGAGATGCTAAGAGGAGAATCCGTCTGTAGGCAGCCAGCAAATACCCTAGAATGAAACCAGCTAGAGCAGCGGTTCTCAACCGCTCTGAGTTGGCGACCCCAACTATGGCAGCGGGATCGGCGCATAGGCAGCATGCGAGTGTGAGCGTGCACGTGCATGAATGCACGCGCACAGGCGCACAACGTTCAGGCAGCGTGAAGGCGGCCATTGTCATGGCTCCTCCACTGCCCGCCACCACCACCCACCGCCACTTGTGGCCGCCACCCACTGCAGCCGCCGCTGGCCATCACCAGCCTCTGCCGCAGCAGCAGCAACCAACTTAGGGATTCCCCAGAAGGTGCCAGGTTGAGAACCACTGAGCTATAGGCATGTCATGCATGTGCACATGATCGGGGAGGCAAAGGTGAGCAGCACACATACCCACTTCCCCATGCAGACCTCTTCTTTCCGTACAGCTTCCCTTACCAGACCACTCAGGTGTGGAATTGGGCCTCTGATTCTCTCTACTCCATCAGTGCATCTCTACAGAGCAACAATAAGCTGAAAAGAGTGGCCTGGGGGAGAGGAAGAGGATTTCCCAGTGATGGGATATGTGGAGGTTTCTGGAGCACAGCCAAATTTCTTTGCTGAAGAACTTCTTCACCATCCTGCTGGGCCTCTCTGGTCTGTCTTCAGGATGGCCAGAGGACTCCTTTGGCTGTTCTTTTACATCAGGGACAATGCTTGACGCCATCTAACTCCAGTCAGGATTGTTTTACACCAGGGGTAGTCAAACTGTGGCCCTCCAGATGTCCATGGACTACAATTCCCAGAAGCCCCTGCCAGCATTCTGGGAATTGTAGTCCATGGACATCTGGAGGGCCGCAGTTTGACTACCCCTGTTTTACACATTGTAAACGGGTGCTGAGATAGCTGCCCTGGCTCTTGCAGCCTCACATGGAAAGAAACAAAAAAAGCAAAGGAAGGGAGATATTGTATTGCTTACATAAGATCAGAATCGGTGCAAAAGATACATTTTGCTTTTAAGTCAGGATTTCTATCACGGTGTAGCTCAATTGATAATAGAAACCAGACTAACTTGTCTGTACATTGCACTCAGAACCACAGTAAGGAGAAGAATGTAATGCTTTTCTTAGACTGGCCCTTTGTCCTCCTAGCCAAGAGGGAATTAGCAAAAGATAGATCAATTATATGTAAATTAGTGATCTCCAGGGTGAGTCTTGGCAGTTCGTTTCATTATGGCACTTACTTGCTTCTTCAATCTTGGGGATGAAACCCAAAGAAAACAAGGAGATTTGTATCACTCCCTCCCAATTGGCTGACTAGCAAAGTGCTGAGCTCAGACCAAGCAGATGTGTCACAGATATGCGTCCTCAGCTTGGCCATAGACAGGGGCTGCCAAGTTCTCTCAGAACTAAAACTGATCTCAAGATGACAGGCATGAACTTCCTGGTGGAAATGGGAGCTTTGGAAAATGACCACTGTGGCATCGCGTCCTCACAGAGCACCCTCCTCAGGCATTGCCCCCAAATCTCCAGGAATTCCCCAAATCAGAGTTGGCAACACAGACTTTCTTATGTCTGGGCTTGGTAATTTGTCCCTGTGGTCATGCCTGAAGCAGGCCTTCCCTTTCTTTGGAAAGCAAAACCAAACCACATCTGTTCCCAAATCAAAGAGCAAGTCACAGATTTCCTCCATCTCTTTGGTACACCAGGGTATTTTTAAGGAGAGCTGCTTTGTATCTGCTCTACTGTAGAAGGATGCTTGATTTGAAGATTCCCAGAGTCTTGAGATTGCCCCCACCCCCACCCCATAGCAGCCATTTTGTGAGTCATTTTGTGGTGGTGTCGACTACCCTTCCTCAAAATTCCAGAAGTGCCCTCAGATTCAACAAGGTTGGGGACCCTTAATTGAAGCCACTCGTGATTATATGCCTCAAAAACTGGCCATTATAATATTCAGCCAGTGAGGGTTTTGATCTCCATGGAGCTGAGATAAGTGCTAATGGTAAGAAGAGAGGACATGGGCAAATTGCCCATTGTGGCAGACAGCCTTCCTCCCCACAAAGAATGACACCACCACTCCCCACTCAGACACACACATATACATACACACAGTGCACAGCAGTTCCCCCAGGCAATGATTCTTTAGTTAACAAGATGAAGTCAAAACTTTCAGCTTGTCAGAATTTCTCGGTTACGGAAAATGATTTGCCACACTAACTCTGAATACCAAAAAAAATCATCTTCCCCTCACACGTTCCTTCCTGAGGATGCCCAGAATCTCAGTCATATTCCCTCAGTCTGTGGTTGGGCTCCAGGATGGTCTCCTGTTTCATTTTAGACCAAAGGGCGCATTCAGTTCCTCTCAGCTTTTTCACAGGCAGCCAAACTGGGGGAAAGTGACTGAATGTTCCGTTTCTAATAAGCATACAGATCGTCTCAAGGAGCGGGAAAAATGGTTTCCCCCTGACTGAAATTAGAAAAGCATATTAAAGTATCTCCGGTTTGACAACATCCCTTTTTCACACATACTTTCAGTAAATAAGCACCTTTTCCCAGTGATTATCCTTCCGTTCCCTAATCTACCCTTCAGACACTGTAAGGATGTACAAACATGTATTTTTGTCTTTCCATTGGGTGCCACTGTTGGTTGTGTTGATGTTTCTGCATATATATTTTTATGATGTATGAATTTCAGGGGTGATTCAAGGGGTTTGGGTGCCCTGGGCAGCTCATGGCTAAGTTTCCTCCCCCCCCCCCATGTGAATACACACAACCTCCACCCCCTTGCTGTGACCTGGATGCACATGGAGCCAGGCAGGCAAGGAACTACCTTCCCCATCACTAGCTGCTCTGCACGAAGCTGATGGCCTCCCTCTCTTGGGAAGGTGGCACTGGGGCAGTAGCATAATACAGGTATGGTGACTGGGGCACACGTCCTCGGTTCCCATAGTTCCCAGTGTCCCTGCCATAGCAGCATCTAGGGCCCCGGACTTCTTATCCCTCAGAAGGCTTATGCAGTTTCTCCATTGCTGATACAGCTGCTGATAAAACAGCAGCAATGAGGTTTCCACACTGCAGGTTTCTCTGAAGTCTCCATGCTGCCGTCCCCCAGCACCTCCTCCCCTAGGCCACATTTTAAAAAAATCAACAGGCACTAGAATATTTCTCTATGCATGGCTGATTGGCCCAACTCCTATATGGGATCTGGCTCCAACTCAGAGTGGATCCGGGTATGGATGCATTAAATTGGGTGCTTGAATTCCCTCTTTCCTGCCCCTTCTTGTTCCATCGTTTCCTGGAGGCAGCATCTGGACTGAAAAGGAAATATATATGTGAGGATCACCAGCTTCCTCGTTCTAATGCCTCATTCCAAACCTCCGCGTCACGTGCTGAATTGAGATCAGTGCCAGGACCCCCCCTGAATAGCTGCTCTCTTGCATCCTTCCCAGGAATACACCATCGACATTTTCTTCGCCCAAACATGGTATGACCGGCGCCTTCGTTTCAACAGCACTCTCAAAGCTCTTACCCTCAACACCAACATGGTGAGCAGGATTTGGATCCCAGACACCTTTTTCAGGAACTCCAAGAGGGCTGACTCCCACTGGATCACCACCCCTAATCAACTCCTCCGCATCTGGAATGACGGGAAAGTCCTCTACACGCTCAGGTGGCTGCCACTCTTGCGGGGGGGGGGGGCGGGGCAGGCAGGCTCAGGAGGTGACGGAAGGTGGGGTTCTGTTCCCCTCCAAACTTAAGGAAGATGGCCCTAGTGGTATGCTGATTGGTCCTACCCACCCCATGCAGAAACCAGTTGCTTGATGCTCCTGATTAATGGGAAAGGGAGAGAGGTAGTGTCAAACCATATCAGAAAGCAATCTGGGCTAGTGTCTGGACACAGAAGAGAGGTTTTCCAGGCTTGAAATGAAAGAAAGAGAGGAACTTGGTCAGTTCTGGGGGAGGACTTTAGTGGCCTCTGGTGTTTCCCTGCTCTTAGTTTAGCCTGTGGAGGGCCTCCTGTTAAGGACAGAAAACGGTGCGGAAGGATGGGACTGAGCTACTGCAGCATGGCCCAGGTGAGTTGCTCGGCTGCAATTGTGGCATTGCTAACGTCCAGCCTCCCGTCTCTCCTCCTCTAGGTTAACAATTGAAGCTGAATGTCTGCTTCAGCTGCAGAATTTCCCCATGGACACGCACTCCTGTCCTCTTGTTTTCTCCAGTTGTGAGTACCAATCATGCAGATGCCATGACAGGGGCAAGGAGGAGAGTGGCGAAGACGGAAGGAAGGGAGTGATAAGAGAATCCGGGCCTGTTCTTTTTCAGGGATGGCCTGGAGTGCAAAGGGTGGATTTGTAGGGAACCAGGGTGAAGGGAGGGAGGTTTGTGCGGGGGGGGGGGGGATCTAAGGCTCTTCGATCAGAATCTTCAGGGTTCACTGCCGCTCAGGCGCATCCAGCTTTGGAAGAGGGCTGAGAAGTCTCCTCCACTCCCTCTCTGCCCACTGCTTGCTATTCCCCTTGCCCAGCTCCCTCTGTGCAGAAACCACTTGCAGTTCCAGGTGCCACATAGTCATCTCCAAGAGAGGGACCCCTGCTGCTGTCTCCCTGCTAGCAACCTCAGAGGCCACCTAGAAGCTCTGGAGTTGGAGAGCAGCCAGAAAAGGATGTCAGTTCTGCCCATTATAATGAAACCGGCTCTGCCTTGCCCCCACGTTGCTTGCCGGCATTTTTTCCAACTGGCACGCAAGTCACTTGCTGGTGTTTGCTGGACCCCGCCAGCAAGCAGTCCTGGAGCTTGTCTTCCCACTTTCTGCCGCTCCCGCTAATTCTGGTCTATGATCAGCACAATCCCTTTCCGCTGCCTGATGCCCACATGGCTCCCGAGGACTTCCCATCCCAAGCCCATCTCTGTAGCCCGGCTAATTAGCAGTACATGCTACGCATGCTTGGCAATTAATTATAAACATAGCTTAGCGATGCTGTGAGGTCTCTCCTTTCCCTCGAGGATCTATCATATAGGCATCAAGATCACTGCTTCAAAATAGTTTTGACATTTTGTTTTACAAATACAGTCAGGATGCCAGATGAAACCCACACTGGCAGCTTGCGAGACTCCCATTCCTGCTTCAGGCAGGCATCTGCCTCTTCCTCCTCCTTTCTCCCCTGCAAACACAGGGAGAAGTGGGGGCAGGAGGGTGCCACGTGGACAGACCAAAACAGCAGCACTCCAAGGAATCTACCGCATAGCCTGTCTCATAGCCCTCGTGAATGGCCATGGGCTGATCTATGCTCTGCAAGGGACTTCTATCTGGCTTGAAGGCTGGTTTCTGCTTTCTGTCACTTTGGGAAGGGCTGTGGTCTTGAACAAGAGTCCTGTTTCTATGCATTGCTGGCCACCGAGTTTCTTTCCTTGTGAAGAGCCCAGGCAGGTCTAGCAAAGCTCTTGTGCCAAGACTCTCACGGATTGCTTTTTAAAGGGCAGGAAAACAGACTTATTCAATAGCATAGTGTATTTTTATCACACCCTTCCCAAGTTAGCTTCCAAAATGGCTCACAAACAGCACAATACAATTTAATCCAATTTAAATAAAACACTATTTTAAAAGGTTAAAAGTACACAGAACAGCCTGGGCTGATGGCCATCAGGTTATCCAGCGAGGCTAAGGCCATGGCCTGCAAGTCAGTTTGCCAACTCCAGGATTGGAAATTTCAGGAGATTTGAGGGGTACAATTTGGAGGAGGAGGAGGCTTGGGGAGGGTCCTCAGTGGTGTATAATGCCACCCTTCAAAACAGCCATTTTTCCCAAGGGAACTGATCTCTGCTTTCTGAAGATCACTTGTATTTCCAGATGATTTCCAGGCCCCGCCTGGAGGTTGGCCACCCTAAATGCAAGCCTGGGTAAGAGCTATGGGCCAAAAGCACTTAGGCACTTATCCTTCAGCTGACACCCCTGGCCACGTTCAGGCTTTAAATATTTGCAGCAGGAGAGAGAACAACACTCAATCTGGGTTTTACAAGCTGGCAGTTCTCCTTCCTGATGAAAATTGAGCTTGTCCTTCGCCAAACCTTGGATAGCTCACCCCCATAAACTCACATCCTGAAGTTGCAAGGCAGTTCTAAGAGCCTGTGTGCCCAGTGCTAAGAGCCTGCATCATGTGCTCCTGAATTCCAAGACTTTCTGGCTTCCACTGTTCGGGTTCAATCCAGACTCAGTTTTCCATCAGCAGAACAAAACTTCCCTCTCTGCCCCCCCCCCTTCTGCCGCAGCCTCCTGACCTCCACAAGACCCTTCTTCTGGGTGGCAGGGAATTACATGAGGGAGGTTTGCAGCAGCAGGGGAAACAGGTAGAAATTGCCAATTTGATCTGGACTTATCCCTTAAATCGCTGTGGGCTTCCTGTAGCATAAGCCTAGTGGTCTTTGAAAGTTTAGAAAGCATGGGGGGCATTTATGAGCATGCTAACAAGCAATATATCAGACACATTTCGAGCAAGCAATCAGTATTATTTAGAACAGGGGTAGTCAAACTGCGGCCCTCCAGATGTCCATGGACCACAATTCCCAGAAGCCCCTGCCAGCGAATGCTGGCAGGGGCTTCTGGGAATTGTAGTCCATGGACATCTGGAGGGCCGCAGTTTGACTACCCCTGATTTAGAAGAACCTGTATGGGGGGAAGAATGAAACACTGCATATTTCCCCCAGTTACAGTTTCTCTTCCTCCATCCCTGGTTTGCCTTAGAAGAGAAAAAGTCACACTCTGGATGCCCGTTGTTTTCCCCGCTGGAGCTTAACATAGCCGAGAATCCATTTCAGTGGTGGAAATAGTGGTGGGGAGATAAACCCCATTCCCCCAGCACATGGCCCCAATCCAGATCTCCCCTCTCCCCTTCGCTTGTTAGGATCAAATTATCCAAGTAGCGTTTCGCGTGGCTCAGAGAGGCTGAGCAATACGGCCTGCGGACAGCCCCAGGTTCGATCTCAACATGTCCAGTTAAACAATCATAGAAAGTGGGGACAGGGAAAGACGCTGCCTGAGACACTGGGGAGCCATTGCCAGGCAGACTGAGCACCTCCTCCTGAGCCAGACGGGCCAAAAAAAATTGGTAGCAGCTGTAATCCTAAATACAGGGGGAAGGGTGTTGTTTTCCCCCAACCCACAGTTTAATGAAACAAAAAAGCAAATGATTAATGGCTCTGTAAATCATTCAGACAAATTTAACAGCTCGACAATATATTATACATTTCACACATGGGAGATAACAACAATCGTCGCGCCCCCCCCCATCTCCCTCCCCTGGAGTCCTGCGGATTGATAGTTGAGCATCTATGGTTGGCAACAGCCACCAATTTTGTTCTTGGGGCTTTTCCAAAAAGGCTGCAGGCTGGAGAGGATTCTAATGAGACATGAAAAGAAGCCCCAACACGGTGATGCACTCTTGGCTCCAGCTGCCTGTGGTCAAACAAAGGGAGGGATCTGAATCCAAGCTGAAAGTCACAAGGGAGGGAATCCCTTGCAGTCAAATGAGTTCTCTCACATGATGCTCGTGGGCCTGGATAACATTTCATCTTCTTCAACTTCCTGGTAAACAACCACTTCTGCCTCCTCCTCCTCTTCTTCCTCCTAAAGACCAAGGGGATAAAGTAAGAGGCCTAGATCATTTAGGGACACACACACACACACTGGGCAACTTAGCCAGGCCATAATTATCATGTGCAAGAGCCATTCAGTAACCTGAACAGTTACTGAAACAATTTCCACAGTGGTGTTGGGTGCAGAACCTGGGCTAAATGATCATAATCTTTATTTTTATTTGTATAGCTTGCCTTTCCTATTTGACCTGTTTGAGTGGGTCAAAACATATTAAAACATACAGTTTAGAATCACAATTTATAAACAGCAAGATAACAGCTACAGCAAAATCCTGGGCCACCCTCCAGGCCTCTCTGCCCTCCCTTTCTCCTAGTGCCCAACATCTCGCTGGCTACAAACTTTGATTGATCTCAGTATTTGTAGCTGATGCAAACAGTGATTTATTTGTGGTTTTAAAAATTCTTAATTTGATTTTATATATGTGAATGTTATTGATTGTATTGTGTTTCTACTGTGTAAACCGCCCTGAGACAGTACATCTGAGAGGGGTGGTATACAGATTGCTAAATATATTATATCCTTATACATTGTTCCTCTTAATATTTGTGAAACAGCCTGGAGGGTGGAACGAGTCTGGGGTGTTCGAGTGGGAATAGGGCTAATCAGGGTGCAGCCGCACCCTGATTGGCCCTGCCCCTATAGCTCCCACCCTCCTCTCCTGGATGCTAGACACTTTGCTCTCAGATGCCTGAGAGAGAGACACACACAAAGAGCCCTGCCAAACCACAAACGACCTCTGATTACCTGCTATGGCTCCTGCTGCAAGGGAGACAGAGACAGAGACAGTGACAGCCACCCCAAACTGCAAGCGAGCCTTGATTCCCTGCTGGGAAAGAGCCCTGTTACCCCCTATGGCTCCTGCTGAGAGAAATCTGTGCCTGCCGGTGTCCCCTGGGTCCTAGCGCCCATTGTATTCTTGGTTGCAATGGGCTTTCTTGCTACTTATTATATAAATATATATTAAAAATAGCTCTTAAAATGTTGTGGCAGCTGGAGAAGATAAGGTTGTAACAGCAGATCAATATGCTGGAAATGATAAGGTCGTAACAGCAGATCAATATTTTATAAGTGGGGGATTCTTTGGCAGGGAGGCCAGCAGTCTTCTGTGTTAAATCCCTGGCAGAACAGCTCTCTTGCAACCCCCTAAGAAGAGCATTCCACCAATTCTGGTCTTTTAGTCTAAGTGCTCTTTGGAGGGAATAGCAGAAGAGGCAGTCCCATAGACACAGGGGTCCCAGTCCATTAAGGACTTTAAATGTTAAGATCAGAATCTTGAATTTGATTAAGTTTCCAATCTGGACCTGGGAGAGCGCTGGTACAATATGTGCTCTCCACTAAGTCCCAGTGAAAACTCAAGCTGCTGCATTCTAGATCAGTTGGAGCTTCCAGATCAGCTTCAAGGGCAGACCAGTCTGGGGGTGATTGTTGCAATGAAGCATAATGACAAGTGCCACTTCTCAGTGATAAGCAGGGATGGAATGGGGACTTCAACATTTGCCCCCTTCATTGTTCGATGCATCTTCGTGGCCGATTATGCACGGGGCAGGAAATCCAGGCTGGCAGCAGCAGGGCAGCCCCACTGTGCATTACGCTGCTACCATAATTGATAGGGACACCACACGCAGGGACACCGCACACCCCTGTCAGCTCTGCGGAGCCATGGAGCTGGCCAGGGAGTCCCCCCACCTCCACCTTGGTGGGGGAGTGACAACTCAGAATTCTAATCTGGCAAGCCAGGTTTGATTCCCTGGTCACCCACATGCAGCCAGCTGGGTAACCTTGGACTTGCCATAGCACTGATAAAGCTGCTCTGACCAGGCAATAATATCAGGGCTGTCTCAGCCACACCTCCCTCACAGGGTGTCTGTGGTGGTGAGGGGAAAGGGAGGCAATTGTAAGCCACTTTCAGATTTCTTCTGGTAGGGAAAAGCGGCATTTAAGAACCAACTCTTCTTCTCTCTACTCATGACAAAGAGCTTACTGGAGACCTTCAGCCCCCTTAAATGTTGCCCTGAGAATTTGAAACTCCAAACGAATCAGTAGCAGAAGGGTTCACGGAGGGTTCGTGGGCAGGATCCTTTCACATGTCATCAGAACGGTTTCACATCAGTTGCACTCCTGTTGCTTCTATAAAGCATAGGGGTTCTTCTGTGTACTGGCACAAAGAATGTTTCTCCCAGGCAAAACTGGAAAAAGCCTCTTGCATCAGGCTCCCTTGTGATGAGGACAGAGTGATAAGAGGGTACAGGAAAGGGGTCTCCATCTATGGTGTCTGCCAACACTTTTCCTGGTGTCCACCAAGTGTTTTCAAAAGGGGATGGGATCAGGTGGGACTTTTGCCCAGCAAGACTTATGACTGGTGTGCAGATTTTTAAAAACATTCCTTTGGCCTTAGCTTAGCTGCCACCACAGCACAAGACTCTTTGCTGTGTGCTTGGTGGTATATTGTGGCTGCCCTTTCCTGGCTGGCTCTGCCTCCTGCAGCAGCCATTTTGAGACAGTTATTTTGTGGCTGTGCTTACCATGGAACTCCAAATGTTCCCTCAGTCTCAAAAAATATTGGGGGACCTGTGGTATAAAAAGGAAAGGTCTGTGGCATTAAGCTTTCCTTGTGTCTGATTCCTTCTAGATGGCTATCCACGAGATGAAATAATATACCGCTGGAGAAGGTATTCCATTGAAGTCTCTGACCAGCGCACCTGGAGGCTGTATCAGTTTGACTTCACAGGTCTGAGGAACACATCTGAAGTTCTCAGGACAGGTGCTGGTAAGGCATCATTCCAAATGAGGCAGATAGTATCAGGCTCTGAGAAGGGCTTTTCCATGTGGATGGCAGAAGGTAGTAGGAGACCAGGGCCATGGAGTAGGAAGACCTGGAGCCTGCTGGTGCCATCTCAAAGAGTTCTGGAGTATGTAGAGGCCTGCCCCTGTGTTTAAATATTTCAAGAGAACTCATCGATCCCTATATTTGGAGAGCCTGCCATCCCTAACCCTGAGAATGGCCTTTACTCATCTAAGATTTCAATCGTTCCCACTGGCAGTATGCACCAGCCAGTTCTCCCTTCCCCCCTTATCTAAGGTGACCAGATTAACTGTTGTTACAATAATTTCCATTTTCAATATCTTCTTCAGTGGTTGAGTCCTCCAATATAAGATTGTTGTAACAACAGTGAAAGATTAGTGTGGAAAGTCTTTGACTAACATTACGCAATACCTTTGAACCGATGGCCTATTGAAGTTATTAAAACACATATATAAGGAAATACTGTAGGATTTTCCCACACTAATCTTTCACTATTGTTGCAACAATCTTATATTGGAGAACTCAACCACTGAAGAAGATATTGGAAATGGAAATTATCTAGAAACCGTTAAAATTGTATTAAAATTGAATATATATATTGTTAGAACAAGAATATTGCCTTGGATAGGTTCCTTGTTTTTCTATTGTGAACCTTCCTTTTTTCTTGTTGTAACCCATCTACACCTGGCATATTTGAATTACTGAGTCTGCAACCTATGTAACAGTCCAGATGGACATCAAATTTCAGAAGAAGCTGTTGTGGCTGGATTCATTATATGGTCTTTTCTGAGCCACCTACTTTTTCTGTGCTTTCCCCCTAGGAGAATACATGGTCATGACGGTGTCTTTTGATCTGAGCAGACGAATGGGCTATTTTGCTATCCAGACGTACATCCCCTGCATCCTGACCGTTGTTTTGTCCTGGGTCTCCTTCTGGATCAAGAGGGACTCCACGCCTGCCAGAACATCTCTGGGTAAGGAAGGCATTTGTCTACATCTGTTTCTTCATTTGGCAAATATCTGAATCCTTCTCCAGGGAACCTGTCCAAGGCAATTACAAAACAGAACATAATAAAAATATAAAACATCATTAAAATTATTAATTAAAACCCACCATTTAAATACTCAGCCATAGTATAAAACCTCATAAAACACTGAATAGCCTGAAATGAATGTTAAATGTTTCTTGGGCTAAGAACACACTATAAAATTATGTGATGTTTTTTTTAAATCAACCATTTAATTAAAAGTTGGGGTAAAAAGAAATGTTTTGGCCTAGCACCTAAAAGAAAGCAATGTACTTGGCAGGAAGGCTTCAAGGGGCAGATGGCATTCTGTGAGGTTTCACTATTGGAAAAGTCCTGGCTCTAGTCACCACCCTCCCTAGGGAAAGGCCCAGAGAACAGAGTTTGTAAAGATGTTGGGGGGCAGGAAAGGAGGGGAGGAGGCAGAGCTATAAGCACTGTGGTTCCAAGCCTTAAAGATCTCCCATTTTGACGTGCCTGGAAGCAGGGTGATCACAAGCACTGCCTGGATGCTGCATTTTGGACACTTCTGGACATTTTTCAAAGGCAACCATATCTAAAGGGCATTGATATATTTTAACCTGAATGTAATCAGAGCAAGGACCGTTGTGGCCAGATCACACATTTTGAGGAAGGGCAAAAGTGAGCTTATCGGCCAAGGGCTCCATGCCGTGGCAGACAAGCGAGCCTCCAATCCAAAATCAGGGCTCAACAACAGGGGCAGTCCAACTCTCTATAGGACAGGCTGACTCTGCAGTCCTCAAGCAGATTCTCCATTGACGGTCCTTTGAACGTCAACTAATGTATGTGGTTCCTCCCCCAGGTATCACTACAGTGCTCACCATGACCACCCTGAGTACCATCTCTCGCAAGCATCTCCCCAGGGTCTCATACATCACAGCCATGGATCTGTTTGTCTCCGTGTGCTTCATCTTTGTCTTTGCTGCCCTCATTGAGTATGCCACACTCAACTACTTGGTGGGAAACAAGAAACCGGCAGAGCACAACAATAAGAAACCCAGGCTGGTGAGTAAGAATTGTTTAGGAGTAACTGGAGATGCTGTCAAGCAGAACAGAGGCAATGGATTCTACATCGTCCATTTTGAGCAACACATGGGATCTCCATGATGACTTCGGAAGGAATAGAGTGACAATAAGACCCAGAACTTTGTGACAGTAGGTTGTGCTTATCAACAGGTGAGGGTTTGAAAGGCCTTTATCCATTTTGTACCTCCTAGATATTTCCACATGTATATTCTATTGACTCCCATTCAACCCCTTCCCCCCATTTTAGAACAAGGCTTTGCATTGGAATTTCTAGAAATGGAGAGGCCTGCCCCTGGTTCTCCCCTTTGCTTTTTTCTGTCCAGACATGGGCTTCTGCAGGGTTGCATTTTGGGCCCCAAGAGCTCAGTCAAACTTGCAGAACAGCCATTAGGTTTGTCTGGGTTCCCAGTGAACTGTGTTATTGAGATATGCAGGATGAGACTCTTTCCCATGGCAAGGGCTCACGGGAAATGTAGTCTATGGACCTCTGGAGACCCACAGTTTGGCCAACCCTGCCTTAAACTATGCCTGCCAAAGAGATGCCTGAGTGCCAGTCGACCAAGGCTGGGTGGCTTGGAGGATAGAGGCTGAGCTCTCTGCTGTTTCACTGCTTCTCTCACCTATCTTTTGTCCTGCTCCAGCCAGCCAGTCATGCCCACATGGTGCCCTCCTACACCACCATCAACATCAACAGTATCTTACACTGGCCGCCAGAAGTGGAAGACGATGAGAGTGAAGAGCTGGGCTCCCCTTGTACAGAAGGGAAGGAATGTCAGAGGTTCTTTTGCTGCATTGAGGACTGTCAAACAGGGATGTGGCGGGAGGGCCGCATCCGCATCCACATTTCCCGCCTGGACTCCTATTCCCGGGTTTTCTTTCCCACTGCCTTCCTGCTCTTCAATATTGTGTACTGGATTGCCTATCTCTATCTCTAGTTTCCTCAAATAAAGATTTTCAGAAAAGGGAAAGTGTCTTGTCCATCTCTTTATCTCACTGCCCATTTTCAAACCAGAAGCAATCATTGGGCCTGGCACCTTGTAAACAGACCCTACGCCTGACTAATGGAACCATTTCTAGCTTCCTCCCCTCCTTTTACCATCACTATTTTTTTTACTGTTATTGTTGAAGCTTTTTGTAGTAACGCATGCAGATGTCTGCAGTACCTTTAAAATTACTGTGTGTAAATACTCAGCTGGCTGTCCCCAGGTATCTTCCAAATCATCTGCTCCAACCAGAACAATGGGATTCTAGCAAGTTTGCCAAGCAAGAACTGCTGCCTGCTGACATTCTCTGCAGATCCAGTGAAGGCAAAGAGGTGTGTAAGAGATGCCTCTGTGTTTCTCCCTTTACTGCAGGGGCAAATGAACGGGATACAAGTCCTTACCAGGATTGGGAAATGTGAAGCTAAGAATGAATCAGGGAAGATCGCCTTGCAGGGTCAGATTCTGAGCTGGTGTAACCCGGAAGCTGCCACAGGCTTTCAGCCTTCCAAGCAGCTACTGTTTGCTCAAAGCTTCTCCCCATTAATATTTACTCATGAGGTAAATTGCAAATAAATGTTTTAAAGAGAACATACTTCAGGAGTGAATGTCACATTAAGGGGCTGTCACTGGAAGAGATGCGGGATACAGAAAAGATGCTGACAGGGACAGCTGGTGCATTGGGTCCTATTCTTAGAGAACATATTCAGCCAGGAGTGGAGATGAGTTCTGACACTGTTGAATATGATCTGAATAATGATATGTCATGTTTAATACATTCATAAATTTAGCCTTGCCTGGGCTCTGTGGAAGCACAGGGTGAGCTTAATTGCATGATGACACAACATTTGGCTAAGGATTTCCTAATGGGGCCAAGCCAGAATGCAGGCTGCAAGGCAAACTAGTATTTCCTTCTTTCATTGAACGGCTGTACAAAAGGCTGGGCCAGGATTTCCCGTCTTTTTGCTGACTCTGGGTTGGGAAAAGAAGATTATTCTTTAGTGAGGGAATGAGGATGGGTTCGCTCTTCTGTTCCTCTGTCAGGCCAGGCTGTAAAGATGTCAGGAGTTCCGGAGGGGTCCTTCTTCCTGCATAATTCCAGCCTATTAACCTTCTGAGGCCTCTTTGGTTAAATAGGTCTCCATGGCATGGTGAAAAAACTGGAGGTTTCTTTAACCTCAGAAGGAGCAAGGAAGAACCAGATTTCCCCTGGAGGGTACCCGTCACATCAATGTCCTGATGATAAGTCCACTTTCCCAGGAGGGCTTCCAATGAGAAACACACCACTGATCGTATGGAAGACAGATGTCAGGTCTTGGGCGGCCCCAGGTGCAGCCATGTGACTTCAAGGAACTACTGTTTCCAAGAGCTTGAGAACCACAGTCAGACTGAGCTGGTGAGGGCTTCAGGCTTCCTTCCTGTGCCATTTTGCAGAGCTAATGTGGGCCCTCAGCAAGATAAAATGCCACACCACCCATGCCCCCACAGCTGTTTTGTCCATGTTCCCAAGCCAATTCATGCCCTAGAATGCCTGGGAATGTTGCTTCCCCAAGAAGTCAGTAGAATTCTAAGCCAGGACTAGGGCTGACCCAGTCCTATATGGACAACATCTAGAAGACTTGGGGGAGCAGAGCATGGAAAGAGGGAGCATTGCTGATGTGGTTTCATTACTTCTGTATCACCACAGAGATTGGGGAAATTCCTGGAGTGTTGCAGCTGAGGCAGCCGGAAGTGATGAGGCCATGTTGTGTCTGCAGCAGCATCCACTCCCCCATTTTCTCCTACTGCTTAATTGCTTGAGAGTAGGTTGGAGCAAGAGATGGTCTTAGTCAGGTCCCCAACCCTATGTACATTTGATGCATCATCTAGTTTGGCTAGGGTTGCCAGACCCCAGCTGGTGGAAGCAGAGGTCCCTCTCTGCTAGGTTCCACTGACCCACCACCAATCAGGTGGCTGATGGGAAATTTATCCCCAAAAAGAGGGAAGCCCAGCTGACATGCAGTAACTTGTCTATGTCACTGCCCCATGTTATCACTAGGCATTATACCCTATGGATCAATGGCAAATCTAGCCTGAGTCTATTCTGGAACCAGGGTCTGAGGCAGAGGCAACAAAATCACAGTGTAGCTGCTGGAGCCACTCCTCAAAAAAACAAACCCAAAACCCAAGTTTCAAAAGATTAGGCTAGGGGGCTGAACTTGATGAGCACCCAAAGAAAGTCCCCTCATCCTCCACTGTTTCCAGTGGGGGAAAATAGATAGGCAGTAGTACAAGTCCAGCAGAATGTCCCAGAGAATCTCTGCAGTGAAAGGAGAGGCATTTTTGCAAGGGCAGCCCAGCAACAGAACCAGTGCAACGTGCCCGGCAGAACTGGTGTCACTGTGGCAGTGCCAAACCCAACAGGACCAAGTCCACATCTGAGAATCTCTGAAGTAGAAACTGAGGGGGAGGGGCATTTCTGCAGGGACAGCCAAACCAATGCGACAGTGTACTGGAGCCCAGCAGCAGAACCCAGTGCTGCCAAATTTTATCCAAGAGTTTTTGCCCAAATACCGAGGTGTCACCCCAACGTCACCATGTGAAGGCGACACTTCCAGCTCATTTCAGAAGTGATGTGAACACATTACTGAGGTCTCCCTCCAGCTCCTGGTAAGACCCTCCCCATCTCCTGCCGGTTGCCAGGAGGGGCCTGGCATTGCTAACACACACACTCTGGCAGGGTCTCTACATCAAAGACAAAAGGCTGCCAACCTCCGGGGGGTGGGGAGGGTGTACAGATCTCCGTACTATAGAACTCAGTTCTCCTGCAGGAAACGGCACCACTGGAGGGTGAACTCTGTGGAATCAAACCCTCCCTGAGCTCCATCCCCTCTACAAGTTCCAGCCCCAAATCTCTAGGAATTTCCCTGCTTAGTGGGGCAGGTTCTGTTCACCATGTGTGGTCTTATCAAGCAGATGCATGAGAGTAAAACTGCCACACACTTTTCTGAAGTGGATATGCCAACAGGCCTGAAGAAAAAATGTTCTTTCCCTCTAATAGAGCCTTAATGTGTAGAAATGGGCAATAGAAGCTTTTCATGGCATGGATAACACCCCATTAAGCCTCTGTTAAAACGATAGGGCATTTTTTTCTCTACTGGCCTGTTGCCATTCCTCTCACTCTCAGCAGAAAAAGCCAGGCACCATATGAAGAGGGCAGTAGACCTCCAGTTTTGCTACAAATGGTGAACTCTCACAGATCTCCTTTTGCCAAGGATTTTCTGGCTTTTAGTGCCTTCCATATTATTTTGGTTTGCTCCACTGCTGCTTTAGGAATTAGTTAGGATCTTGAGCAAGCCTTCGGGTTGCTATGGAAACCCAGTGGGCCTCTCAGAGTAACCACTGGGTCTTGAACAACAAAATTGTTGGGTGTTTTAATGGGCATTTTGCTTGTCAAGTGCTGAGGCTGGAAGGGGATGGGCAGTCTGTAAACATTACTCTTTTGATAATAAAGAACGGTTCTTCTGAGAACAACATTATGTGGTTCATACTGAGTTTCATAAAAAATAATGCATCTGTGTCTGCTGAATCTAAACAGAAATCCACAATGGCAGGAAAACAAGAAGGCCATTATTTCAAGCTGTCCTACAGGGGCTAAACTGTGGCTGTTTCACCAGCTTTTACATGAAGGAAGGAAACTATGAAAGAGCAGATATCATTGCCCATAGGTTGATTCAGCTTCATAACATCATCACAAGGCCAAATCTGGTGGACTGGCCATATGACAGCCAATGGGCTCTAGTGGTTAAATTGTCAGAGTGAGATCTGGAAACCCCAGATTCAAATTCCCATCCTGTCATGGAAGCTTGCTGGGTGACCTTGGCCTAATCAGTCTCTCTAACCTACATCATAGTGTTGTTGTGAGGATAAAATGAGAATTAGAACATGAGAGGATCATGTATGCTGCTCTAAGCTCCTTGGAAGAAATGTCAGGTAAAAATAGTACCTGATAGAATCAAGCAGCCTAAATGATACTCATATACCAAGATTGCTTCAGAGAACAGCCATCCTTGCAGCCATCCTTGCAGGTAGGAAGAAACAGAAGCTACATATTAGATTACAGAAATCATCACACAAACAAAATCTAACCATACACTCAAACATAGTTGTGGGCAAAAAAAGCTCTGCTCCAAGGCCATTCATAGTCCAGGCTCCACATAGCTGAGCTATAGCCTGTCTCCTTATGCCCCCCACCCAAGGCTCTTTGCTTTGCGAGCACAAATCTGTTGGTGGTCCCTGGCCATGGGAGGTACACCTGGCCTTGACCAGGACCAGGGCCTTTTTCATCCTGGCCCTGACCTGGTGGAATGAGCTCCCAGAAGAGCTGACAGCCCTGACAGAGCTGTCACAGTTCTGCAGGGCCTGCAAGATGGAACCCTTCCACCAGGTAGGCAAGGAAGATCATGAGGGCAGAATATTGACTCTATTTACATCAAGACTCCATAATTCTGGGTGGTTGAAGTCTGTGGAGTCAGGGTGGGAGAGGAACATTTTTGCTGCCTGGGGTTCGTTTCTATGACTAAGTTAATTGTTTTAATGTCAAGGTTTTATTGTTCAGTTTTAGTATGTAACCCACCATGAGCCAGCTTGTCTGGGAGTGGTGGGTAACAAATCAAATCAATCAATTTATTTTACAGAAAATGGAAAGGATGCTATGCCCTGCAAGCAGGAGCCACCAGCTCAATACAACTTAGATACACACATATATCTTTCTATCTCATCTAAGGCTCTATTTAAAGCTGAAGCCAGATCAATGAGGTAGGAGAACCATGACTGGGTAAAATGGGCATGTATTTGGTTGAGGAAGTTTGGATTTTATAACTCCCTGAAAATAAAGCAATGGCATACTGAGGAACAAGGTTCTAGTCTAGCCCTTTTCATAATGTCCTTGTTTTCCACTTAGAGGGAGCTGCTAAATTGGGGGAATGTAAGCTTTCACTTGCTTTCTCAAGCGGTGTGATCCACTTCACCACTTCATCATTGGGCCACAACATTACTAACTCCTTCTGTGGCATATAGAAATCAGGCTTAAGTCAGACTGCCTTGTATCTGAATCCATCAACATTTTCCCAGTTGCTGCTAAATGCACCTGGATATTAACTTTGCTGACACTGGAATATGGGGGACAGCCCTCAAATGGCTGATCTCCTTCCTACAGGGTTAGAGGGTTATCAGCTCACGTGTGGAGTCCCGCAAGGAGCGGTCATCTCTCCTATTTTATTTACCATCTTCATTGCTCAGCTGGTGTGGAGGCTTGGGCTGGGTTGCCATCAATATCCCATGCTCTCTCAATCTTTTATTCCTGAGACCAAAACACCAGGTCCCGAATGTGATTGTGGTTTAGCCCGGCAAACTATTTTCCATCTCTCACAATGAATGTGAGCATTGTACTTTCCAGGAAGATGTGATGGAGATTTTTGTACTTTCCCCAACTGAAATTGAGTGGATTGAAAAGCTAGATGCTAGTATTTAGGGGGATCACCCATTCTGGCTGCATCACCTTTGAACCTATTCGGTTACATATTTTATATTATTATATATATATATGTTTCCTGTACGTAGCTCTGCCAAATGATAAATAATACCCCCAACACATTTCTAATGATAGTTGGCAACATCAAAAACAAAACCAATAGATAATCAGCAGTATTACTAGAAACAAAATCAGTAATAACATCCACAACAACAATAAAGGTAAAAATAATAGGAAGGAATCAACAACAAAACCTGCAAGAAGGTCTATACCCCTCAAAAATCTTTTAATAGGAGGCTTGGATGGATTAGTGAAGGACTGGACAAGGGGTATCACTACCAACGCAAAACTGGAAGTTTTGTTGCCCCATCAGGATGATGGGCTAGGGAATCCATGAACATTGCCCCAAGGCAACAACATCACTTTCAGTTTCAAATCACAAGTGATGTCAATGTGACACTACAAATAGGTTTCCCAGGACACCCAAATTCTCACCCTGGATTGCCAGCACCCCTTGCCATCCTCAATTTATTATTTTGTCCCTTTTGTAGTAACACAGTGTAAGGACAGGAAGGAAGCACAAAGTTCATGTCAAATCATGCATTTTTATTTTCTGAGAATTAAATGTCGGGGTACCTGAACTTGCCACAGAGTATGCAGCAGATGACTTCAGTGAGGTTTCAGTAGCCAGCAGCTGCAACCAATCCTTTGAGAGCTCACCTTGAATTGCGATGTCTTTGTTGCCTGCTACAGGAAAGAGAATATCATTACTACAAGGAGGGAAAATCTTTTTGGCAGGATTTTGCTTATCCCAGTCACTTTTGCACCCTGTCTGGAAACCTTTAGAAGAAGAGAAGAAGAAGAAGAGTTGGTTCTTATATGCCGCTTTTCCCTACCCGAAGGAGGCTCAAAGCGGCTTACAGTCAGCTTCCCATTCCTCTCCCCACAACAGACATCCTGTGGAGTGGATGAGGCTGAGAGAGCCCTGATATCACTGCCCGGTCAGAACAGTTTTATCAGCACCGTGGCGAGCCCAAAGCCACCCAGCTGGTTGCATGTGGGGGAGTGCAGAATTGAACCTGGTATGCCAGATTAAAAGTCCACACTCCTAACCACTACACCAAACTGGCTCAACCCCTACTGTGTTAGAGATCTTGAGGATCTAGTCTTTATGAAGAAAATGCACTGACAAAGAAAATCACCTCATTTGTACAAAGTACTCAGATATTCACATAGCAACAGTTGCCACAGGGGGGGAGGGACTTGAAGCAGCTCCAGAAGTACTTCAGCATTGCTTTAGCTCAGAGCCCCTTGCCCCGTGCAATGGTTTATGTGTATATGGCAACACATCTAAAGAACCTTTTTTGGGGGAAAAAAGGCAAATGTTCTAACCTATCAGGATCCTTCCCTCCAGCCAACGCAGGGGCAGGAACCAGCCCTGACTCTCCTCTCCCCCCCTCCCCCCTCCCCCCTCCCCCATAACCAGCTCAGGAGATGTTGGGTCTGTGTTCATGTCATGAGCCCCTTCAGAGACCTCTTGATACCATTACTCGAGAGCCTTCCCTTTCCTCAAGCAACAGAAATGAGCAGATATACAGAAACCCACCCAAGCAAAAGAGGAAAAACACAGATTCTGGCACGCATAATGAATAAGAGATGAAGATACCGTGTGACTCCTCCTGCCTCTGAGATTTAGGGACTGCTGCATTTTCTGCATGCCCGCCCACAACACAAACAGTCACACACTGCAGTGGCAGCATGCATCCACACACTTCTAGGAGGTTCTTGAATGCTTTAATAAATAAAAAAAGTCAATTCAAAGTTATCGTTGAAGCTTTGAAGTTGTGATGGAATTGGCACAGCTCTCATTGAAGTGGTTTTGTTGGTGTCAGATCATAGTCTCTCACAATGATTTATTAATAAGTCCGTTTGATGGCACCAGCAACAGAAAGGTGTCCGAAAATTTCACAGGGACAGGTAAGTTTTACCCACACCACATGTCTGGAAGGCCAGCCCACAGCTTCCCACGCAGAAAAATAGAGAGGGAAAGAAAAAAAGACTGAGAATGGTGGACACTTGATCCAGGCGAGTGGGCAGGAAGGGGGGGGGGGGGAGAAACTGGCTCCAGAAAAAAATTTCCAATAAGCCAGTGTTCTACTATGAAGCTACTAGGAAATATTCTATTCCCAAATACCTCAAAGCTCAATGGCTTTAAAACGTTTCCTGATCAGCTACCTCGTAAAAGCTGCCTAGAGGTGTCTTGGAGGTGAGTTCCTAGCATGAATTTGAAAACAAAAATTTTATGAAAGGAACTCAATTTGAATTCAGAAGTGTCCTAAGAAGATGAGAATGGGGCATATTCCATAGTCCAATGAAAGAGGGAAGAACTGGGGCTGGCTGGCTGCACACCAGTTAAAAGGTCTCAGAAGAAGAAGAAGAAGAAGAAGAAGAAGAAGAAGAAGAAGAAGAAGAAGAAGAAGAAGAAGAAGAAGAAGAAGAAGAAGAAGAAGAAGAAGAAGAAGAAGAAGAAGAAGAAGAAGAAGAAGAAGAAGAAGAAGAAGAAGAAGAAGAAGAAGAAGAAGAAGAAGAAGAAAAAGAAAAAGAAAAAGAAAAAGAAAAAGAAAAAGAAAAAGAAAAAGAAAAAGAAAAAGAAAAAGAAAAAGAAAAAGAAAAAGAAAAAGAAAAAGAAAAAGAAAAAGAAAAAGAAAAAGAAGAAGAAGAAGAAGAAGAAGAAGAAGAAGAAGAAGAAGAAGAAGAAGAAGAAGAAGAAGAAGAAGAAGAAGAAGAAGAAGAAGAAGAAGAAGAAGAAGAAGAAGAAGAAGAAGAAGAAGAAGAAGAAGAAGAAGAAGAAGAAGAAGAAGAAGAAGAAGAAGAAGAAGAAGAAGAAGAAGAAGAAGAAGAAGAATTTTTTTGGGAGGGAGGCATGCTTTTTGTGCAAACATGTGGGGGAAAGTTTTTTTCCTCTCTCAGACTGGGTGATTGTACACCTATTCATTGCCCTGGGCAAGTTTTTTTTAAATAGAAAGCCCTGTTCCGGGTCAAGAGAGAGGGAGGCGTGCTTGAGGGAGGGAATTGGAGCTGGAGATCTCGCTACTTTGGTAATGCACGTGTCTTTTTCTCGTGGCTTGCTGGCTGCTCTCATCCTGCTCACGCTACATAGCATGGGTAATCGAGTTTATGCAATTCCTATGCAAGCGCTTTAAAATGGAGGATGTAGCTGCTGGTTTGCAGATGTAACGCTGGATGTTCACAACGTTGTGCAAAACGCCAAAAATATGGCATTTACCAGGTGCAGAATGGTCCTTAGTTTTCCTTATGCTATACTGAGATCAGCAACACCGTGCCCTGTGGGATTTTGAATTGAGCTATTGTCCAGAGCTAATGCCTGGGCCAGACTCACCCAATTCCCCACCACCTTTGGCTGGACCATCCTCGACAATCAGACTGGCAGGCACTTCACCTGAGGCCAGGAGAAGTGCCACCAGTTGAGCTACTGAAAGGAGAACCAAGCCAGGGGGTGCCAGTAGCTGACAGGAGCAGGAGCCAGCCTAGATTTAACCCAACACACCCATTGGTATCTTTGACCAACAACAGCCTAGTGGCAATCACACCAGCCAGGAGCTACCCCCTGCTGCCCCGGACGCTGCCAAGGAAGTGGCTCCACTTCCAAACATTGACGCAAGAGGTCTGCGTTACATCATTATGATAAACAATTGGAATCAAACAGAATATATGTTAGCAGAATAATCAAGAGGAACCATGATTGGAATTGCAGCTTTGTAGTGGTATATCTGGTCGACTTGATTCCAGTAAATATACTTTAATTTTTTTAAATGCCTCAATGTGATTTCAGTGGCTTAATAATATAATTTTGAATGGCTTTTAGTTTATCTCTGATGAAAAGTACATAATACTAGAAATGCGTCACAGAAGCTAATTTGGAGTACTTCAGCAAATGAATAGCCATTTTATCGTTGAGCACCTTTTGAGGCTGGCCTCATTGTTTACTTGAACAATTTATATCTCTCTGTGGCAAGTCTCCCTCTTTGCATTATATGGCGTGTGTGTTTTATGTATGCAATTGGAGCTGGATCCAGACTGGCTTTGTAGAGAGCATCTGGGGAGAATGTGAGCTCCACAGCACGCACAACATCTAGGAAGACCCTGGTTCTCACTTATGCCTCACAGATCAGGACATAGAAGGGGTGAGCAGGCTTGCCTGTTGGGAGCTGTCTATCACTGGCTGGGCCACCTCTCCATCACCATGGTTCATTTTTGCCAAGAGGTAAGGGAGCTAGAAGCCGGGTGGGGAACAGCCAAGGAGGTGGAGCAGAAAAGGGAAAGGGGAGAGAGATGAGGCTAACTGCAGAAGACAGCTGGCCTAGAAAATGCTGAGGACTCATCAGGAAGGAAGGAATGGAGCTGATGCTGAAGAACTGAAGTTCGTGCTGAACCCGCAAAAAACAGGCACAAACTGCATGACAGACAGTTTGTAACGCACTTCCTTCCTGAAGATGCTAGTGCCTTCTTTTAATGGCCTTGTCCTCTGATGCTGTGCACTGAAGGTACACCTGATTTGGCCTTTCCTTCTGGGCGTTGAGGGGGGGTTACACTTGCTAAGACCATAAGACAGAGGACTGGGCCAACATTACGCACAGAAGACCTGTGTGAGTCTCTTCATTCACTCCAAGAAAAGCAAATCTTTCTATAAAAGTTTCTTTATTAGAGCAAAGCAAGCTGCTACACATAAGGCATAGTTAGAACTAACATACAGAGCACCAGCAGACACATATAGAGTTCAGGAGTGGTGCCCCACATTCTGGGAACATAAAACAGGTACCGTGGCAAGGAAGTCACAACATCTTGATAACAACTATGGGTGAGAAAACGACGGGAAGAAGGGATACCAAACGGATGTCGGAGGGGGAAGGGAGGTGAGGAGAGGAATGTTAGGGTACCCGGCATGCTTTGGAAAACTGCAAAGGGAATTTGTCCTTGGGTGTTAACTGGGCCTAGGCATGGCAAGGGAATAAATCTGAACAGGACTACCTATTACTAAGTCATGACAGAAATACATGTGGGATTCTGACAACCTGCTCTTGGGTGGAAGGCTACTGGTGAGAGGAGTAAACACCTGCATTCCTGGCAAAAGGTACACTGGTGGAGGACAAAGGATTTTCAGCCTAAACTTAATTTGTTTCTTAGTATGCCTGGCCCCTTCAGAGAAAGCGACAAAGGCTTTGTTTGTATTCTCTGTAACTGTATTCTCTGTAGCAAATGCTGGCAGGGGCTCATGGGAATTGTAGTCCATGGACATCTGGAGGACCACAAGGTTGACTACCCCTGCATTAGACTACATGCTATGAGTTTGATTATTCCCTAGATCAGTTTTTGTCCTGTAGGCAATGAAAAAAAAAACAAAACCAATGTATTTCCTGTTGGAACAAGGATAGTTCACTATGATGACAATCAAATTCAGATGAAAATCTCTCGGCAAACTTCAAGCTACGCTGAGCTAGTTACACAAGGACCACTGCAGGCACTCCTGAAGAAACTGGTTAAATTACCTTGCTTAATAGACTCCAAGCTGAGGAATCCAACTGTAAAGTGTGCCTTCGAGGTCCCCAGAGCTAAGGAAAGCAAACTGCACATGGCTTTCCCATTCCAGGTGGCTTTTGAAGCACCAAGGAGGTTTCAATAAAAAGGGCTTTTGTGTCCTTGGGGTTTTCCTAGGGCAGCCATGTGCATCATTTTGCAGACATGCTGAGTGTTTCAGTTCCTGGTGTCTGTTGATGCTCACATAGTTATAGAATTGCATGGCGCATAGTGCATCCCCAAAAGTAGTTTTTTTGTTTTTTTTTAAGAAGATACCAGCAGTAACTGCCAACAAGAAATATACTTTAAAGAAGTAACTCTCATTCCTGGTGAGGATTAGTACTCATATTAATTTGATATGAACAGTTTGTTAAATCAAGCAAGTCTCTGGAGAACCAGCCTGAAACTTCACAGAATAGCCTAGTATTTTGACTAGAATAAAAATGAATGGAAGTGGGGGTTCTCTTTTCTGTTTTGCTATATTGAATATGTGGAAGTCTGCATCCCAGGATTGGCCTGAATTCTGCAAATAGGTGACAATTTCTGTGTGTGCTTCTTCCTCAAAAGAACCAGCATTTCATCACAGGAGAACTCAGCAGACTGGTACCTGAGTGGTGGGGCTGTGGGGGGAGGCTTTCTAGCAGTTAATGGAATTGAATGGTTCATTTGGATGGTCAGGCTGGAAAACACCTTTGTTGCTAACAGTGAGGGTTTTGCTTATTTTCAACAGCAAAATAGTAAATCAAGAGAGTACAATGAAAACAAGACAGTGGCAGTGATGCCCTCGTGGTTGTCAATCCCTGCTCCTTGCAAGACCTTGATTTTCAAAGACATAAACATCCCAGCTGGATCCTTGGGCATGAAGGAGCAAAGTGCTTCCCCATCTATTTTTTAGCTCCATTTGCTACTGTGGATGTCAGCCTCACATCCTTCCATTCAACTGTGCTCCCACCAGGGTTTTGCTTGTATTCTTGACCCTACAAGAGACCTGCATGGACTTTGTGTTTGTTGGGAGGGGGGAATCAAAGTACTCCCATAGTGCTTTGATTGTATCCTGGTGAATTCAGAGGCCTGTCGAGGTGAGGGGTGGGGGCACAACATTCTGCCAACACTTGGAGCTGCAAGTTGGATTCAGCTTCCTTCACTCCACCCCAGGCTATTTGCAAACAAAGCAAGAGATTGTTTCTTCTCTATCTTGCCTTGCCTCTGTTACTGTTTCTTTTAAAAAATACTTTGGTAAGATTGCAGAGTGGAGGCTATTGAGATGCCATAGCATGCAATCCGTTGGAATATGCAAGATCTGCAATGTGAATGATTCAGAAGCATATGAAGAGAATTCTACAGGGACCATCAGAGATGTATATTTAGCATAATCAGAGTAGGAACATCCTGACATTTTTCAAATGGCTTTTTCCTTTGTCCTGATCGGTTCATTTGGAGACTTCCTGCTCCTTTGAGCACACTTCCTCCCAGCTTGCCTCCAGAACAGACTGAAGGAATGCAGGACAGTATGACAAAATTTGAGTCCAATGGTACCCTTAAGACCAACAAAGTTTCATTCTAGGTGTGAGCTATTGTGTGCATAAACATGTTCTCAGACAATGAACTGATGAGTCCCATTTCAATGTCTGATGAAGTATGCATGCACATGACAGCTCACACCTTGAATAAATCTTTGTTGGTCTTAAAGGTGCTGTTGGATTCAAATTTTGTCCTGCTACTTCAGGCCCACAGGGCTACATACGTGAATGGAAAACAGTTTGACAGTTAGGTATCTCTTCTCTTCTCTTCTCTCTTCTCTTCTCTTCTCTTCTCTCATGGGAATTGTAGTCCATGGACATCTGGAGGACCATAGGTTGACTACCCCTGGTCTAATGATCCTGGAGGCATAGAATAAAAGCCTGCAGTGCTGTGGGCTTTCTGGAAGTGCAAACAGTGCAAATTCACATCAGTGACTTTGTGCTTGCATTGTCTTTCTGCTGATGATATTGTGGACTTGAGCTCATCGCTCAGAATATCTCTGAGACCTTTTATCAGTGTCTCATCTTGGTGTTGCTGTATGATGGTAATAGCTTCCAAATGTGACCCATCTCTGGGCTTGTAATGAGCTCTCTTGACCGATGGATTGTAAGAGGGATGTGTTCATTTCAAAACCTCATCTCATATCAAAAGGAGGAGCAACGCTTTTTCAGCATTAGGACACCAAATGGATATTTTGTCCTATGTCGAAAGAATAGGTTCTGATAGCATGCGCAAACTATGTTGACCTAATAAACACTCCTTCCACCAATGATTTATAGATACAACAACAGCCATTCTTTATCTTGGGAGAGAGCTCACCATTCATCCAATTTTCCAGAAATAAGTCTTGAAATCCACAGCTGAGCCAAGAATCAAACCTGCAGTTCCAGTTTTCCAGCTGTCTAATTGGCAGCAGACCAGGCTAGGATAGAGAAAGAGGTGGTTGACCTTGAAATGCCAGATCTAAAATTCAGGACCTCCATTCTGCTTTCTACTGCAACTTTAGTTGGTTGTTACATGATTTAACTCATGAGTTGAATTCTCATTATTGTTGCTTTGCCCTCCTTTGAATCCATTCAGATTGGTATTCAGGCAGAGGGTCATTTCTCTGCCCCTCTAACTCACTGACTTCAGTAATCTTGTCCTTTTAGGTTTAACTGGACACTAAAGGTTAGAGTCTTAAACCAGTCATTTTAAAGGAAGAGGTGATGGGGTGGGGGTGGGGGGGCGGAGACTAGGAAATATGGAAGTGGAAATGTTTTTCATTTGCATCTGAATATACAAAATCTCATTGCTACCAAGTGGTGATTTATTGCATCAGCAATATGTTCCCTATGAATAATTCATTGCGGTTTTATGATGGTTTTATTGTCAGGCAAAGCTCTCCCCCGCCCAGCCCGGTGTCTGGGTCTGCAGAGGCTTCAAGCAGCATCCCTCCCACCCCACCACTTAAATAATTAGTCACTCTACAAAAGCGACAAATGGGTTTTTGTTCTTCACCTGCTCCAGCTCCTCTCCTCCTTCCAGTCTGGGCTTACTGGCCTTGCCAGAATGCTAAATGTGAGCCCAAGGGGGACCTTAATGCCGGCTGCCTGTCTACAGGAATCCTACTTCATGAAAAGCCAGTTGTGGTATAGTAGTGTAAGAGTGTCAGACTGGAACCTAGGAGGGCCAGGTGTGAATCCCCACTGTGCCAAGGAAGCTTTGACCAGACACACATGCTCAGCCTAACCCACTGCACAAGGTTAAAGCACAGATAAAACAAAGGGAGGGGCGAACACAGCTGCTTTGGGGAAAAGATGGGGCATTTATCTATCATCTATCTATCTATCTATCTATCCATCCATCTATCCATCCATCCATCCATCCATCCATCCATCTATCATCTATCTATCCATCTATCCATCTATCCATCTATCCATCCACCCACCCACCCACCCACCTACCTACCTACCTACCTACCTACCTACCTACCTACCTACCTACCTATCTATCTATCTATCTATCATTTCAATTTATATACCACCGCATTTCCTCGGAACACGCAACGGTTCACAGAACAAAACATTAAAATACAATAAAACCCCATAAAACCCCAATTTACAATAAAACAAGCAATTAGTCATAAACACCAATAATCTATCTGTCCCATCCCACCTCGTTCAGATGGTTCAGACAGAGGCCGAGTCTTCTTCCACTAGGAGTGAGTGGGTCCATCCATTCATTGTAGTTCACCCTTTTCACAGGAAGCCAAGGCAGATTACACTTAGTGAGTCAATACAATCAACCAAATGGGATATTCGGTCAACAACTGTGGAACCAGAAAGAAGAGTTGGTTTTTAAACCCTGCTTTTTTTCTACCTTAAGGAGTCTCAAATTGTCTTCCCTTCCTCTCCCTGCAACAGGTACCTTGTGAGGTGGGTGGGGCTCCAAGAGGTCTAAGAGAGCTGTGACTGGCCCCAGGTCAGCCAGCTGGCTGCATGAGGAGGTAGAGTGGGGAATCAAACTCAGCTCTCCAGATTAAAATCCATCGTTCTTAACTACTATACCGCATAGTAACATGACACATTGGAGTGGTGTAAAAAAAATTACATAATAATAATTTACATAATACTGTAATAATGACTTACAGTAAAGGAGACACAGTGATACAGGTATAAATGTTTAGGTATATAAATGGAGGAAATAAATGTTCACAATATAGCAGCACAGTAGCACAGTTAAAGGATTATTAAGGTTTGTGTCAAGCTTTTTGTTCCATGTAATTCCATGCCTCTTTACTTAGGCCAGTGACACCTCCCTGCTTTACAGTTCCCAATCTCCAGATGGTGCCTGGAGATCTCTTCGAATTATAGCTGCTCTTCAGAAATAGCTGCTTGGTAGCAAATACTCTAGGGTATCACATTCCCAGCAAGCTCCATCCTTTCTCCAAACCTCACCAGCCTCAGGTTGCACCCTGAAATATCCAGGAACTTCCCAACTCAGAACTGGCAGTCCTAGCTTTGATCAAAGATGTTAATGATTCACAATAAATCATGGCAATGAATGGAAGAAATACACAGTACTGGTGGGTGTTGTGTTGTTGTTGTTGTTGTTTTTTCCTGTTGGGGGGTTTATACAGTGCAAACCAGGAATTCTGAGTTTTCTCCAACAGGCATCCTCTTTAAACTTGGATCATCTTTGTGTTATCTTTCAGAACGAGCAGTAACTGTTGTGCTGGAGCCAGGAGAATAATCCTGCACTTCAGACAGAAGAAGAAGGGTACTTTCATCCCTGAGACCTCTGCTATGTCATTAGGAAGTGACTTACCCTGGAGGGATCTGCTGCCGCCACTGCAGATCCATCACTGACTGGACTAGGCACACCTGACAGCAGGCATGAGAGATAGAGAACTTCCTAGCTATAGAAGCAGCATTGACCGCTGTTGCAAATCTAGCCACACAGGTGGCTGTCATATTTCCTTCCCTACCAATATCAGACTCCCCTTTTCCCCACCCACCCAGGACACCCCTTTGGGATTAATGAGGGGCTGCAACTTCCTAGCTGCCTCTTTCAAGGCTGTCATTAATCCCCCAGCAAGGTCTGGAATGATACATTAAACAACCACACATCTGAAATGCAAACGAAGAGATACTGTCTGGATTGAATGCAGGGAATGAATAATCAGAAAGGCTCCTTTTATCTGGAGCCCCTGCAGGGGGACATTTAGATCAAAACACACAAGGGGAGAATTCTGGACTCTGGGAGACAGGTGCCAATTCAAGGGATTTTGGTTCATTCACATAGAGAGCACAAGGCACCTTTTCATTTCGCAAGTGGGCGGGATAGACAACAAAACAACCTGAAAAGCAAACAAGCTCTTTGCTTTTGTTCGGGCAAGGCGGTTTTGGCTGCCGTTTGCAATGAGGGAGTAAATGACTCCGTTAATTAGTTTTCATGCCTATAGAATATTGGGAGAAAGTGTGAATCCCAAACTTTGCAAATCAGAAATATGTACAAATTAATATGCCTGGCCATGGTTTTGAGAGAGTCCAGGCATTTCTCTGCCATATTCAGTGCAATGAATGGATGGCTTTAATTAGCCTTTCAAGGTTAGAAAAACTGGGTGACACAGGCAAGTTGGGCCAAACACAAGGAACTGGTCCACCCTGTTCTAGGAAAAAATGGCAGGACAAATGAAAACCTTTTGAAATCTCCCCCTCCCCTTTGTAACAGAACTTGGATTGTAAAAGGATGCCAGAAGGAACATGCATATTACATCGCTGAGTCAGAGCCAGATCAAAGTCCCTCTCTCTCAGCACTCAACACAGTGGCCAGGCAGAAAATCCAGGGATGCTTCCATCCCCCATACCTTGTCCTTTCCCTCTGAAAATCAGAGCAAGGTAGCCTCTGAGCCTCTAGAGCTAACAAACAGAGATGGTCCAATTCTCCACACACTTGACTCTTTTAAAAGGTATATATGCTAGTGCCAGTACGGCAATCAATTTGCACAAATTAAGTAACTCTAGATCCAGTTCTGAAATAAGGTCACCGAGCTGCTTTTCCCCCAGCCTTTGCCAGAGCCGAAGGCAGAGTTGGAGACGTGGAGTGAGACAGAACAATGATCAGCCGTGGGGCCACTGTCCTTGCTCAGGTCAACAGCTCAGTGGTGCAGCAGTGATCTGTAAAGATGTCTTGGGCTATCCTGGGCATCTAGAACAGGGGTAGTCAAACTGCGGCCCTCCAGATGTCCATGGACTCGCATGCATTCGCTGGCAGAGGCTCCTGGGAAATGTAGTCCATGGACATCTGGAGGGCCGCAGTTTGACTACCCCTGGTCCAGACTAAGAGCTGGAGGCCCCTCCTCCTCCTTTCCAAGATGTTGTGAAGTTCACTGAACAGGTTAAAACATACCTTTCGCCTGACTTGGGCCTTTTCTTTCTCCTGCCAAAGAAAAATGAGTCCCTCTCAAGCTGAAATGGCAGCAAATCACTTGGGCTTATGAAATTTGACTGGTGACCCAAAATGGCCCGTGCTCCTTATTGGCAGAAGGCTTCTCTCAGTTCTGTCTGCTGACCTGAGTCAGCAAGCAGGCTCTGCTTGCTGAAAGGCCCAGATTCAGACTCAGGTTTAGAAGCCTGGGGAGTCCTCTGGAGAGCTCAAAGAGCCATTGCTACTCAAAACACACACTGCTGGCCTGTTAATAGGGCTACCAGCTCTGGGTGGGGAATTCCTACAGATAGTCTGAGGAGGTGGGGTTTGGGGAACGGAGCCGTAGAATCCACCTCTCAAAACTACCATTTATTCCAGGGGAACTGATCTGTATCTCCTGGGAATCAGTTGTAATCCCATGAAATCTCCATCCACTAATTTGGCATCCCTATAAATTGACCAGCAGTCTGACTCTATAGAAGGCAATTTCATAGAGCCAAGGGAGTCAGTAGGGTGTTATAGTTGGAGCTGTATTTATTTGCTTACTTACTTTGGTGTCTTGTCTTTCTCCTGAGATTAACCACAGATTTTACATTTTTAAAAAAGATGTAATAAAAACAGCATAACAATAAATATAACAAAATTACAAACTTGGGGGGACAATGCAAGAAAAACAGTGTAATACATACAATAATCATTGCAATAATGTGCTCACAGAATGACTTTCCCATTTAAATAGGGATTAGAAAGACTGAATGTCCAGGTCTTGGAGAAGGATGGAGAAAATCATGCAGTTCTTGAGACATTGGCAGTGCTCTAAAGATATTAAATTGTCCAGTGCCCATAGTATAACTAACTGAGACTGTAATTAGGATCCTAATTGAAGAACCAGCTTGGCGCGGTCCTGCTGTAAGATTGCCTTCCCTCTGTGTGCTAATTTATGTGCCCACATCTACTGATCTTGCTGAGCAACAGAGCACCCAGCCAGTATACATGGAGAACTCTAGCGTGTTCCAGGTCAGTGTAAATTATGTGGGTTTGTAGGAAATAACGCCAGGCTAGTGGGCAAATAAACAGCCAGTTTGGTATAGTGGTTAGGAGTGTGGACTTCTAATCTGGTGAGCTGGGTTTGATTGCATGTTCCCCCACATGCAACCAGCTGGGTGACCTTGGGCTCATCACAGCATTGATAAAGCTGTTCTGACCGAGCAGTAATATCAGGCCTCTCTCAGTTTCACCTACCTCACAGAGTGTCTGTTGGGGGGAGAGGAAAGGGAAAACAATTGGAAGTCGCTTTGAGACTCCTTCTGGTAGAGAAAAGCGGCATATAAGAATCAACCTTCTTTATTGATCTCAGCGGTGAGTACATGTTGAAGGAAGCAACAAGAAGACTGGAAACCTCCAAGAAAACTCCAATTTATATACAGTATAAAGGTAAAGATATCCCCTGTGCAAGCACTGGGTCATGTCTGACCCTTGGGGTGACGCCCTCCAGCGTTTTCATGGCAGACTCAATACGGGGTGGTTTGCCAGTGCCTTCCCCAGTCATTACCGTTTACCCCCCAACAAACTGGGTACTCATTTTACCAACCTTGGAAGGATGGAAGGCTGAGCCAACCTTGAGCCGGCTGCTGGGTTCGAACTCCCAGCCTCATGGTCAGAGCTTCAGACAGCATGTCAGCTGTCTTACCACCCTGTGCCACAAGAGGCTCCTATATACAATATATACGAACAAAAAGGATCTCCCCCAGCAGAGCCCGATGGGCTCAGCTGCGCCTGATTGATTTTAAAGGATTGGCTTCTGCAGTGGGAAGCCTCGCAGTGCATTGGCCGTTTTCGGAACTGTTTGGATCCTACCTCGGCCCTCAAGCTTGGCCCTCAACAGATCCACATACACAACAGAACAGTCTGCAACCCACTGCGAGACATTTTCCGAGAGCAGCGGGTAATAAATAAAGGAATGAATAAAATAAAAAACAAACAAGCCAAACTGCCATTCTCTATCCATTGCCAGGCTTAAACTCTGAGGTGCACCCAAGAGCAACCTGCTCCTCTCAGCCTGCCAAACCTCTCCTCCTGACTGGGGAGAAGTTGCTGTGAAGGACTTTTGAGAGGCCCATTCAGCGCTGTGCAGTAACAAAGGCCTCCCTTAAGGCATTTGCTGGCAGGGGGCTCATGGGAATTGTAGTCCATGAACATCTGGAGGACCACAGGTTGGCTACCCCTGCCTTAAGGGATTCAGAACATCCATCAATCTTTTTCTCTTAGCCCTTTCAGCAAGCTCAGTTTGACTCATTGTCACAGCTACAGGGCAGACTCAATGGCCAAAACTTAACTACATTAGAGATTATCAGAGTCCAATTTTGTTATGAATATAAAGCACATCACTGAGAATGTACAGAGTGCCTTTTCTGCAGCTCTGGAAAAGCTCAATCAGCCCACACACATCTTGGATTCTGGTCTCCCCTGACCCCTCCTATCTCCTTGTTTAATTGGACTGCATCTCATGAAAATGTTGACAGGATGACGGTAATCATTTTGATTTTATTTCAGAAAGGAGAATCTGCCCGGTTGGTTAGCCGTTCTGCTCCTTTTTAGGTCTCAAAAGATGAGGGAAGGTGACTTTGTCTTTCTGGACAGCTAGAATGCCATCTGGAGACATACCTATTGATTTGAAATCCTGATGAATCGGAGAAGGAAGTATTGTTACCTGGCACGCACATAGTTGCTGTGATCACAGCAAGTTTTGTGACCTCTGTGGGTGTCCTGAAAAGACAGAGCCTGGAAAAGTGAACACCTTGGGGGATTGCTAATTGGTGCTGAGCTCCGGATGGTTGGACTGGGCCAAGGCAGCCTTTATCTTGGAACTAACTCTTTCACATTGATGGACACCTTTCCCAATTGGTAGGAACGGACTTCTCCAGGCACCCAGGAATGAGCATGGCAGAGGTATCGGGGAAGGGAATTGGTTACTTGACAATTTCTGGAAGTGTTGGGGAGGGGGAGGGGGAAGACTGGAATTGCACGTAAAGTCTCCTTCTTGAGCTTGGCTCACCAATGTCACACACACACAGTCTTTGTGCTAAAACACATTGCAGGCACAATTGCAGAGTGGTCAGAGTGAGCCAACCTAGCCTTAGCCAAGGAGAACCAGCTGCAAATAGGGAGTTGTCCTGAAAGCAGTGAGAATGTAAGACAAACCTGGCTAGATCAGCCAGGGAAGGATTAATCACTGGGCTGTCCTGGGTTCCTTGATGGGGGTTCCTAATCACCACCAACCACACCCCTTTGACAGAGGGGCAGCTAGTTCAACAGCAGCAGCTTCTCATACTTGCCCCAGGTGGGGCTCAGGCAGCAGTTCCCCATCCACCCCTTGCTTGGACCCTGGTGGGATGGGGCAAGTGCATGAGGGGCCCAGTGCAGGTGGCAATGATTCTGGGGGCTTATTTTGGTTTGTTTGGTTTTTTCCCCAGGGCTCCAAAATTCCAAAGATTACCCCTGTAATCAGACCAAGGTAGGTCCATTTAATCCCTCATTCTGTTTCCCCATCCGATCCAACCAGATGCATCGAGGAAATCCAGAAGGAAGAGTAAGAGAGAAGCAAAGAAAAGTACAATAGTGAAGTGAAACATTACTGCCCGTCCCAGAACTGGCATGCAGAGGTTCTCTACCTTTGAGCATGGAGGGTTTCTAATGGCCATGGTTACACACATGTGCTTCTGGAATGTATTTCATCCTCTTTTCAAAGCCATCTCAGTGAATAGCCTGCACTGTATCCTGCATGCAAATTTCACATGTTAATTATGCGCAGTGTGAAGCCATGGTCCCTTTCTTGTGTTCTGAAATCTACTGACAATCGATTTCATTCACCCTAAAGTTACGGGAGAGGGAGGACGGGCTTCCTACTATGCGTAGTTTTATAGACCCCTTTATGCCAGGCTTGCTAAGGTAGAAAAGACATTTCACACAGACGTCCCTGGAAGATTCTGCCCAGCGGCAGAGTTTGGGATGCCTCTGGTGTTTTTTCTGAACTTGCTTTTTAAAAAAAATCTTCCCCTTTCTCTGGGTCTACCTGGGTATCATGTTGAACAACTCTTATTGGGGTCAAGATTGTCTGTATCCATTTTTGCTCAGCAATGCTCATCCCAGTTACTTTAAATAATTCAGGCCATCACAAATCCCTTGGCATGAAGAAGGCGATTAGGAATTAATAGGCATGAGCTGGAGTAGCAGAGCCAGTTTCTTTGTTTTTTTAAAAAAATAAATTAGTTTAGATAGAGCACATGAGAGAGGCATTTTAAGTTCTGCATTACTTATTGATGTCCAGGCTTTAATGCCAGTCTGCCCCCAGCCAAAACCTCCCCATGAAAGAGAATCCTACTTGTTTCTCTGTGGCATTCTTTTGTGTCTGTCGTCTGACACTGAAATCAGGTAGGGGAGATTTTATTACAAAATCCCAAGTTCTACTAAGACATGCAGGAGTTCCAGGAATACAAATGTATACTGTAATAAGGCCTGCAGCTTTGATGATCTTGATGCATTTCACCCAGCTGAGCACATGTCATATCAAGATGCATAAGGCTGTCGAACGCATGCATACATTCATGCTAATGCTGAGAAGGGCGGATGTTCCTGATTTGGAGTCAGATCTGGTTCCCTTCTGAAGAGGGCTCTCTGCCTCTTCTTAGGGAGACACAGACTTGTGTTTCTACTCTTGCTCTCTCTCTCTCTCTCTCTCTCTCTCTCTCTCTTTTTATGCCATAATGGTCAGAGCGCCGGACAAGGGTCTAGGAGACCTAGGTCAAATCCCAAGTGAAGTTAACTGAGGAACTGAGCCCACCTCCACCAAGGCAACCTTAAATGTTCTGCCTCTTCTGCTTGCCAAAACCTCAGTGGGCTGGGATTTCAGCAGACTCCTGGGCAATCTGTCTCAGCAGCTTCATGTCTCTGCAAATGACCCCGGGGGCTGCCATTAGAGTTGCCAATGCCCAGGTGGGGCCTGGAGATCTCCCAGAATTATCACTGATCTCCAGACTGCAGGGATTAGTTCCCCTGGAGAAAATGGCTGCTTTGGAGGATGGATTGTATGGCATTACAAGCTACTGAGATCCTTCCCTAGGCTGCATCCCCAAGGACGTGCCAACCAAGGGCTAGTAACCCCAGCATATCCCTCTTTTCTATTGCCTTGGGGAGAAACAGAATTTTTCCACTGCCTTTTTCTGGATTTCTTTCTTCTTCTTTTTAACAACTGTGTTAAAGAAATCAGAATGTATTTTGCTCCTCAACAGTTCTGCTTAAGCAAATCTTTTTGCAACTGCCAAATTTCTAATGCTCCACAGGGATTTGTTATGAGGTTTTATCACAAATTGTATAGTCATCTGCTTCCACCATTGCCAAACTGCATGCATCACAGGGATGACACCGAATCCACCTCTTTGATAACAAAACGGGGCTTTAACATTGGCTTTGTGGGTTTGTAGTCGCATTAGGGCCTATCAAAGTCAGCCCCGTTCACTGACAGGCATCCGTCTTTGCAAACAATCACCCATCCCCCAGCTTCTTCATAAAATAGAAGCCACCCTCAAAAGCTATGTGCAGCCCCTGAGATGTGAATTGACAGTTTTGGACTTGGTCTGATCAGCTGCCCCAGTTTCCCCTGGAGGGACGTTCTGCTTTTTATCCTGTTATCCTTTTTATCCTTTTTTCCCCACCCTGCCTGCATGACCTTTCCTATGCCAGTGAAAAAGGCTGAAGCTGAAAGGATTATTTGAAGCAAAGATCAAATTCGACAAATTTCACCAATTTGCTGTGTGCTCTGAATCCAAGTTCTCTGGCCATCAAGGTACATGCCCCCTGGGACGTGGGGAATCAGCCACATAATCACAAGCCCGGAGAGTGGTGTATGTTTCATATTGTCATGGATAGAAGATTCTTCACAGGCCCAAGAGCATTTGTCTGTGTGGACAAAGGAGGAGGAGTGATTCCTCTCCCACAAGGCTCCAGGGCCATGCAAAGAAAACAGGATGGACTACGGAGGGCCCACTGGGGAAATCTCACTGTATCATCCCATACTGCTTGGGATCTGATTAAGAACATAGGAATATAAGTGCCATACTCACCAAAGACCATCAAATCCAGCACTCTATTCACATAGTAGAAGTAGCAGTTCATCCATGTAGCACTTTTAGCACATGATAAGGGACCCATGGTTAAAGGGGCCCTGTCCCTGTCTTGCTGGCAAAGCCCCTGAATTGAGTGACAGAAAGCTTGCCGGAGAGCACATGCACAGAGAGTTTACACGCATACTTCTGGCGCTTTTCTGCCCCACCAGCTTCAACTGAGGCAAGGAGCCTCATTGCCTAGATTGTCAAGCTGCAGAGAAGGAGTTGGAGAGGAGAAGGCAGCAGCAAGTGGGAGGTGATTCAGCTGACCAGATCTGAGGCAGTCTTTGGATTCCATCTCAGTAAATACTTTGAAGGGATTTGTTCATTGCAATGTAGCAGAAGACAGGCTTTGCGGCCTTCCATTTACTATGATTGATAACACATGTTGTTTATCGCATGCCTAGCTGAATGCAGTTGTAATTCTAGTATTCTAAAAGGGGGATTCTACCTAATTGTAGGTCAATAAGCCTGCTTTCTGTAGTGGGGAAACTGTATGCCAGGCACCTATTAAATAAACTTATTGCTTGGATGTCAGAGCATAAGATTCTATTGGGGCCCTTATCTGAATGACTTAAGAAAATAATCTAAAAGGGGATTGAAACGGGGACTTAAGTGTATCAAATGAAGAGCATAACCTATTCTTTTCTGTGTTAATAATGTCGATTATTTGTACTGTACCATCTTTAATTTTGGAAAATAAAATAAAAACTTTGCTATAAAAAAAAGAAAAAGATTCTAGGATTTGAACAGGTTGGTTTTTGCCAAGGAAGGTCTACCTAAGATCATTGTATTGTCTTTCTCTTTAAATTAATAAATATAGCAGGAGACAGGGACCTGAATTGTTTACAGCATTCCTTGATCTCAAGGGAGCTTTTGATTCCATACCCAGAGAGCTCCTTTGGGAGAAACGGGCCAAGATGAACATGGACAGGAGATTGTTATTTTTAATCAAGAAGCTGTTGTCAGATTAGCTATACTCTTACTGAGAATTTAACCCCTAAAAACGATGCTAATAAATGAGTAAAACAAGGCTTTAAAATATTAGTCCCTTTTCTTTTGAATCTCTTTATTCATGACCTTTCCCTATCCCTGCTATGCATAGATGGCCACTGCCCCAGTCTTGGCTCAATTCGACTTCTACTGCTCCTATATGCAGATGATGCGGTTTTATTCTCCTGTCCATGTGTTGGGCTGAAGCATCTCCTTTATCAGCGTTTAGATTACTGCAATAGAAATAAGCTGTCATTGAACTATGAAGAATCTAAGATCCTAGTTTTCTCCAAATCATGGAAACCCTCTGCATGGAACATCAGGGGTAATTACATTGAACAGGCGAGGCATTTCATCTGAGAATACATTTCCATTACAATGCAAGCTGGGTAACACATTGTAAACTTGCTATAAACATAGCAAAAACACTAGCAATAATTCATTTTTTTCTACACAAAAGGAAATCAATTTGTGCCCACAGCACTTAGGGTCTTCAATGCTAAATATGGCTCTCAGTTATTGTAGGATCTCCAATCTGGATAAGTGCCGTCAATCAAACTGTTGAAAGCATCCACTCTTCATTTCTGCTCAGAATATTGGGAGCTCCAAAATGTGTACCAAACACTGTGATGTGTTTGGAAACAAATCAAACACTGCTGACAACTAGAGCATGGCTGTCAGCTATTAAGTTTTCGCTGCATTTACTATTTATTATAACTGATCTTATATTTTTAACACTCACTGAAAATCAGTTTCAATGGACAAACTTTATGGAGAGTAAAATTAAATCTATGGGAATAGCATCAGAAGATTTGACCCAGGAATCTGAAACATCTGCCTATGTAATCATAAAGCACAGAATCCTGACCATAGAGTATTTAGACCTTGTCAGAGCTGCTAAGAAAACTTGCTCTCCTTTGCCTTTTGGCATAACACTATATTTTCACCATGAATTTATGTTTATATCACCTAACAAACCCACAATAACATAAAGCATATATGCTTGCTAGGTTCAACACTTTGCCCTCCAAAATAATGACAGGGAGATTTCTCAATATTCCCTATTCAAATTGTCTCTGCCTTTGCAACCAAAGCTGCAAAGACTTGGTTTCACATACACTGTCCACTATATGGAAACATTAGGGCCAAATTCTTGCATCCGCTCCTAATTAGGAAGTGGGAGGCTTCTGACAAACATAAGATCCTTATGATGCTAAATAGTCAGAATCCCAACTACAATTAGAATACAAGCATCTTATGTTTAATGTGGTGTATTTTTCTGGTTATTGTATTAGCTGTTTGTGCTGTATGCCAACAAAGGTGTTGTTGTTGTTGTTGTTGCAAGAAGTCCTTCCCCACCTCCCACCCCCCACTCGTCTTTAGGTACTCCCCTAAGGTGTGTACTCAGGGACAAAGGAAAGCCTGGTGTCAGCTAAAGTCCCAGAAGAATCCCAGAGGTTCTCTTTTGTAATGGGCGCGGACAAATCTACCTACTCACAGGAGCTGCAGAACACATTTTATTGCAACTCGATGCAAACTAACATTGTTTCTTGTGTCTCTTATTCACCTTTTTCCCTAAGCTAAAGAGCTGCCTCCCTTTCTCCTGATCTTGAGTCCCCAGCTGCCCCTTAGCCACCAGCTGAGGATGGGGGGAGGTGGAATAGGATTGCCAGATTCAGGTTGGGAAATTCCTGGAGATTTAGGGATGGAATCCAGGAGAACAGAGGCCTCAGTGGGGTGCTGTGTCACAGAGTCCACCCTCCAAATCATCAATTTTCTCAGGGGAACCACTCTTTGGAGATTTGGAAGTTGGCATCCCTATCCTGGCTACTTTTTGTTCCCTTTATGACCTGATTCCCAGTCTAAGGAAGCCACGTTCTCCCCTACAAGTACCATCTCCCTGGCCTTTGGCCACGCTGGCAAAGGTGGAGTCATTCTTCCCTTCTGGCTGGATGGGTGTTTTAAGGCAGGGGTAGTCAACCTGTGGTCCTCCAGATGTCTATGGACTACAATTCCCATGAGGCTCAAGGGGATTGTAGTTCATGGACATCTGGAGGACCACAGGTTGACTACCCCTGTTTTAAGGCACTTAGTTGGGTATTGCAGTTCTAAAATACTATAATCCACCAGGGTTACACTCTTGCACAGAGTTGGGGTATAAATATTTAAAGCAAATAAATAAATAAATTGCAAAAGAGCAGCTATTTTTAACCTCACAAGCTTTTGCCTGATTATTACCGAACATCTTCCTTAAATATATAAACTGCAGCTTTCTTAAGTTATCCCTGTTTATTCATTTAAAAAATTCATACACTGCCTCTCACCCCTCCCCTCCTGGGGCATCCAAGGTGGCACTACTGAAGTGTGGATAACTCTTCTTGCCAAAGCATCTGCTGAAGGCAGCCGGCAATATGTGTCTGGCCAGGGGTGTCTGTGGTCTGTTTCTCTCCATGCTGTTTCCAAAAGCAGGCAAATTTGAGAGGGGCTGTGGCTCAGGGGCAAAGCAGTTGTTTTGCATGCAGAAGATCCCTGGTTCAATCCCTGGCTTCTCAAAACCATTTGGCTGTACCTGAAATGAAGGGCTTCAGCATGAGAGATATATTGTAGACTTGCTGTCAATCTGAGTATAACATACTGACCTTCACAAAACAAGAGTTTGATACAGAATATGTCTGTATATTCACATCTCTAGTTATTACATCAGCATGACAGGCGGTGTGTGTATGATTGAACCAGATGGGGCTAGAAAGAGCTATGCAGAAGACTGGAGATACTGTGCTTTATGAGTACCCAGCCTTGTAGAAGAAGAAGAGTTCTTATAGGCCACTTTTCCCTACCCAAAGGAGTTTCAAAGTGAATTACAATCGCCTTCCCTTTCCTCTCCCCCCAACAGACACCCTGTGAGGGAGGTGAGGCTGAGAGAGCCCTGATATTACTGCTCGGTCAGAACAGTTCTACCAGGAGGAGTCTCAGTGCGGCTTCCCATCGCCTTCCCTTTCTTCTCCCCAAAACAGACACCCTGTGAGGGAGGTGAGGCTGAGAGAGCCCTGATATTACTGCTCGGTCAGAACAGCTCTACCAGGAGGAGTCTCAATGCGGCTTCCCATTGCCTTCCCTTTCTTCTCCCCAAAACAGACACCCTGTGAGGGAGGTGAGACTGAGAGAGCTCTGATATTACTACTCGGTCCGAATAGCTCTACCCAAAGGAGTCTCAAAGTGGCTTACATTCACATTCCCTTCCTCTCCCCTCAACAGACACCCTGTGGGTGGGTGAGGCCCTGATATTACTGCCCAGTCAGAACAGCTTTCTCAGTGCTGTGGTAAGCCCAAGGTCACCCAGATGGCTGCATGTGGGGGAGGAGCGGGCAATCAAACCCGACTCAGCAAATTAGAAGTCAGCTATCCTAACCACTGCGCCAAGCTGGCTCTCACTATACCAAGCTTGTACCAGCATGTTCTTTCCTTTCCCTGCATGGACTACCTGTTTTCTTCCACCTCACAGTATCCTTTTTCCTCCCTGTTGCTTCCTGACTCATTCCATCTTGTCAGCAACTGCCTGTCCCGCCCTATGATTTAGCCAGATTGGTAGTGCTTTGTAGCCCTTGTTTGGCTTGAGGACACTACTGGCTCTCCATAAATTTCTTTGAAGCTCCAGCTGCACCCATTGAGATCTGACTTCTAAGCCCTGGCTTTCAGTGGTGGTGCAAGCAATGATCAGAGACAAGCAGGGCCTTTTCAGTGGCGGCACCTCAGGCTCGCCTGGAGATTACCTTGATGTCCTGCTGACACCTAGCCAAAACAGTTTTTTGTTTGCCCAGGCTTTTTAATTAACGGGTTTATACTTTTTTAGATGCTTTGTGATCTGCTTCTAGCCTGGGATCCCTTTTCCAGCTTTTTTTTAAGGCTGCCCAATGGTACCTTTAGGTTGGTTTTTTTTTTTTGGCCTGGGGCCCTCCTAGCTAATAGCTATTCAGCTGCCCAGGTCCCTGCTCTGAGGGGAGGGGCAGTGAGCTCCCACTGTTAGCATTGGTTATCCGTGTTGTTTTTTAGCCCCTTGAGCTGTTCTTCTGGCCTCTACAGAAGCAGCATAAACATCCTCCAAGTAAAGGAATGAAACGAGCTCACCTATGAAGGAAAGCTGGCAACAGTAGTGCTCTCATGACAAGTGGGAAGGACTTGGCACCAGCCTCTAGGGGTGATGTCAGGCCAGCTTTTTGCACTGTGCTAAGCCCAGGGGAAGTGGGGCAGCCCAAGGAAAGGCAGACTGCGCCAGAAATACATGGAAGCAAAGCAGGGAGAAAGTGAACGCCAGTCGGGTTATTTGCAATGTCTCCCTTGGGAGTCTGAGAAGCGGAGGGACCGTTCAGAGGGGAAAGAGGATCCTCTCCCTGCATGCTTTGCCATTTCAGATTGTCTCAGCAACTCATCAGAGGCATTGTGTAAAGAGGCAACTAGGGGGAGGGAGGGATGGAACAACACCTGACCTGTCGTCCTGCCCAAGCACCCTTGTTTGGACCATGGAAGCCAAACACTCTGCGGAGGACCTGAGGAAGCTCCACATCCCCTCCTCCGCCTTATTTGTTAACACAAGCCATGGTGTTTTGTGACTTTCTGACACGCAAAAGCCGTAAAACGCGCCATCTGTCTTCCCAGTCTTGCAAATCAGCTTCGTCTGCTGCTCAGAGGGTGCTAACAGCAGCCCAAAAGTCTAATTGTCTGTAAACAGAGTCAGACGTGATTGATCAACATCAGTCTTGTCTGCTCTAACAGGCAGCAGATCTCCAGGGTCTTAGGCAGAGGCCTTTCACACCACCTACTATGAGATTCCTGTAATGCAGGGGTAGTCAGTCTGTGGTCCTCCAGATGTCCATGGACTACAATTCCCATGATCCCCTGCCAGCATGGACTACAATTCCCATGAGCCCCTGCATTTGCTGGCAGGGGATCGTGGGAATTGTAGTCCATGGACATCTGGAGGACCACAGGTTGACTACCCCTGCTGTAATGGACATGAGGGGGGTTAAACTCACAGTAGACAAAGCCGATGCTCGTCCACTGAACTAGTTGAAAAGGGTTGCCAACCTCCAGGTCTAGTGATCTCCCTAGAGAAAATGGCTGCCTTGGAAGGTGGATTGTATGGCACTATAACCGGCTGAGGTCCCTCCCCTCCATAAATCCCACCCTTCCCAGACTCCACCCCCAATCTCCAGGAGCCTTGGTTGGCACCCTAGTTGGACAGGAGCAAAGAGACTAGTGCTGGACTAGTGGTCGTTTTCTAGGGTCCATCCAAGATATACAAAGGTCTCCACTTATGACCATAATTCTTGGAGTTAATCAGTGAATAATATGCATATGAAAGGTAAGTTACTGGCTTCTCCGTTTTTGATACTTTCACACTGATTCATGAGCTTTCCCATTTCCCAAAATGTACACTTCAGCCAAGTCTTCACCATAAAACTGCAGGCCATAACAATGTGCGCTTGCTCACCAAATATTCCCCTTGCTCTATTAAAGTGTCTTTGTTTTCTACCCCACATTATGACCTCTGGTCTGGAACACTGAAATAATTTTGGCTCAGATCTAGTAGAAGATTCATGCAAGATAACAGTGATGTCAGGCCAGCTTTTTGCACTGTGCTAAGCCCAGGGGAAGTGGGGCAGCCAAAAATGGAACTACACCATTTTTTTTCTCCAGGTTGCCCCAGGTGTGAAATTCTCAGGGATTGTACTGCTTGTAGATGATATCCCCTGTGTTAAAAGTTATACAGAAAGAAAAAAGCATTCACTTTTAGATTCACTTAAATTTCATTTGTACAGAATGGGATGAACTGGCAGGTGGGTGCGCTTTTTCTGCTTGTTCAGCATCTTCAGATGTAGGGGTGGCAAGTTGTGCTTTAAACAAACTGTCTCCTACTAAATGTGCAACAGCACAAGCAAGGGGGAAATAAATTACGCACTAATAATTAAAACTGTAGGAAAAGTCTGTTTTGAAAAGCATACCATTACACAGAAGAATCATTTTAAATATATCGAAAGTCTATTCTATAGATAAATACAGTTGCATAGAAAAAAATGCATCCTTAAAAGTACAAGAAAATACAATGGCTTCCTGCAAGAAAAGGACACAAGAAGAACTGAATGGCATAATGAAAATGTCAGCTGCAAGTAAAAAAAAAAAGCTGGAAGCCGAAGGAATAAAGTACGATGGCTGCTAGCAGGACGTTCCAAATTATGTTCTTCAGATAAATAAATGTTATTATTTTCTTCAACTATGAGCTGTGCTTCTGTCTCCCATGCAGAAAGCCACCAATAAAAACAATGAGCAGAAGATACAAGCTCATTCAATGCAAGGTCACAGCTGTCTTGATTTTCAAACAAAAGTAGGGAACATGGATGAGAAACTCTGCACTGCCCCACTGCCTTCTCTCTGGGTTTAATGTCAACATTTCCGTCCAATCCTGATTTCCCATTTGGCAGTGGGCACAAGTGAAACTGTTATCCCTGTCTGGCAGAATAGCCCTGAATAATGAAAAAAAATACTAGAAATCACTCATAATTGTGTAAAATCAGAAAGCTCTCCCAGAGACAGGAGGGACGATGCAATCATTGATGGAAGTCAAAAACACTTTATGCGAAAATTCCAACACCAATTATCCTGTTTGCTAGGATGATGAGCCGACTTTTCTGGTTGGACAATGTTCCCATCAAGCAGATATCTGATTAGACTCCCTCTCCTCTCCTCATAGAATCTGGTAATCATAGAGTTGGTACGGACCTCCAGGGTCATCTAGTCCAGCCCCCTTTTCTTCTCTTCTTTTGCTGCCAAGAAAGCTGAAACCAGACTGTGAGATGCCAGAATAATGACAATAATTATCAATTCTGAACATTTCTGATTGTTGCTTCATGTTGGAAATGGTTGCAACTGCATTAAACAGGCACGATTTGAGTCAGACTCTGACCCATAACTGATTACACATCCTTACTGAGAGTCTCTTCAACGTAATGCTGAGCTCTGTCGGCTATTTTCCTTTCAAAGAGAACTGAAATGGCTTGTGCACAAATACAAAAATTTCTCCACAGCTTCCTTGAAAGAGAAGTTCCATTGTAGTCACGTGTTATAAACGAGCAGCTGGTCCAGTGAAATAGATTAGGTGGTTTAGATTAATGAGATAAGATCAGATCAGATAAAACGAGATTAGATGGAATCAATAAAACTAGATTTGGGGAAAAGAGATGAGATGAGATTAAATCAAGAGAGATTAGAGGGCAACGGGGATGAGCCCCCTGGAAAATGAGGCTCTGCTCCAGCTGCTGCATAGAAAGAGTGTGTTACACACAGACGTGTGTGTGTGTGTGTGTTTTCTAAGCAGTCACATCAGGTTTGTTTATATTGCTTTGCTTTGGGGAAATCAGTAATTATCACTGATGTTGCTTTATTACTTGGGCAACGGAAAGCAACCCAACTTCCCAACTTCTGCATGCTGGCAGAATACCAATCAAGTACTGACAGGACTGCAGAATGCTTGAGATGCATCAGGCATTATTTCATCCGGTTGCCAGTGTGCATTTCGAGCCTTCAACAGCCACAGTAACAGTAACTGGGCCAGCCATGTGTGCTTGGATTACTGACATTACTTTTGACATGCGAGCAGACATTCCTGTTGGGACACTGCTCCTCAGACCGGTGGCTCCCTCGGACTGAAGGGTCTATTGTTGTGTTTCAAGCAGGTTCCTCATGGCCAACGGCCAATCAAGAGAATGTTCCCATCTCTCCACCCCCCCCCCCCCCGCACGACCACCATAATCCAGGACCGCAAAACAAACCATCTTATTATAAGTCAAAGATTCCTATCACAGTCTGGTTCACTGCTGCTCTTTGTTCTCAAAAAGAATTCGAATGATAATTTCAACCATAGATGGTCCCTTCAGGTCAGAGAGGGAGCTGTCTGATTTGGGAGGGAGGAGGATAGGCTTTTTTGCTGCTGGGATAAGACTATTGTGAGTCTCTTGGACTGCAAGGCGAACAAACCAGTCAGTCCTAGAGGAGATCAGCCCTGACTGCTCCTTAAAAGGCCAGATCCTGAAGCTGAAACTCAAATAATTTGGCCACCTCATGAGAAGGAAGGACTCCCTGGAGTAGAGCCTAATTCTGGGAGCAGTTGACAGCAAAAGAAGAAGGGGACAACAGAGAATGAGGTGGCTGGATGGAGCCCCTGAAGCAGTCAGTGCGAGCTTTAATAGACTCCGGGGAATGGTAGAGGACAGGAAGGCCTGGAGGATCATTGTCCATGGGGTCATGATGGGTTGGACATGACTTTGTACCTAACAACATTATCAAATCACATCACATCACATCATATCATATTTCCGTCTAAACATCAGGAAGAAGTTCCTGACAGAGCGGTTTCTCAGTGGAACAGGCTTCCTCCAGAGGTGGTGGGTTCTCCATCTTTGGAAATTTTTAAACAGAGGCTGGATAGCCATCTAACAGAGAGGCTGATTCTGTGAAGGCTCAAGGGGGTGGCAGGTTACAGTGGATGAACGATATGGTTGTGAGTGTCCTGCATAGTACAGGGGGTTGGACTAGATGACCCAGGAGGTCCCTTCCAGCTCTATTATTCTATGATTCTATGATTGTATGATTCTATATTATGTAACCTGCTGCGAGATGGTTTGGCTGATAGTGGCGGGCAATTAATATAACAACAATAATGACAAAAACAATACCATCCTGGGTTTGCAAGCAGGAGGCCATGCGCCTCCATGCAGAAATGGTCTGAAAGTTGCAAAGCATGGAGCATGGTGCCAGGATCTGACTCATCCAGAAATGAGGAGTATCTTAAGCCGTAAATGGGAAAAGTCACTCAAAGCCAACAGTACTTGCCTTCTTTGCAGAAATCTGGCTGGCATCTCAGAGCACCCTGGGCTCTTAATTGCTGCTTAGTGTGTGTGGGTTTAATTCCAACTATGAAAAACAGGCATTTCAAGAACAACACTGGTAAATCCGAGCAGTACCCACTTCCTAGTCCGAAAATTCAAAGCTTGACTCCCAAAAGGCCATTCTAGTCAATTCAAGGACAATTCACTCACTTTCTTCTGGAAACTCACACCACATTCAGGGATACACTCAAGGGCTTGCTGTTTCTCTAAAATGCACCTTTTTCGCAAGGCAGTCATATCACAAACACACCAACTTCACGCTAAATCAACATGATAAAACCTGCCAACCTGAGAACACTGTAGTGGGAGGAAGCTGCCTTGAATAACATGAGTCTGGGCTGCTCAGGAGCTCAGAATTACTTCTGATGCCTGAGAATTGAAACATTTTGTTCTAATTGCTCTGGGGGCTCATTGACCATCATCGTCATTTAAATCCATCTTTTAATAGGCACCAAAATGCATATCCACAAGATTTCAAGCTGCAGCTCACAGCAAAGTCAGCAGGGCCCCCAGGGTCAAAGTTCTGTTTTGACTTTCTGCTTGGAATTATGAAATGTGCAAATTAACTATGAGTTAATGAGAATTATTACGGGAGTGACAGCCTTCCTAGATAACCTCCTAATGAGAGCAAGCTTACACTCTGTAGCTACAAGATCCTTTCCCCCTGCTGTCTGTGTGCTCAGGAATTAATTTTGCAGCTACTTCATGCTTGCAACTCAAAACGGCTTTGTGTGGAAACGGATCTCTGAATTCATTAAGCAGTGGGGCTTCATGAAAGGCAGGATTCCTACAGAGCCCTGGGTGACTTCTTCCCTCTTCTTTTAGGTTGCTCGGGCTCAGTGGCAGAGCGTCTGTTTTGCATGCAGATGGTCTTGGGTTCAGACTTAATTCAAAAGATCAGGTAGCCGTGATATGAAAGGCCTGGACCCTGGAGAGCTGCTGCCAGTCAAAGTAGCCATCTTGATGGGTTGATGGTCTGACTTAGGCAGCTTCATCGGATCCTGATGGTTTAGCTGTGAAAGAACGTATCTTCTGCTCTTCCTCCTGGGCCTTTCTCCCTTGGCATCCAGAACTGCCAGAACAAAGCCAAAGTTTTCAAGCTTCTTATGTTGCAACTGATGTGCCTGATGAGATTTCCCTTTGGAAGACTTAGTGGGCGATTCATTTTCCAGCTGTTTACCCCTCTCCCTCCCATTCTTCTCAGAGCTGCAGACAGGCCACAAAAAGGATGCTCAGGAAGCTCAAAAATATGCTCTAAAAGCTGCAGGATTCCTGGAACACAATTTGGTTCTTTGGCGAGAGAGGAAATTTTCTGATGATGGAAGTCTAAGAAAGAGGATAATTGTGGATATCCTTGTGCATAAGTGTGCTTCTTATCAAAATACAGCAAGATCCCTCCGCAGAGAAAAAGCTGGGCTCATTATTCCATTGAGATGAAACGAGCCGCCTCCGCAGGCTTAACTTCCCCTCCTCTTGTCACAGACAGTTAAATAAAATAAGGCAGACAATGCATTATTATTATTATTATTATTACTATTATTTCATTTTTTTTTAAAATCCACCCTACCTTATAAATCTCACTGGAATGTGTTTGCAATGTATTTTTAAGACTAATCAATAAAGGCTCTGGGCAATGCATGACAAAAAAAAAATGGTGGTTTAAATTAAGAAAAAAGCCAAGATGATTAATGGATTAGGGGGAATGTGGTAAAAAGAGCAATTAACAAGGATGAATTATGTATGGCTTAGCTGAATTGTCCTTCCCTGAGCCCTGCGAATGTGCAAAGTGCCCTCTACTCTTTTCTGCTGTTCATTCAGCCAACAGTCGGGTCATGAAAGCTCCTCTGCACAGCTAGGAGCTAAAGTTGAAAGGCAGGATGAGGAGCACCAGCCTACCCAAGAGCCCCTTGCAAATGCTTGCTTACAAATGACTCTCTCAACCCTTTCCGTTTTGGCTTTACACCAAGCACATCCACAGGGATTGAGTGATTTTAACCCGGGACCAGCATGGTATAATGACTAGAGTAGGCTTTCTCAACCAAGGTTTTGTGAAACCGTGTGCTTTCTTTTATGGCCTTGGAAGGGTTTCCCGAATGGGTGGGAGGTAATTAATTTTTACTGTTTATTGGGTGATAGGAGGTCATGTCAACATACCCACCCCTCTCTCAAAATGGCCACTGATGGGCCTGGATGGGGTGAGAAGGGGAGGGGCCCTGGGTGGGCTCTTACACAGCTACACTTCCCAACCATATTCTGCACGATTGTGCCACTTCTGGGGTTTCTCAAAGGCTGAAGACAGTTTCAGGAGTTTCTCAGCAGTAAAAAAGTTGAGAAAAGCTGGGCTAGAGCAGGGGTAGTCAAACTGCAGCCCTCCAGATGTCCATGGACTCCAATTCCCAGGAGCCCCTGCCAGCGAATGCAAGCCACTTTGCGGAGAAAAGTGGTTATAAGTAATTTTTTAAAAAAAGGACAGAAGGAATCACACACTGACCCATAAAAGCCAGCCCTTATTTTCTGCTCATTTAATGCACACGCAGCAGCACATTAATAGAAGTATCCATAGCATCTTAGTGATGCAGCATCTGCTTTGCACATACAATTATTCTCTGCTTGTTAAAAGTCATAGAGTAGCATGTGCCAGGGAGAACCTTTCTCCCCTCAAGGATCGAAGAGCCTGTCACAGCAGACAATACCAAACTTGATGTAGTAACACTCTAACACAGTCCTATGTTCATATATTTTCTCAGGAAAATGGGAATTTCAGTGTTGAATCTTCAAGATTCAGTAATACTTCTCCAGAATTATTCCATGCACCATATTGGGCAAAAGGCTGAGGAAAAAAATGAACTAGACTGCCTGAATCAAAGGCTGAGCTGGGCATCGCCCAACATAAACAACATCACAGAATAGATTCAAATGAGTAGCCGTGTTGGTCTGAAGTAGCACAATAAAACCAGAGTCCAGTAGCACCTTAAAGACCAACAAAGATTTATTCAAGGCGTGAGCTTTCGAGTGCAAGCACTCTTCCTCAGATCTTCAGGTAAGAAGATCACAGTCTGACGAAGGGTGCATGCACTCGAAATCTCTCGCCTTGAATAAATCTTTGTTGCTCTTAAAGGTGCTACTGGACTCTAACATCACAGAATGAAACCCTAATTTCGATAAAGAGCGATAAAATGATTTCACCATCCAGCAGGCATAACAATTTTCACATAGCAGCAAACGACACCAGAGCTAGAAGTTGAAGACAGAAGAGAGAGCAATGCTGAAGCATAAACTGGTTCATTGAATGCTAAATGAAATAAAAATGGCCTCGTGCCTAAATGGCAGGGCTGTTCGGCAACCACAGCTCTACCACTAAAAAGGCCCTGCCCTGACTCTTGGCCTGCCTGCACCCACTTGGCAATGTTAGCTATCCCGATCTGCAGATGACTACGCCAAGTGTCAGCGTTTTGCATGCCTCTGACCTCAGCAGATCTGTAATTAGAGAATAAAAGTAACAAGCGTGCTCCCAAAACCTATTCCATGTATGCTAGAAAAATGGAGCGCCAAGGATGTGCCATGTGCATATCAGCATTGTGTCTCTATTTTTCCTTGTGGCCATTATCACAGGAGGGTTTGGTGGCTGCTGCCTCAACACAGAATAAGCTGGTGCTGGTTTCCTTCTAGACCAGGGCTAGTCAAACTGCAGCCCTCCAGATGTCCATGGACCACAATTCCCAGAAGCCCCTGCCAGCGAATGCTGGCAGGGGCTTCTGGGAATTGTAGTCCATGGACATCTGGAGGGCCGCAGTTTGACTACCCCTGGTCTAGACTGAAGCAGCCAGGCTCTGCCGCCCACTCCAGCCACTGTTTCCCTGAGTGAGTCAACAAGAGGGCAGTTCCTCGGTTCTCAGGACACAGAACGGCATCAGGGAACTCATCTCGCCTCATGCCGAGAATGTCGTGGCTTCACGTGAATTCTTCACGGTTGGATTTGCAATCGCGACACTGACAGCAATTCCGTTCCCTTTGGCTTCATTTATTTCATTCTTTCCGTTCAATTACTTCGTCTTGGGTGGGACGGCAGCTGCAGCACAAGCCACCTCAGCAAAGCCGGGCTTCCAGAATGCAGCATGTGTTTGGCAACGCAGCGTCGTCTTCAGCAAGTCGAGCCTTCCCAAGCAAGCGGACGTTTTGTGAGTGCGCCTGCTCTTTGGCAGCCCCTCGGGAAGCAAGACCCTGGCAGGGCAACCCCAAGCCAAGTCACAGCATTCTGTTGAGGTAATCGGCTTAGGATGGGGCGACCGTCAGATGCTGGGCGGCTTCGGTCCAAAGTGAAGCAACGTTGTAGTTCTGTTTCAGTTTACAATCTGGAGACTGGGAGGCCATTTTGGATTTCCACCACGAGATTTCCCGCTCTGCCCAGGAATTCCTACATGTATCAGTGCCAGCTCATTCAGGTTTCTACTCACCCCAGCTCTTGTCGGAAGCGGGATGGTGGAGGGTGTTTAATTTAGATTGGCTAGACCAAGGGAGCTTTTGCAGAAGACTGTATTTGGAGAGAGAATGCCCGCCCTCCCCCCAGTCAGATTAGAAGCACTGAAGGTTCTTTGCTTTTCCCTTGGATCTTCTGAAGCCCTTTGCTCTGCTGTCTGCCCCTCCTCCAGGTCTTTTCCCTTTTTTAAGAAGGCGAGTGGGGATGGAATGCAAGAGCTTCTTGGTCTAGCACATTGTGTGCCCAACCTGCATCATGGTCTCAACAATTCCTAAAGGTAAAGGTAAAGGTATCCCCTGTGCAAGCACCAAGTCATGTCTGACCCTTGGGGTGATGCCCTCTAGCGTTTTCATGGCAGACTCAATACGGGGTGGTTTGCCAGTGCCTTCCCCAGTCATTACCATTTACCCCCCAGCAAGCTGAGTACTCATTTTACCGACCTCAGAAGGATGGAAGGCTGAGTCAACCTTGAGCCAGCTGCTGGGATCGAACTCCCAGCCTCAGGGGCAGAGCTTTCAGACTGCATATCTGTTGCCACAAGAGGCTAGAGAACAATTCCTAGAGAACTATAAATGTTTCTAAAATGTGTCAGCAGCCATGAGATGGATCCATGGCCACCATTACTTGTAGCCTGACTCACAAGTACAGGTTCTGAACTATAAAATCAGAGTCCAGTAGCGCCTTTAAGACGAACAAAGATTTATTCAAGGCGTGAGCTTTCGAGTGCAAGCACTCTTCATCAGAGTGCGTGCCTCTCTCTCTCTCTCTCTCTCTCTCTCTCTCTCTCTCTCTCTCTCTCTCTCTCTCTCTCTCTCTCTCTCTCTCTCTCTCTCTCTCCCCAGAATCAAATTTGCAATTTCTTTTTTCATGTAGACACACAGCTGGCCCTTCCCAGCCCCTTTAATACTTAAAGAAAACCTTGTCCTGCCACTCAAGGACAACCAAGGAGACATGGACAATTGTTGAGATGTATTACCTTATCTGTTTGTTTCTTTGTTTGCTTGTTTGTTTGTTTGTTTTTAAACTGTCCCTCTCCAAAAATGGTCAGAAGGCAAGGCCTAGGTCTGCCAAACTCCAGCTGGCGGCTGTAGATATCTCAGAATTAGAATGGATCTCCAGGCTGCAGAAACGGCTGTCTTGGGAGGTGAATTCTATGGCAGGGGTAGTCAACCTGTGGTCCTCCAGATGTCCATGGACTACAATTCCCAGGAGCCCCTGCCAGCGTTTGCTGGCAGGGGCTCCTGGGAATTGTAGTCCATGGACATCTGGAGGACCACAGGTTGACTACCCCTGCTCTATGGCATTAGACGTCCCTGAGGCCCCTTGCCCCTCCTACCCCCTCCAAACTCTACCTTCAAAACCTCCAGGAATTTCCCAACCCAAAGCTGACGACCCCAGCATGCCACAATTTACAGTGTTCCAAACATTGTTTCTTCCACTCTGCAAAAGAGGAAAGGGGAAGCGGGCAACAATTCTTGGCAGGAGACAGAGCAGTCCTGCAGAGTCCTGGAGGCTCCCCAAATATTGAGTTTTGTCTTGCTACAAGCTAAATCTTTCGTTTTCTCTGCCCTGAGGAACAGAAACTGCAAAACCAGCTGCCATCCTCTAGGCTTCAGGATGCAGCCCGGTCTGATCTCTCTTCGATAGAAACTCTTTGCATGGTAGAAATGTACGGAGTCCTGTAATTGCACAGCAGATTTTGCTGAGAACTCTAGTTAAAGGGAGTGACACAGAGGCCAGGATCCACAGACTGGGGGTGGGGAAGGGAAGGAAGGCAGTCGATGCTCCTTTGAGGCCATTCATATCAATGCAAAACACTCACATGGTGTGATGGGGACAGTGTTCAACTAGGATCTCGGAGAACCGGGTTTTAATCCCCTCTCCTGTTAAGTATGGCAGGACCCCTGCCTCCCAGCCCACATTCTGCCAAGCTAGGTCAGACTCCATCTTAAGAGCTTGCTCTTAGCCACAGGTTCAGAATGGCAGCCTCTGCCTGACACATGTCTTCTCCTTCTCCCCCGCCCCATTGTATTGCTGATTCAGTGGCCTGGCTAACGTCTGTTTGCTCAGGGGCTCCTCGGCAAACCTCTTTGTCTTACAAATATGACTCAAGCTTGGCCCCTCTGCCTGGAGAAATCTCTCCCACAAACTCAGCAGCTAGACCTATTGAGACATGATGGTTCCCTTTCTTAGACCCATGAACTCCTTTGTCTTAGTCCATCTACGCCCATCTCCAGACCTGGCCAGGGCATATCCCATCATCCTGCTCCATGGAAAATTCCATCATGTGCTCACCTGGCCCCTCCCCAAAGACGTAGCCTCCTCCCCAATAAATAGTCGCTTCACAAAGCCACCTTGTGCTTTACAATTCTGGACCCACTGAAAACTCCCTTCATGCTGGTTCGTGTTGCAGCTCTCTACCGCTCTACTCTTTGAGACCGGGGATTATACTGAAACCTGTATTCCCACTCTATTTTTCCCTATACAAGTGCTTACTAGTGTGCTAGATATACTTTTGCCTATTATTTTCCCTTCAATAAAGATTGTTATTATTTTTACAATATACCTGTTGTCTGCCTTGAGTTCTTAAGGGTGTAATCACCTCATATATGTTGGCAAACGATCCATTTCTCTACGTCACCACCTCTCGCTAAGCTCATTCCCCGCTGCGGAATATACACGTGTCATGGGACACGTGTGTAAGCGGTAACACTCCCCCATGAAAAGTCACTGTGCAGCCCTGGACCGATCCTTTGACCTCATGGGATTGTTCTTGTGGGGATAGAATGAGGAGGAGAGAACAACGTTGGAAGCTGTTTTAGGGTTCTTGTGAGGGGTGCACAATGTGGCAAAGCTCACTTTGGCAGGGGTGGTGTGGGTGTTGGGGGGGTCAGTGAGGAGTCACTAGCTTGGGTTGCCAATTCCAGCTGGAGAAACCCCAGGACACTTTTGGAGAGAAGACTGTGGAGTGAAATGCTAGATCACTTCTGCACAAAACTCACTCTGCCTCCTGCTTGCAAATGTGCGGTTGTAAGACGCGCATTTGAAAGTCTCCTCACGGGAGACCTCTCCCACATTTTCCCTCCACCTCATCGCAGCTCTTTGCCTCCCAACGAGGCAGCAAGGAAAAACGAAGTCAAACTCCTCCCCCCAGCTCCTCAGTTTGTCAGTCACAGCCCTGATTTTTTTTTAAGTGCACTTCCCGCATTGCTATGGAATAATGCCACAACAACAAAGCATTCTTCCTCCCCCTTTTGGGGACTCATGGTGTTTCAGACTCTATTTATGTTTGGGTAAAGTTGTGCCTCTTGTGGCGCAGAGTGATAAGCAGCAGAAATGCTGTCTGAAGCTGTCTGTCCATGAGGTTGGGAGTTCAATCCCAGCAGCCGGCTCAAGGTTGACTCAGCCTTCCATCCTTCCGAGGTTGGTAAAATGAGTACCCAGCTTGCTGGGGGGTAAACGGTAATGACTGGGGAAGGCACTGGCAAACCACCCCGTATTGAGTCTGCCATGAAAACGCTAGAGGGTGTCACCCCAAGGGTCAGACATGACTTGGTGCTTGCACAGGGGATACCTTTACCTTTACCTTAGAGCTGCGTGAGGCTGGACATGGTAACTGGACCCTGAAGAGTGATTGTGTGTAAATACTAGGCTTAAAAACAAAGAGCACAGGCACCTGGCTGATTGGGAGAGGGCTGCTTCATCACTGCTACCCCCATTCATTCACCTCTGCCAGAAAACACAAACAGGACTGTGTTATTCCTGCCCAATCCCAAAGATACCATGGACACATTAGGGAACGTATTATTTTAAATTATGCAAAGTAGCTCTGCAGTCCCTCAATAACAAGGACCATGCCATTTTTTAAAAAAAATTCTTAAGCATGAAACGGAGTGGGGAGGGTGGGTGCAAGGGCGGGCAAAACACTGCAGGTACTATCGCTCATTTCTCCCTCCACACAGGTTTGCCCCTGATTGCTCCCTGATGTGAAGTGTGATAACAAGTAGCAAATCCAGTTTTGGTGATTACCCTTATCTTGAGGCAAAACTGGCCAAAACTCAAGCCAGCCCCTAGACAGCCTCAGGATGCAGACGATATCATGTGGAGGAAGCTCTAAAACGTGCCAGCAACCAGAGGCAAATTCATCATGCAGAATTGGTCCTAAAAAGTGCAAAGTAGTTGTTTTCTTTTGTTTACAACATCAGTTGTAATTCTGAGAGAGCTCCAGGCCCCACCTGGAGGATGGCAACTATAACTGGAACTCCCTTTCTCCAGGCTGTTTCTGCATGTGGTCATGATAACTCTCATTGCTAGTCACCACATGGGTCCTGATGTCATGCATGATGTGGGAAGCTTCCACTTCATCCCAGCAAATTTGACTGCAGCCTCCCTGCTAGGGCTGTCAGATGTCAGCTTGCCCTTTGGAAACCACTATAAGGACTAAGAAAAAGTCCTGAAACGAAGAACTCCTCAAGGCTGTGAAATGTTCCTTGCTCTGCCAGGGATGGCTCCAAAACGCCAGGCTCAGAAGCATGTGATAGGACTGTGGCTGTCAGAAATTAATTGTAGCCACTCCAGGAGAGGAAAGAAGGGAAGCTTGAGGGCCTTTTCTTGCACGCTTCTTCCAAGAGAGTCAGGGGAACAAAGAAATCTATTTAAAGCCCTTTTTCACCTGGTTTTGGGTTTTAATGTGTTTTTTTTTTTTAGTTCTCCTTCTCTGAAAATAAATCATGACTTCTGATGACCAGATTATTTAGCCGTGAATTCAGAACATCCAGTGTTTTTCACAAAAATCAGGTCCCCCTCCCTTTTTAATTTAAACACTTGGAGTTCTATTATAAATACAGCTATACCCTTCTGAGCCTATCGACTTGCAATGGTTTGGGAACATTAGTTCCTCAATGTCACATCTGTCTGCAAAATGAATTAGGGAACCCCGAACTGACTCGTGGGAGACATGACGTCTAGCTTGGCCCTCAGCATTTGATTGGGGAGGGGGGGAACCCTTCTGCAAATACATATCCTTCTGTTTGACTCTCTGCCCTCTAGTACAAACACTCTTGTGACTAGCCATACTTCTCTGTGCAAATATGTGCTTTCTAGGTGTGCTTGCTCTTAGGGAACTGCCTCTCTTCCTGTGCAAACAGTTGTTTCCAGAATTGATTATAGCTTTCCTAATGCAAATCCCTTCTCCTAAGAACTGGTCAAGGCTGAGTAGAAGCTGATTTGATGTGCTGTGGAATGAAACCAGCTACAGGGGAAATCTCTGGGAGTCGTAAAATGCTGAGAAAGTAGAATTCATGGCATTCCAACTGCAAAGTGGGGGCAAATTTCAACATTGAGTCATATAGATGGCTGCTGGTCGGAACAGGTGAAAACAGAACAAGGAGATCCAAAGCCAGGTAAGACAACTTTTTGTGCAACAAACAAAAAACAGGACTATACCAGAATACTCTGGAACCTGAGCCCACTTTGTCCCTGCTTTACAGGGCTTGGGATATTGGCTCTCTAAGAGCAGACTGCATTTATTTGCAGTGGGGGTTGCAGCTTGCTAAGTGCATTTCATGTATACTCTTCAATTCCCCTGGCTATCATCTCCTTCCACAATTGTGTTGAATTGTGTCTGTTCTTGTTTCTGGCCTTCATGCTCACACTCTTCTGGCCAAGCCATGTCCTTGCTCTCTCCAGAAATGACTTGTTTCTCAAACAACCTGAACAAGGGTTGAATCCATCATTACTCTTTAAAGCCACAACCACAACCACAACCACACACACACACACACACACCAAGCCATGTCCTTGCTCTCTCCAGAAATGACTTGTTTCTCAAACAACCTGAACAAGGGTTGAATCCATCATTACTCTTTAAAGCCACAACCACAACCACAACCACACACACACACACACACACACACACACACATACTGATAGAATAAAATATGAAGATGGGACATGAAACTGGTGCTCCCATTGAAGTTTTATAATTGGGTGTGTGAGGCAGGCAGGGAGACAGCTGGCTAACTCCATCCCCTATAGCAGGGGTAGGCAGCCTGTGGTCCTCCAGATGTCCATGGACTACAATTCCCATGAGCCCCTGCCAGAGTCCATTCATACCCATCCTCTCCACCCACCCTGATATGCAAGAGGCCAAACTGACAGGCCTCCAGGCAGCCCTTCCTATGGCATTCTCAGAGACCTTAAAGCCAAGATAACCAGCTGTTTACAGACTGCAAAACTGTTGTTTAGCCATGCCGGCTCGGAAATATTTTATTGAGAGTGTGTGGCATGAATAATTTAAATAAGTAAGAATCATCAAAGAGGGCTCCAGAGAGACAGCGCTTGGAAGCCAAAGGTGGGGTGCAGCTTCCATTGCAGTCCAACAGCGACAGCTCTTTCAGAGTCACAAGAATCTTGCCTCGCCAAGTTTTTTTGCCGCTGAATTTCTCAGCTGCTCTGAGCTAACAGCCGCGTTGAGCTTGTTTCTCATTCCCAACTGTTAGCCACATGAATTACTTATTTCATCCCAATGAATGAAGCATCATTCACATGCGCAGCAGAGCCAGACAAACAATGATCAGCTCACAATCTCGGTTTCATCTTAGGTATCTTTTGCCACTGACAAACGGCCTGCAGTGCATGTTAAAGAGGCTCCCGGTCGGTGATGAGAAGAAGACTGTAGGGCTCATGGGCTTGGATCCTGTGCCCCCATTCTGCTTGGGGCTGCCAGGCCTGGACTGAGAAGTACCAGGAGATTTGGGAGGTAGAACCTTCAAAGGGCTGTGTTTGGGGAGGGAAGGGACTTCAATGGGATATGATGTTGTCTTCCCAAGCAGCCATCTTGTCCAGGTGAACTGATCTCTGTGGCCTGGAGATGAGTTATATTCCTGGGAGATCTCTAGCTGCCATGTAGATCGGGGTAGTCAAACTGCGGCCCTCCAGATGTCCATGGACTACAATTCCCATGAGCCCCTGCCAGCATTCGCAGGGTCACAGTTTGACTACGCGTGCTCTAAAAGCTGCAGGATTCCTGGAACACAATTTGGTTCTTTGGAAAGAGAGGAAATTTCTGATGATGGTTGTCTAAGAAAGAGGATAATTGTGGATATCCTTGTGCATAAGTGTGCTTCGGGATATAATGTCGTCTTCCCAAGCAGCCATTTTGTCCAGGTGAACTGATCTTTGTGGCCTGGAGATGAGTTATAATCCTGGGAGATCTCCAGCTACCATGTAGATCGGGGTAGTCAAACTGCAGCCCTCCAGATGTCCATGGACTACAATTCCCATGAGCCCCTGCCAGAGTTCTCAGGGTCACAGTTTGACTACCTCTGATATAGAGGTAGGTAACTATAGTTACCTGGGGAAGGCACTGGCAAACCACCCCATATTGAGTCTGCCATGAAAACGCTAGAGGGCGTCACCCCAAGGATCAGACATGACCCGGTGCTTGCACAGGGGATACCTTGACCTTTACCTTTTAACTATAGTTCTGCTTACGCTTCATGTGTCACAGAGGTGATCTGTATCTGTGGAGCCTCAGAGCCCTGCACTTCTACTTGTGCCCCAATTCTGCGACAATCCAAAAGGTGCCTTATGTGAAAGGAATGCACTCTGCAGCAGAGAGAGGGCTGAATCTGCAGTGGATAAAGCGGCTTTCAAGTGGAAACAGGGCACAGGATCCAAGCCATCATGTCTCGCCGAGCCCCAAGAAAGATCATTAGTCAGTCATTAGGTGGAGAGCTTGCTGAAGGCTGCTTCCTGTACGCTAAAGGATTCTCAGCCTCCTGGACAGGGATGGTTCGGGTGAGGAAACTCGAAAGTTACAGGGACAAAAATGAAACCACTGCAGGGAAAGGCAAGGTTAATAGACTGCATTTTTCCACTGAAAGTCAATGTGACTTGATAAGCCAGAAAGGAGACTTGAAAAGTACTTTGATGACGATGTAAAGCAAAAACAGCCTGAAGCAGAAGAAGTTTGCTCTGAATCAAGGTGTTAGGTGGGGTTTAGGCATGGGTGCATTATGGCCTTTGCAGCAGAGAAGTCATTTCACATTCAAAATGAGGATCCCTACTGAATTTCACTGATGAAAGCAGATCTGCCCATTTCTCTGAACAAGCATCAATAGGTAACCCATATCACATGACTATGCCTTCCCATACACTTTCTGAATTGGGTCTTGGAGAGGTATGGTTCATAGGGGACATTGGCAAAAGCATTCTGAAACTGATCCAGCATAGTAACTGATCAAAAATCTGACAAATTATTTGCACTTTAATATGGTTAATGTTACTGATACAGCTGCAACAATTATCTGACAAGCTACAATAAGAATTGTTTTTTTAGACCCCACCTTTCACTACCCGAAGGAGTCTCAAAGCAGCTTACAATGGCTTTCCCTTCCTCTCCCCACAACAGACACCCTTTGAAACAGGTGGGACTGAGAAAGCTCTGACAGAATTGCTCTGTGAGAACAGCTCTAACAGGACTGTGACTAGCCCAAGGCCACCCAGCTGGCTGCTTGTGGAGCAGCGGGGAATCAAACCTGGCTCACCAGTTTAGAGGCTGCCACTTTCAATCTCTATGCCAAGGATGGCCAAACTATGGCTTTCCAGATGTCTATGGACTACAATTCCCATGAGCCCCTGAGAAAACCATGCTGGCAGGAGCTCATGGGAATTGTAGTCCATGAACATCTAGAGAGCCACAGTTTGGTCACCCTTGGTGGAACAATTGGAAATGTTCAGACTTGACTACTATTTTGTTGTCTTGCCACTTGGCTTTAGTTCTGAATAGATAGATGCCTGACAGGGGCAGCATCCAATCAGAACATTTTCCGATGTTTCCACTGAGCAGGATTTCCCCATTTCTGTGTATCCCATTTCTACTTTCCACATTTGCAGTGTCTCAGTGGCAAGGTTTGCTGATCCTTTATCCGCATGGATCCTATTGAGGGGGAGTTTCCTGGACAGGAGCAAAGGTTTCTTGTACCAACCGGCAGACAGGCAAGCAGGTAAGACTGCACAGACTGGGGATGATAGAGACAGAGGCCCAAACTTTGGCCCCTCCTAGTGACAGATAAAGCTATGCCTGGCAGTCAATCAAGAAAGGTGATAGAAGCAAAAGCTAGGGTTCACACACTGGAAGCAATGAGATGAGACCAGTGATAAGGAAGATTAGATCTTCTTTCTTGGAGAGAAAAAAAGTTGATTCTAAGATCTCAGTGCTGCTGATAAAAACTAGCTGCCTCTTTTTCTTCATGGCCACTTTTTCTTTAGCCTCTTTTTATATGGCCACTAGAGGCAAAGCCAATTACAACCAGGAATACAATGGGCACTAACACAGACACCTGCACTGTGACCTTCCTGAGTTCTGGACCTCCTCCCCTCCCCATTCGATCTTGAGATCCAGTGTGGTGAAGTGTTTAGAGAGTAGCGGACTTTAATCTCAAGAGCTGGGCTTGATTCCTTATTCCTCCTCCATATGCAGCCAGCCAAGTTTCCAACTTCCAGGTGGGGACCTGAAAGCCTTCAGGAAGATGAAATAGAGAAATACAGGATGTGAGAGAGAGAGAAAGAGACAGAGAAAGAAAGAGAGAAAGAAAGATGGGTGAAGGAAGGGAGGAGAGAAGGAAGGCATCCGTTCCCCTGGAGAAAACCGCTGCTTTGGAGGGGCACTGGCCCTCCTACCTCCACCCCCATACAACAGTGTCTACACAGGTTACCACTGTCCCCATCTTCCTATGAAACCCCACATCTTCCAAAGGCCAGGCCTGGCAGGCCATGGTCTACCAAACCTCGAGGTGCTTTCAGCCTTTCCCCCTTCCCCTCCCCAGCCTAGTTGTTTTCTGTTAACTGAGCTGAGCTGGGAGGAAACTGCTGAAAACATTTGAGTGCAGAGAGATTAGCTCTCCTTGTCTGCATGCTCCGTTTAATGCATGTGGCGGGGAAATGAACTCTACCAATCCTTGACAACCCTGGGAAAGGAGGGCACGACTCACTCCCATGCCAATGCATGCCTCCCTGTGCCCACTTTTTATGGACACTTTCTCCTATTTGCCTGAAATTTGGAAGGGAAGATCCCCTTAGAGATGGATTCATTTTCACCACAGTTGAAAACAAGTTATTCATACCGTGTTCCCCCTTAATACTGATAGAAATGACTAAATTTATATAGCTAGATTTAATTATGATGTTAAAGCATGTGACTCATTTTTAAAGTGACAAATGACCCAAATCTGAATTTGACTGCCGTCCCCCAATCTATGACAAGAAAGCAAAGGGAATTGAAAGCAGTTCTGGCAAATGTTAAAATAGGGTTGAAATCCATTCAAATGGCTGAGTTCTTGCATTGCTTCTAAAAACATCACTTTTTTCCAAGAACTAAAGCTGTAGAGCAGGCTCAGAAGTAACTGGGATACTAGTGACAAATAGGCACCGATTGTGTAAAAAGCAGGAATGGGAATATCAGGGAAAGTGGAACATCTATCTGGTCTGGTTGACGCGCATTACACAATGCTAAGGGAATTAACTAACAAGCCCACAGATCATTAGGTACGACACCAAAAAAAAGCCATGACAAGCCACATATCTCCTAAGACTGCAAATGATTTCTCCCCACCAACTCCTGCGGGTTTTGAACCCAACAGAACTTCTGAAGCAGATGAATGAAGTCCTGGCAAAAAAGACATGCATTCTCCTAAGATGGAAAGTTTACAAATACAGGATTTAGGAAAGAAGGGGATATGAGGAGGGGAGAGCTCCACCCTAATTTTAGGTGGCCAGAATTATTTCTGCTCCTTCTGTCTTTGTTTCTTGATGGCCCTGAAAGGGTTTCCTGAAAGGGTAGGAGTGAATTAATTTCTTACATACTCTTTTTAATTTTAAATATTTATCAGGTGATATGACTATATATGATCATGTCAACCTGCCCCCACCATCCCAAAATGTCCAATGATGGTCCTGGAGGGGGCGGGAAGGGGAGAGGCCCTGGGTGAGCATGTCCACAGTTCTGCTTCCCAACCACATTCTGCAAAATTGTGCTACTTCTGGGGCTTCTCGAAGCCTGAAGAAGGTTTCAGGAGTTTTCTCACCAGTAAAAAAAGTTGAGAAAGGCTGCTATAAACACCATACCACACTAGCTCTGGCTGTGGGATGGGGGCTGTAAAGAGAAAGGTAATCCATCAAGATAGAACCCAAAAGAGCTGGATGGGTTTAACCCAATACACAAAAGAAAATAATTTGTTTGCTTACTTTGAAGACTTGTCCCTTGCTTTTCACCGTGCTCTCAGTGGCTTCCAAGAAATCACCAGAAGCATAACAACAACACCTAAAACAATACTACATAACCAAGGCTTAAAACAGTGGTCCCCAACCTGCGGGCCGCGGCCCGGCGCCGGGCCGCAAAGGCCATGGCGCCGGGCCGCGGCTCCCTCTCCCCGCCCCCCCCCCCGCAGTAAAAAACTTCCCAGGCCGCAAACTTGCGGCCCGGGAAGCTTCTTACTGCGGGGAGGGCGGGGAGAGGGAATCAGGGCAGGGCCGCGCCCGCGCGGCCCGCGGGTGCGGCCCAATCCACGGGCGCGGCTCGCGGGCACGCCCCGATTCGCGGGTGCGGCCTGCGGGCGCGGCCGGGCGCGGCTCGTGGGCGTGGCCCGCGCGGTCCCTGCGGGCGCGGCCCAATGCCCTGCCGGTCCCCAGCCTAATAAAGGTTGGGGACCACTGGCTTAAAATACTCAAAGCACAGAATCAAAAAACACTTTTTTTATTTTTATGCAATTTGTAAAACCTATCTAGGACCTAATCTGCACACAATAGATAATGCACTTTCAATGCACTTTCGAAGTAGATTTTCCTGTTCCGCACAGGAAAATCCAGCTGCCAAAGCACATTGAAAGTGCATTATCCTGTGTGTGCAGACTAGGCCTAGGAAAGGTGGTATTTTGTGACGGCAGAGAAGTCCATAGTTCTAACTAAAGCTTAATGGAAGGCACTTTTAAGAGGAGGTGCTGGGCCAATCTCATTTGGGGAACTGGTTTGGAAGAAGCAGTCCTTGAAGACTAAAGTCAAAATCAACTCTTTAAATTATGTTGGAAACAAATTAACCAGCGCAACCATTGAAAAATCGGTGACCCAGTAGTGGTCAGTTCAGTTACTGCATTTCATACCAATCCAACCCCCTCCAAGTTCCACAGAGCTAGCCCCTCAAGATCATCTCCTTTTCCGTCACATCCATCTTGCCTGGATTAAATTTTTTCTTCACCCTCGTCTGCTTGACCAAGGCATCTAGGCACAGACAATGCAGCATCTGGAAGTTCTGACAAAGAGATATATCTCCGTGTGTCATCAGCATACTGATGGCAGCCAAGTCTAAAACCTTTAATCATCTCATGTATAATGGTCGCATATAAATATTAAAAAGTACAGAACCTTAAGGGACACCAGAAGATAACTCCCAAGGCACTGAATCTACAGCTGTAATGGAAATCCTCTGCCCTTAATCTGATAGAAAAGGTCAAAACCAGCCTGGGACAATATCAAACACTCAGGGGGGGGATCAATAAAATGGTAGGGTGCACCACATTAAATGTAGCAGACAGACTGAAGAAATCAGCTGGGAAGTATCCCTCTCATGGTGTGAGATTCTGCCAACAGTTCCAGACTCTTTGCACAATCTTGTTGGTCCCTAGAATCATAGAATCATGGAGTAGGAAGGGACCTTCAGGGTCATCGAATGCCCTGTTGGATTCCTTTCTAACTGTTCTGCAGCAGACCTCCACAGCTATACTCTGAAACTGCTTTGGAGCAGTTGGTCATAGGACCAATTGGAGAGAAAATGCCCCTGGACTTGATCCTCAGTAGTGGCCAGAACCTGACATGAGATGTAAGAATAGCTGAACCAATTGGGATCATAATGCTATTAAATCCAGCATTTAAATTAATGGAAGGTCACTGCAAAAGACCATCAGGAGCACAAGCAGAAGAAGAGCTGATTTTTAGTGGCCTATTTTTTATTACCCAGAGTCTCAAAGTGGCTTACTCTTGCCCACCCTTCCTCTCCCCACAACAGACACCCTGTGAGGGAGGTGAGACTAAGAGAGCTCAGGAAAAGCTGTGACTGGCTGCATATGGAGGAATGGGGAATCAAACCTGGCTCTCCAGATTAGTGGCTGTTGCCTTTAACCACTATGCCAAGCTGGCTCTTGTCAACGTCAGAAGCGGAAGCCTCTCAAAAACAAGGAGAGTGGAAAGGAAAAGTAAAGATTGCTTCAGAATACTTTCAAGTTTTATTGAAGTTCAGAATGAATGAGTTTGCCTCAGATCAAGAAAAATACTAAGTCTAAGAATATACAAGCATGATTAATTAGCAAAGTCAAGGAAACCAGGGAAGGCAAGAAGGTTTCTCATAAAAAGTAGAACTCTTGCCCAAACCAGGAGAAAAAGAAGGAACAAAGGCAATTAAGTATTAAAGGAGAGAATCTGAAGAACATATTCCTAATAAAGATTAAGATAAACAATAAGAATTTGTTGAAATACCTCTGAATCATTAGGGTGTATATTATGCTCCAGATCTGTCATTATCCTGAAAGATAACTTTCAGGACAGCCAAGGATCTGATCCGTTGAGCAGTCACTCAGATGTAGAACTGGCCACATTTGCCTTCTTCTAGACTGCAAGTTACAAAGCAGATGTACCATCCCTTGACTGAAACACGCCCATCAGAGGCATTGCCATGAAGAGACTGGCCATCAAGGTGCTTTCAAGCATCTCAAATTACCCAGGGCAGTATAATGAACAGGCGGCTAATGGACATTCTTTGTGCTAATTGCATCACTTTTCATTAAATTGGGAGGCGACAGGAGAGAAAGTGCAACGTACGTACACCAGTGACACACATCTGCAGCTTTTAATAACAATTCCATTTGCACCAATATGTCCTGCCAGATTAGTGGTTTAATTTATTTAAAAATCAGTTTTGATATGTTGTGGGCCCATGATGAGTGGTAGGAAAGGGTTCATAATGAGAACTTCCTTCCCTCTCTGACCAAATCCTAACTTGTCAAAGCCAGCTCAGGTTTACCTTGTCCCATACCTTCCTGTCTGCATAGAAGAACTGAGTCTGTACAGGACTACAGAGATAAAGGACGAGAAAAATAATAGCAGAGTGATGAAAAACGTATGAGTTTTTCTTCAATACTGACTCTGGTTCTAAATTAAATTAAACCACGTCTGCTACAATTTCTTTACCTGATAAACAAGATGTTTTCTTTTTTGACCCATTGTGCTTGTTGGTTATAATCCTCAGTTATATTATTTTGTTAAAAAGTTGTCCTTGTCATCTGCTTAGAGGATTAGTGTAAAGCAGATGATGAGGATGAGGATGTTAGCCATTCGGTCGAGTCCAACCCTTGGCCATCCTATGGCACAACTACCTCTATGATTTTTGATCTTGCACTGCTTCTTTTAGTTGTGTAATATTCTGGACGGTGTCCATTTTGATCATAAGTCACCAGTGTGTTCTTTGTCGGCCTGGTTTCCTATTTCCACTGACCAATCCTAGCATGATTGCTTTCTCCAATGAGTTGGATCGCATGAAATGGCCAAAGTAAGTGAGTCATTGTGATTTTGTCTGTCAGTGATAGATCAGGGTTTATGTACTGTATGCTGCCATGGAACCTGCAGAAGTCTGGAGGACTACCGGTTGACTACCCCTGATCTATATTCTAAGACCCTAGGGAGCAGTTTCCAGACTGAAAACCATGGAAAGGGATGGATTCTTGGGCGAGCTATTCAGAAATATGCAATTTTGGGGGGAAGACTCAAGAATAGGCTTTGCTCTTCCTATAGCTGGCTGCCATATTTGAGTCAGGACAGACTCCCCCATGACAACTGTACTCAGAGTTTCTCCACTTTTCTCAATACAGAGCGGCCTGACTCATCTGGACCCATGCAGTTTGCTTATGAAAAATGGATTAATTATAAGAAACCTAACCAAAATGTTAATCGCCTCATTTTAAATCCCCAAACAGTATTTTTTTTTAGAGCTAAGAAGAAGAAAAAGGGAAGTGGCAAAAGGAAAAGATGGTGTGTCACACTGAATATGCATCCTTCCAGTTGATTTCTCTTGGGCTTTGATGGTGGAGTCGCCACCCAATGCTGGCAGCCTGCCAGGAGAGTTTGGTACTTGGGACGGTCTTCTTGACATCATGTCAATGTTCAACATCACTTCTGCTGAAAAAACGGATGTGTCGTCATGGTGCTGGGGTGCCTCTCTAGGAGTCACATAGCTTTTCATAAGAAGTGACAGCACTCATTGGCATGATGGTGAGGATACCCTTTCATTCCCCCCCCCCCGGCCTTTTAAGCAGTGGCAAGGAATGGAGGGGGCCCTCCAGCAGAGTGAAATCAGATCAGTGACATTGTTTGGGAGCAAGTGGAGTATCAGAGGAAGGAAATGGGGCCCACAGATTGTGCATCCAGTGACAATGAGAAATGTATCAAAATGCACCCAACTTTCTAGTTTGCTTTTCCACGCAAGATACTGGAGAATGTACATTTCCTGGTTGCTGTGTTTCATCTCAGAATTTCCACTTCTTCATTATTACAAAGGACTGATTTGTGAGGTTATTATTATTATTGGATTTATTACCCGCTGTTCCCAGCAAGCTGGCTCGCAGTGGGTTACAACATTAAAAACACCACAATAAAATATAAACATCCCCAACTAAAACCATTTTAAGTCCAATGACCAATTAACTCTTTCCCACCCCCCTATTTGACACCCCCATCTGACACTGGAAAAGATGCAATGGGAGGAGAGTCTGACGTCCTGGCCAAACTGAGGAGGGGCCCTCGATCTGAGGTGCCCAGAGAGCCAGCTTGGTGTAGTGGCTAGGAGCATGGACTTCTAATCTGGTGAGCTGGGTTTGATTCCCTGCTCCCCTACATGCAGCTGTTGAGTGACCTTGGGCTCACCACAGCACTGATAGAGCAGTAATATTGGGCCTCTCTCAGCCTCACCTCCCTCACAGGGTGTCTGTTGTGGGGAGAGGAAAGGGAAGGTGAATGTAAGCCACTTTGAGACTCCTTCGGGTAGAGGAAAGTGGTATATAAGAACCAACTCTTCTTCTTCTTCTTGCCACCCAGCATCAACCCAATGCTTGGTGAAAGAGCTCCATCTTGCAGGCCCTGCTGAACCGCACACTTCATTAGATTCGTGAGACTTAAACGCCAAGAGATTCTCATCCAATATCCCCTTTGAAGTGCTGAAAGAAAATAATTCTCCAACAATTCTCCCCCAAACAATACTGTTCCTGCTTGTAGATCATGTCCTGCAGTAGCACAAATCCACCAGTTCAGTGAGTGTTGGGTCTGAGAAATCCTTTCACTCCAGAGTAATTACCTTTTTGATTTTAGTAAGCAAAACGCTGGTACTAAATTCTTTAACAATTTGGGGACTCTAAATTTCTGGCACCGTAAGATATCAGGCAGAATCACCTCAAAATTTTTTCTATAGAGAAATTGGTGTGATGGTTTAAAATGTTCCCAAGTAGGTTAATGGGTTGGGCTCTGGCAGATTTTTTCAGAAGGCAGAACACATCCACCATGAGATGCCGCTGCACCGTTCCAGCCCGTTCCAGTGCCTGTGCTTCAGGGCACATTTCCCTGGAACGGTACATCGCCCCAGCTGCTTCTTCAAGCCGCTGTCCAGAGTGCTGAAAGAGCTGCATTGGGGGTTTTCTTGCATTGGGGCTTTTTTAAACTTCAAAACTAACCCCCCATGCAAATGGGTCACTTGACTTGTTCACTGTGAACAGAACCTGAAATCATGAATTGCATCACAAACCTTCCCATCAGTCAGCAAAAAATCACAGTTCCGGTTTCATCTTGGAGGATGTTCTGCTTGCTCCAAGCAGTAAGCAACCACAAGAAGAACAACGGTAATAACAAAGTGGTCTCTGTAGGCAAGGTGGCCATGTGTCAGGGACAATTTGCAGCACTAATTTCAGTCACGGCCTGCTACCTCCTCTGCCCTTTTCACGGTGCTTGAGGCATCGTTGGCCTATAGAATTCTCTTTCCTCTCCAAAATGATCCCTCCAGCTTTATTGAGTAGGCAAGGTAAATTGCTCGATGAGGGGACTCTTGAAAATCCCCAAAGACCATTTTTTATTGTAATACTTTGTTCATGGAACAAATTTATGTTTGGAATTAATCCTGTGATATCTCAGGATGGAGGAGGGCAGGGCATGAATGTGCAATGTTCTCATCAATGTTCCAGTGAAACCCCATGGGCAGCAAAATGCCAGCTCTTGCTCACAAGCAATGCAGATTAAAACGTATGCACATCTGGACCAGCAATTGCTATGATTCAGGATTGCACAGCTCCAGGGAAATTCCCGAGTTTGCAAAACAATCTCATCTGTGAAGAAATGGGGCTTAACTCCTCCACAAAACATGTTCATAGGCATCATCCCCCACCCCAAAATAGAGAGACTTTAGTTAGCATGTTGAGTAGCAATTCAACACCACAGCAAGAGAAGAAGGAGAAGAAGGAAGAGATGAGGGGAAGGGAAGCTGGAGTCAGCAGGAAGGAGGGAAGGAAACTGGAACCGAGGGAGGAAGCCTGTGACATCAGGGAAGGAATGTCACCCCCACCTCCTTTGCAGGTCCCCCACTTGCCTTTATAGCTACCTTGTAACAAGTCAATGGAAATAATTCTGTGGGGACGGGAAGGTATTATATATGGATTAAAAAAGAGTCTTGTGAACATTCAAATGCCTGTCTGGAGGTTAGTTCATTATGCATCTAACACATGTCAAAAGTTGGCTGCAGAATTCCTGCAGGGCCACTATTTGGAGAAATGCACAAGCGTCAGCTGCACAGGGACCATCAGAAATGGATGTGAGAATCCACAGGTTATGTGAAGACTCCATGCGCAGTGGGTTTGCTTCTGCTAAGGGATGGGGGTGTCAGGAGAAAAGAAGGATCTCACTCCAAATGCCACTTTATATCCCATTTGCGGTAATTTGGTGATTTCTCACTCACTTGTTTATCTCATTCAGGAACTGAGCAGACTTTCAAGGGTTCCATGGTACACAGCACCCCCTTGTGGCTCACTTTCTTTAACTGCAGGGATCGAAGCTAAGTCCCCCAGGGGGCGGAGGGGGGGAGCCCTTCTGCGCTGCTACAGATGTAACATTGCTTGAGACATGCGCTGCAAAGAGTGCTGCAGGGCTATTTGTTCTGGAAATAAGTATACTCTTGGAACATTAGCTGGGCCTGAGCCAAAGTCACAGACAAAGAGATCCTCTGCTTGGCCTAGCTAGAAGAGAAATACAAGGGGAGACAGAGAGACAGAGGCAGAGGCAGAGAGACAGAGAGGGAGAGAAACCAACTAGCCACTCACACATTTGTTCTCCCAGTTCTAGATGCATTCGTTCTGCACAGAAGCATGTCCAATTATGATGCCGTGGGTACGTGCACATGAAATTAATATCCATGCATGTTTCTCAAAACATGTTTGTGTGCTAAAAACATAATGTATAACCTGACCCAGAGTCCCACTGCAAGCTATCCAGAGGGTTTCTCTTCTTCTGTAATTTAGGATGGCAGCTAAAAAAATATCTTGGTCCAAACTCTAAGCAGTCTCTTTTTATTCTGTCACTATATTAGGAGAAACCAAGATACCAGCCGTTATTTGAGCAAACCCAGCGAAGCCCAGTAAAACTGTCGCAAGGATGCTTTCAGAGTAATTTTGGACTGCAATGTTGCTTAATTTAGAAATAATCCCTGATCCCAGGTCAGGAAAGGAGGCTGTTCATACCTCATACATGGCATTGAATTTTACCAGATCAACCTCTAAGTTTAAATCTAAGTTGGACAAATAAATAGTATTTGTACAAAGGTTCTTCTTTTGATCAAAGTGATTCCATTTGCCTGATATCTGAATCTGTGCATCAAGGCCAGAGATAAGGGCTGGAGAGAATTATTGGCAAGGAAAAGGTGGACGATTAGGTGAATCAGGGTAGGAAGTCCTCCTTAAGAATACAGGATATTTTAGCTGATGCTGCCTGCACATTAAGGAATACTTGGTTTCTAGAACGTAAATTCTTGGAAGATATAGTCAGAAAGGCCTCTAGGACCAAGGGTAGTCAACCTGTGGTCTTCCAGATGTCCATGGACTACAATTCCCATAAGCCCCTGCCAGCAAATGCTGGCAAGAGCTCATGGGAATTGTAGTCCATGGACATCTGGAGGACCACAGGTTGACTACCCCTGCTCTAGATAATGGGGCTGAGCATAAACTTCTTGCTGGTTCCAAATATTCTTGTTCTGGTAATCATTCAGGCATCCCTACCTGCCTGGCTACTACACAAGCACAAAGAGTAAGTAGGAGCAGCTATGCTGAATTATACGGTGCTGGGGAATGCACTTAGATGTCTCCCTTGAGTGTTCAGATTGGTGCTGCTCCAGAGTGTGAAAAATGTGTCCAGCTCAACAACTTCCTGGGGACAATTTTTTAAGTGTGCAAAAATCTTTGTAATTATACAACCATCTTGGTAAATGAATGTGTTTTGCCATGAGCTAGATCTGTAAGCACCTCTGAAAGGAAGAGCTGCTGGGAGGCGCACCAGTGAGACAGTGTTAGGGCTCTTTGCCAAGCCACCTTCTCAGCCAGACTGAAGAAGCTTAGTAAAAAAAAACAGAGTTACTGAAATGCAAGCAAATGCATGTGCCCACACACTATTAATTCTGAAAACTGCTCATTCTAGCCCAAACAGGTAGGCTTCTGCCCTGAGCGTGACAAACTCCAGCCACAAACTCCAAATGCAGTTAGAAGCCCTTGCTCCTCCTCCATGCCCACACATGAGGGAGACAGCAGGAGCAGCCTCATGGGGTGGGCTGCGTAGGGAAGCGCTACACAGACAAGATCTGGCTTAGGACTTTTCTCACAGGCTTTGGCGTTAACATATTGAATCATGCGTTGCAAAGGGGAAGAGTTATGTTACATAAGCAGATGTCAAAAATGAGTTAACGTGCAGTGCTTGGTTGGCTGAGTCCATCTTGGAAGGCTAGCTGCTAATTCTGTGGGACTGTGCCAAACGAACATCCTTCTGGTAGACTCCATCTGGAATATCTTTGGAGGGGGTGGGGGGGGAATACACATAGGGAGGAAAAAAAGTCTCAAAGAGGAAGAAGGCGGTCCGTCAACTAATGGAGAGTAATCAGGAACACCCCACTAGGAATGGCCTTGAAGGTAGCCAGATGTGGAATAGATGTGCAAAACCTGCCAGTGTGGAGGCATCATGGTTTGGCTTTCGCTTCATCCTCCAGTGGGTCATCAGAGGCATCGGAAAAAAAGTCATCCTGGTTGTACTGCTTCAGCTTGTTCTCCAAGTAGGTTATGCGCCGTTTGAGCTTCATCTGGGCAGCATCATAGTCAGCCAAGAGCCGGGAGAACCGGGTGTGCAGGGTCTCCAGGCTGCCCTCAAGCCTGTCCAGCTTCTGCCCCACATTCCCATCCACACTTTCAGCACCTGCTGCTGCTTCGTCCAACAGCCCTTCTTTGATCAGAATCTCACGGCCACGTTCCTCCAGCACTTTCTTGGCATCGGGATACTCAGTCACGGCTTCCATGAGGTCCTCCTTCGACAAGCAGAAGAGGTCAGAGTAGCCGAGGCTGCGTATGTTTGCTGTCCGCCTGTTCCCCATTTTGCTCCCTTTGATGTTGAGGATGCTGATCTCACCAAAGCAGCAACCCGAAGTTAGCAAAGCATACTGAGTCACGCCATCATCAGCCACCACAGCCAACTTTCCTTCTTTGATGATATACATCTCCTTGCCAACATCCCCTTTCCGGCAAATATAATCACCTGGGCTGAAAACCTGAAGGCGAAGCTTGAGCACAAGTTCTACCAAGAGTCCGGCCTCACAGTCCTGGAATATCCTCACCTTCTTCAGAGTCTCCAGGTGGACATTGATGGCTATCTCGGCTCGCAGTTTGTCAGGCAGGTTCCTCAGCACTTCCCACTCATCTACAGTTTTCTTATTGGTCCAGAGATAGTCAAACCAGCGGATGACCTTGGCCTCCATGTCCTTGCTCACCTTGCGGAACTGCATATAGTGCTTGACGGCATCAATCTTGGCCTGGAACTCTGCTCGGGTGGCATTCATGTTGGAGATCATGGAGCCCACGTTCCCCACAATGGTAGCAAAGATGAGTACGCCAATCAGGAAGTCAAAGATGACAAAGAGGTACTCTTCATCACGCACAGGAGGCGGAGTCTCTCCAATGGTCGTCAACGTTAGGGTAGACCAATAGAGACAATAGATGTATTCCCTTGTCAGATAGCCATACTCTGGATCCGATATATTTGGATAAACCCAGGTGTCTTCTCCAAAGCCAATGGACTTAGAAATGGCATAATAAATGCAGGCGTTCCAGTGGATGATGACCAAGATGTACAGCACTAGATTGCTGATCCTAAAGATGTTCGGGTAGCCAGTCCTCGTCTCCGTCCGGTCAAAGAATTCAAACATGCGGGAGAAATGTAGCAGCCTATTGAAGCGTACCTCAGGCCGGTTTAAGCCCGTGGCAAAGTATGCAAAATCGGTGGGTAAAATTGAGAGGAGATCGAGCTTGAATTGTAAGGTGGAAACATATTTATCACCCAGCTGCTTGGGTTCTCTGACGAGTAAGCCCTGCTCAAGGAAACCTGCCAGGGAAAGCATAGAAAGGTATTAACTCCAGTAATGTGACTGCCAATACTCACTCAAATATTTCCACCCAATCACCTCACTTTGCAAGCTGTAGCCTTCACCAGATTCTAACTGTGTAAATAATATTAGTTGAAGAAGTTAGTTCTGATTTGTTGTTGTTGTTGTTAGGTGCGAAGTCGTGTCCGACCCATCGCAAGCCCATGGACAATGATCCTCCAGGCCTTCCTGTCCTCTACCATTCCCCGGAGTCCATTTAAGTTTGCACCTACTGCTTCAGTGACTCCATCCAGCCACCTCATTCTCTGTCGTCCCCCTCTTCTTTTGCCTCAATCGCTCCCAGCATTAGGCTCTTCTCCAGGGAGTCCTTCCTTCTCATGAGGTGGCCAAAGTATTTGAGTTTCATCTTCAGGATCTGGCCTTCTAAGGAGCAGTCAGGGCTGATCTCCTCTAGTTTTGTTCGCCTTGCAGTCCAAGGAACTCGCAAGAGTCTTCTCCAGCACCAGAGTTCAAAAGCCTCAATTCTTTGACACTCGGCCTTCCTTACGGTCCAATATCATCAAAATACAAACCACCCACCCAGATTTCCCATCTTCCCAGTGATGAATTAGCAAAGCAGGGTGGGGATTGCCGAAATCATCCTACAGCCCCAGAGATTCTGAGATCACTGAAGTCTATACTTCCCCCTTTAGTTCATTCATTAATTCAACAAGACATAACGTCAGAGGCCTTAATGATTCCTGAATGCTAATGCCTGTTTTGGAAGAAAAAAATGTTCAAAGCTGAGGCTGATAAATCTTTCACTGGGAAGCTATTTGTCAGAATGTCAGTTAACAAGAATCTCTTTCTTCAGACCACTTCAGGGCTGAGAGGAGCAAGGGAGAATATTGCTCAGACACAACTGAAGTGGTCAGCAATGTTACGGGACACCTGTGGACTGATGCTTTCCCAAGGCATCTAACTCACCTAACTCCTAACTCACCTGTGCGCAGCCGGATGATAATGTCCATAATGTAGATGCCATCAGAGACATAGTCCAGAACCAGCCATAGGATCAAGTACTCCGTGTGGAGCTCATTAAAACAGGCTCTGCGGGAAGATCAAACAGAGACGCTCAGGAGGATGAAGGTCATCACTGGCAGCAGGGACCATGCCTGACCTGATTAAGGGGCAATAGAGACTAGTGTTGAGCTGCCAGAAGAGGGGTGGCACTGATAAACATATTTGCCCTCATTTGCACTGTTCGTGAAATGGTGCCATGCAGCTCACAAGGGGACAAACATCAGAGGAAACCTGCCTCCCTCTATCAACGAAACTGGCCTAATGCTCTGTTCCTGTTGCACTTATATGCATCCAAAGGAATCTCACTACAAGGAAAAAGGTGCAGAGACCCCCTCTGTGTCTGTCAAGTAAGTGACACATGGAGCATGAGCGCACACATACACTGTTTGTTAATATCCAAATGGATCCAAAGTCCTGGGGAACCCAACAGCTTTCACTTTGCGTTGTGCTATTCTGGATTGTCCTAATAAAAGGTATCTGCACAGCTTTAGGTTTGAAACAAAACCAACAGCATTTTTTGCTGCAAAACTTTTCCTTTGCAAAGGTTGGCACTTAAGGGGAAGATGCAACAACGCATCCCTTCCACTGTTTAACAAGTGCTTTGTAAACATTTGGCTCAGGCCTAGAGCATGACATGCTGCGTTTATTCAAGGTGGCAATGCTGGACCAGTGGGTGGGCTGCATGTCAGTCAGGGCAATGTTGCAACCACACAGACAACACCTACCAGACAGCAGGCCTCTGTGTGTTGTTTGAGGAAAGACAGAACAACGCTTCCCACCAGGAAGCAGAAGATGAAGATGGCCACAGATGGGAGCGTGGGGCAGCAGCCAGATTCATAGGTTAGGCCCTAAGGCAGGGGGTAGTCAACCTGTGATCCTCCAGATGTTCATGGACTACAATTCCCATGAGCCTCTGCCAGCAAACGCTGCCAGGGTCTCGTGGGAATTGTAGTCCATGGACATCTGGAGGACCACAGGTTGACTACCCCTGCTCTAAGGTACAGGGAGAAGTCACTGATAGGGATGGGCATTCGTTTTAAAATGTCATTTGGTTTGTGGTTTGTGGCATGCACCCATTCACAAACCATCCTGAACCTTTAGCCACCTCATGAACCGCTTTGGTTTGAGAGGTTTATGAGGCAGTAGAATAACCCTCCTGTGTGCTAGAGAGACCACGTTTGTGGCATATCTCCCTCTGACTCTCCTCCACCTGCCCCCCAGGTTTGGTGAAGATTGGATTTATGGGGTCTGAGTTACAGCCCACCCCAATGTAGTTGCCCCTGGGAATGTGCTTTCTAGATAAATGATCGCTTGTCATTTCCACAAAAAGCACTTTCCTGGAGGCACCTTCTGTGGTGGGGAATAACTCAGAGTCCATAAATCCAATCCTGACCAGACTTGGAGGGCAGATCGAGGAGTCATCCAGCAATCCCTAGTAAGTTTAGTGTATCTGGTTTGCACAGGATCCATTCTATATGTTCCTGAATCTGTGCCTGTCAAAATGACCACCTGTCAGATGTCATTTTGACAGGCACAGGTTCAAGAGGATCAGGAGTGTTCAGAACAGATCCTGTGTAAGGTAGAGAGATCAAACATGGAGGACATGTAGAGGAACATCCAGGGGCAGTCTGCTGTGAGTTTGATGCCTCTAGCTTGCACAAAATCCAGTCTATACACTCCTGAGCCTGCACTTTTCCCAAATGACCTAGGTTCTGGAGTGTCTAGAACAGATCCTGTGCAAGTTGAAGACATCAAAGTTACAAGACACACACACACACACACACACACACACACCAATGCTTCTCCATATACCCTCCAATTCTCTAGCTTGCACAGGATCCATTCTATACACTCCTAAAGCTAGGTCATTTTGACAGGCATAGGCTCACAATCCTGTGAAAGCTAGAGAGACAAAACTCACAGGGGATATTTGGCTGCCTCTCCTCTACATGCCCTTTCAATTGCCGCTTTGAAGTTCTGCAAACACGTGGATTGTGTGGAAACCGTGTGTCTGGAAATGTCTCTGCTCACAATCCAACACAAAACTCCACTGACAGCTTGAAAGTTTGTGGAAATGTCATGCCACTTGACTTGCCACCAACTTGACCCTGCAAAGCCCAAACTAGCCAAAATCCATCGCAAACTTTAGTTTGTGAGCAAGTTCATGCCCATCCCTAGTCATTGAAGGGATGCTTTCAAAATAAGGGGGGCTTTTGATGACATTTTCCAGGCCTGTTAAAGTACCGATGGTGTATTTTTGGGAAGTTCTGCAACAGTAGGTCCAAGCACAATATAAGCTGCTAGGGGAGCATAGCAGTTGGCCTAAGGCCGGTTGGCAGGATCCAGGTTCAAATCCTTGGTCAGACTGGGTCAACCTCAAATCACATGTGCCTGACCTGAGTCGCTGTGATGATAAAATGAGAAAGGAAAGAGCCATGAATGCTGCCCTAAGGCCTTAGAGCAGGGGTAGTCAAACTGCGGCCCTCCAGATGTCCATGGACTACAATTCCCAGGAGCCCCTGCCAGCATTCGCTGGCAGGGGCTCCTGGGAATTGTAGTCCATTGGGCATCTGGAGGGCCACAGTTTGACTACCCCTGTGTTAGAGGAAGTGAAGGATAAATACATGACAAACAGATATAAGTCCTGGTTGACCAGCAGTTTAGTGTTCGTGTGTTTCAGGATCTGAGCAGGGGAGACTATCAGCCAGTAGAGGCCAGTAAGAAAGTAGCCAGATTCCTCCCATCTTCTGCTCTGAACCTCCAAGAGAAAGAGTGCCAGTAAAACATGCCAGTTACTCTCTGAGACAGAAAATACAAGAGGGGAGAGGACAGAACAAAGGAAATAGAGAGACCCATTTCACTAATTGCACATAATATTTCAGAGGAGGGAAGAGTTACCTTACAGGCCACAAAATCTGCCACTTACCGTGCTACCAGCATGCACCAGTTGTACAGAACGGGCAGTGCGATGACCATTAGCCAGCGGTAGTACCAGTCCCCAGAAGGATCCAACACAAACAACTCCCGTTTCTTCCTGAAAGGAAGTCAAAGCAGCCCATTAAAGAACAAGGCCTTCCCATGGTCACAGGGGCAGATCAGTGACAAAGAACATTACTTGGGTGCAAAAAGTCCCCTTTACACTTCTCAGCTTGGACATCAACTTACTCACCACCTCGTGGCAGAGAAGGGGGTTGCTTTGGAGCAAGGAAACAAAGGACGACGGAATGGTTCGCTGTTCACATCCATCACAGCACTTACCTGCTGAAGAAGATCTGCAGTTCGGGCCTCTCAGAAGCCTGGAGATGCTGATTCCCTGTCTCATGAGCCAGATATTTGCAGGCTGACAAGGGAAAGTGCTGGGATCTCTATGGCTGTATCAAGGATACCAGGAAACAAACTGCCTGGCAGGGCAACATGGGCCCATGTGGTCCAGCAGCAAGACCGGCCTGGGTGGAGCAGGAGGGGACCAAGAGCAGAAAGGTGCTGTAGCCTCAACAGCGGGGCAGTCTTTGCAGTCTGGCCCAGTGAGCTAGCCTGGATAAAAGAGCAATGGCTCTCCAAGCCATGGAGGAGTTTTGAGACAAGGGAGGGAATGGAAGAGAAGAAGGTAGAGCTCAACTCAAGGGCCAAGCTAATAAAAAGGGAAGAAAGAGGAACTGGAAAGAGGCTGGAAGGAGAAGCAAGAGGTAGATTGCAGCACTGTGGTTCTCCTCCTGTGTAATGCAGTATAACCCTGAGGAGGATGAAGTAAACTGCACCTTCAGGGATCTGGGCTGATAAAAAGCAACTGAATAAGGAAACAGTGGCTGGGTTTGTGATCTTAAGGCCCCATAGAGTCTAGGCACAATGTTCCCCTGCCCTCAGTGGGTACTACAGGCTGCCAGGCTCAGATAAAGTTTCAGTTCTTGTGACAGTCCCCAAACCCTTTCACGGTGTGGCAGTCAGCCTTGTGTTATCACAAATGGGACAAAAAAATAAAGTTGACCTTCATCATCCCATCGGTCTCTGCTGCAACAACTGCACACCGAGACATTATAACAGCTGCATGAACATGATGACCCCTGTTGTCACAATGTGTCTGGGCTCCAGCCACCCACTCCACATAAGGGCTCCCCCCTCTTCCTTCTTCTTTTGTGCCACTTTAAAAACAAACTAACCAATTTGCTGGAATAGTAGCTTGGGTAGGGTAAAGTCCACTAGCATCCATAGGGCTGTGAGTCCATAAGGTACCATGAGAAGGTTGCTTTTAGCTTCTGCTGAAACAGACCAAGGGGGAACGCTTCTCTGGAACAGGTTATTAACAAGATCCTCTTAACCTGACAGGGAAGATCCCTTTTTCATACTTCGGCTATTAATACCAAAGGTGCACATCCCTGCCCTCCCTTCTGCAGAAAACAACCCTTTCTTCATGCTCAAATTACTTTGGTGCAGGCTCATCAGTGAGGCCTGCCCTTTAATTATACAGAGGAAGAGAAGCTGGGTTATCACTCCCTCTCCAGGTATGAACAGGCAAAAGGAGTAGGTGACAAAACATCCTTGAAACAGGAAGCCTGGCAGAGAGTTTGGGCTTCTGCAGAACAAGCAAATAAACCCCCAGACAACTGATTTCAACAGGCCTCAAATAGAGGAACTGAATGTTGCTCCAGCTAGATGGGCACAAAGAAGGAGTCTTACGTCTTCTTTATGCAACCATGTTTATCCTGGGTTATTTCTTTACTACTGCTGGACTGCACATCTGGCCCACGGAACCGTTCGAGGAAAGAATCCATGCGCTCGTGTTCATCTCGCCGGCCCTTGCTGGCCCATTCCCTGAGCACCACCACCAGCTGGGCAATCCTGGAAAAGAGCAAAGGCAGAAAGGAAGAGTTAGAAAGATGAGGGAAGAACACAGTCATTCTGCAGCAGGGAAAACTTGACAAAAGCCACTTGGGCAGCCTTGGGGACTGAGACGTCCTGAGGAAGGTGACCTGTCCACACTGTCTTGTTGAAGTAGACATCTATGGATGACCAAGAGCCCTCAAAAAGAGATAAAGGATTACATCCAAAGATGCAAATTGATGCATACTTCCTGTAAGTTAAAGGGAATTGCAACTCATCATGGTGTCATGTCTGTCTAGGGAAGGAGGCAGAGCTCAGCCATTAGGGTGACAGTCTGTCATTCAAATGTTTGCAAAAGTTTTCTTTAGAAGGTAAAAAAAAAACACCCTACTTCTAGACAGAATCAGAATGCGGACATTTCAGAGGACAGGCCTAAAAACAGAGGTGTCCTGGTCATCCTCATCCCCTCCTCCCATCACCATCATATTTGGCAGCCTCTGATCCAAAGAAGACAGTAAGGGCTCAGGTATAAAGGACAGTCCAAAGTCACAACAGGATGAAAACCATCCACAATCAAACAAAACACCAAGCAGACCCCACTCCCCCACAATGAAGAACCAGAAACTAAAGCGACCAGTCCCTGCCCAGAGGAAGAAAGGATGGCTGCATTTTAGGTCACAGGAAGACATTCTGCTACATTTTCCAATGCCATCATACATCTCATGGCAATCCCCTGTAAGACTACATCCCAATTGTGAAGGCACCAGAAGCTGCCTCTTTGCCTTGCTCGTGCAGTGCTTACCCTTCAGGCAATACATGTCTAAAGCCCCACAAGTACCTGCCAAGGCCCTTTTTCCCACGATGGGCAGTGCGGGATTGCCGGCTGGCCTCATCCAAGGCAGCAATCCGCTGCAGCTCTGAAGAGGTGTCATCGTCAGCTGATGGCCTTCTTTGGAGACAGAATTGGTCAAGTTAGTTTCTGCTGTGGCAAGACAGGAAAAGGAACTGTAATTTCTACATAGGTCTTCCTTCTCCTCCTCCCACAGCCCAGCAAAACTGGATCTCTGCATCAGTCTAAATCAAGGTTTTCTCTCCCAGAGGGCTATTGACCCCATGATACTCTCCTGAAGCAGCAATTGCCCCCCCCCCCGCTGCTCAGTGGCTAGCCAGTCCCCTCCTCTAGTGCTGCTCAGCTTCTCTATGGGGAAGGCTCCATAGTTTGAGAATTCAGAGTAAGCCACCTGAGAAGAGCACAGGGGTGGGGCATGTGTCCAGAATGCAGTCATGCTACTACAGTGGGCTGATCCTGCCTTTAAGGGTTTACTTGTCTTCACACGCACTAGGAGTGCCAGTTCTCCCAAGAGCATTGGGGCCATATTCCAGTGGCAACCATGGCAGACATGAAGGAGCTTCAATCTTACCCCCAAGCAATTGGCACAGTTGAAATGGACCAGGGAGTTAATAATTGCTCAGTTGGGAAACTTGCATGTCAAGATGTCATGCAAGACAAAACCACGTGGTTTTCAAGACAAGACCCTGTATATTAATATATATTTCTAATGTTAGGCATCTTGGTGGCCCTCATGAGGCCAGAAAGATACATTTTGGACATAAAGATAATAAATAAATGAGTACCCCTTGCAGATCTGCAGACAGCGTCTCCTGGGCTTTTCTAATGTACTCAAGAAAACCAAAAAGGGGATAGCGTTACAAAGCCAAAAAGCAAGAAATCTAACAAACGAGTGGTTAGGACCCAAAAGGTTAGGTGTCCACAAAATATAAATAATCAAATTGCATTCATTCATGGTGCACAACTTATAAACTTAAAAAGTTAAAAATATAGACAAAGCCCATAAGTTAATAATTGAAATCATAAAATATGCACCATTCGATGGTAGACCTTGCATGCTTCTACCTCAAAATGGGTCTTCCTCAGAAGTCTAATCCTGATGCAGAATGTAGCCGGTGAGATTTTTTTTTAATTCCATTTATTCGCTATGAATACCAAGTTCAATCGAAAAGGAACTGATAGGAGATGCCCATTTATCAAGTGCAAGTCTCCTTCTCCATGGCTGATAAAAAGTTCTGCTGTCCGTCAGCAGCCTCCGTGCATGTATGGAAGAAAATGAGTGACTTGATGCATGGACATCTTCTGACAGTCCCATTCTAACTGATCTTGTTATTCAAAGAGAGCAAATTGAATTTCTTAAAAATCTCACAGGCTGCATTCTCTGCTGTATCATGTGTGTGTTTAAACCTCTGAGGAAGATTCATTTTGGAGCCATATGCCCTAGTCCTAGCACTGTATGGTGCATATTACGTGATTTCAATAATTCGCCTATGGTCTTTGTCTATGTGTTAAACTTTTTAACTTTATACGTTTTTCTAATGTCCCTCCTGAACCGTGAGCCCACAGGACAGCCGAGACCAGCTGTTTGCTTTGGAAGAGAAATGCTGTTTGATTGCCAGGGCTAAAAGGAAGGGTTAGGAACATGAACTGTTTCAGGACCCAAAAATGGTAAGGCAAAAGCCCTTCCTTCTCCTGTTCCACAGTGCCAATCCGAATTAGGCCCCTTCTGCATTTTTTGCACAGGAATTGCCAACAGGGACTCACAACTGTTATATGGCTGCAAGTCCCCATCCCCCCCACTCCCACCACTTGTATAATGTATAGTTTCATTCAAAGTTGTTGAACCATGACGAGATCAAATGAAGGCTTCTAAAGGGAGTTGATGGCCCTACTCATTCCTGTGGCCAGACCTGGATCCTGGATCCTGCAACAATCTAGAAAATGGTGCTCTCCTCCTGCATGACTTCGGAATAAGGGAAGCCTGAGCCCAAAGGTATGGGCTTCTTCCCTTGGTCCACATTCCAAGATTGGCTCCTTGTTCCACTAGCTCTTGAAGCCTGCTGTGGTAGAGCTGGGGGGGGGGGAATCATCCCCTAGAAGTGGGTGGAGCAGGGAGCCTCTATATCAGGGGTAGTCAAACTGCGGCCCACCAGATGTCCATGGACTACAGTTCCCAAACACTGGCAGGGGCTCATGGGAATTGTAGTCCATGGACATCTGGAGGGCCACAGTTTGACTACCCCTGCTCTAGGAGAAGCCTCCAGGCAACAAAGGCAGCATCCTGTGGTTTCCAAACAGACTTTAAGCATCTGCCCCAAGGAAAGAAAAGTCTGGTCCACGTTCCCTGGCCTCCTGCAGACTGGAGAGGGGAGAGGGGACAGAGTCCCCTCAACACCTCTGGGATTAATTTCTAGCCTCCCCATAGCCCCTCTGACCAAATGGTTTGGTGGACCCGGCCCTTGCCAGACACCCAGGAGCACCTCACCTGCTCAGATTATGCCGCTCTTTTCTGGCAGTGACGGTTTTCAGGGACACTTTGCCAGGAGACGCCTTCAAGCCATTGCTCTTTTCCGTCATCCTCCATGCACAGAAGAAGGAGGCACGGACATGAACCTGCTGCAGAAGATACACAATAAAGGATCACTTGACTAGATCTGGAAAGATGCCTGCACGTGGGTGCCTATGCCTTAGATAAGGGGTAGTCAACCTGTAGTCCTCCAGATGTCCATGGACTACAATTCCCATGAGCCCCTGCCAGCAAATCTCATTATGCTGGCAGGGCTCATGGGAATTGTAGTCCATGGACATCTGGAGGTTTGCAGTTTGATTGCCCCTGGTCTACTGAATCCCTAAATTCAGAAGGATACAGATGTTGCATCAGGTTCCTTGGCTCTTTGACAAGTGGGTCTGCCTGGGATCCAGATGTGAGACCATGCTGGAAGGAAATTAACCCTACTCTGATGGAGATTCCCTGGGGAAACCACAGCCCTCCAAGGTCTTTTGTCAAATGTGCAACATATACTCTTTTTCACTTAAGTAGCCTACTTCTTTCAGATAATTAAGAAGCTAGAAGGACACCAGTGCAGCTGCATCAGTTCCAGATTTGCAAAGTAACTTTGCAACCCTCACAGTTCCACACCAGCCACACACACACACACACAGCCTTTAGCTTGCAAATTGTTGCTTTGCATTGACAGTTTCCCATCTGTGTTACGGAGAAACAATTCATTACCTACAAGGATTCCAGAGGGTTAGGCTGTTGCAGCAGAAACAAACCGGAGCCCCATGGCACCTTGAAGGCTAACCAGATTTTATTCCAGTGCAAGTGTTCCTGGGTTGTAATTAGTGATATGGACTGTAAGTGATAAATGGCTTTGTTTTTTAGGGGGGAAAAGGTTTACGTGTTAATAAGCGTTGGATTGTCATCATTTTCAACTAATGCAGGCACAACTGGCTGAATGCAAATGTGAGGTTGTTTCCAATTTTAATTATGTCCTTCCTCCTCTCCTATGTTTCTCCACTCTTGGACTCTTGACATTTTTTTTTCCACCATGCCCCTTTCCCCACACTCTCCCATGTGATTCTTCTGTGTTATTAGTAAAGAACAAAGGAGCTTTCCCCAGTGGCTTTCATCTTTGTCACTGTTACCAAGGTGACAGCATGAGCATCAAGCCCTACCCTAACAACAGGTGTGAGATGCCCTCGCAGACATCCTTGATAGGCCTGCAGCCATAATGAGAGCCCTGGTGCTGACAGGAGGAGCCACCTGGGAGCCAGGGCTACTCTTTCTGAGCCTCTTGATGAAGGAGAAAAGTAGGACTAGCCACTGCAAGCATGAGCAGAGCAGCCTGACCACAAGCTTTGAGATGCAGCTGTTTGAGGCTGACTTTTTCACATCAGGTTTTTTTTTTAATTATCACCATATCCTAAAGCTAGAAGGGGCCTTGAAGGCCACCTAGTCCAGCCTCCTTTTCCTTCCAGACTCTTCTGGAAAACCTTTAGTGCACAAAAGCCCACTTGATGGCCAAACGGCTCTTTTCATTCGGAAACTTCTTTCTCCTAAGATCCCACTAAAATCTCCATCAGATCTGGCAAACATGTTTCTTTTCTGGCAACTATTTAAGCCCCCTCAGATGCTGTTAATTTTTGAACAAGTTTTACTAGATGCAGAAGAGGAGGAGCTGTTTTTCGTACCCCACCTTTCTAGTACCTGAAGGAATTTCAAAGTGGTTTACAATTGCCTCCTCACAACATACACCCTGTGAGGAAGGTGGGGCTCGAGAGAATTGCTCAGATAGAATTGCTCTGTGAGAACAGTTTTAAGAGAACTGTGACTTGCCCACGGTCACCCAGGTGGCAGCATGTGGAGGAGCGGTTCTATGTAGGGAAATCCCAGCTCTGTGCCTCTATTAATTCTACCAGTAACTTTATCTCCAGTGGTAAGCAAGCAACAGGCTAGGCCTAACTGACCCAAGTCAGTTCCAAAGGTGATGAGGGGGGAGCGGGTTGCAGCCTGAACGTGATTTCATAACTCAGACAATACCTGTCGCCTGAGAAAGGACAGAGCTAAACTCTCCATCCAAAACTGGTTTGGATAATCTCAATAGGCCTGCAAGAAGCTAATCTGGCAAGCAAGATCAGGGCTTGAAAGCAGAGGAGGACCTTCTAAGGCCACTTTCTGGCCATTTAGGGTTGCCAACATCCATGTGAGGGCTGGCTGGAGATTTCCCAGAATTACAGCAGATCTCCAGACGACAACCATGAGGCCCCATGGAGAAAACAGCTGCTTTGGAGGGTGGACTCCGCAGCGTCACACTCCACTGAGGTCCTGCCCTTCCCCAAACCTTGCCCTCCTCAGGCTCGGCCACCCATTCAGAGTTGCCATCCCTCCATCTGACAGAATTCCTCCACCCGCCGGTTCCCAAATAGCACAGGCATTCTCCTCTTTTACCTCCTGGCTTTTGAGCGGAGGCAGGCGACACTATGGGAGGGAGGCGTCCCAAAGAGAGCTTGCGGCCTGTCTCTCTGGTCCACGGGGGCCAAAGAGGAGGAGGAGGAGGCCCGATCCTCGGCCACTGGGGCTGGAGAAGGAGGCCGCAGCGCCCAGCGAGCCACATGCCTTGTGAGAATGCTGGGGAGGGCGGAGCCGGGTGGGGTGAGGCCCGGCGTATTCCAGGGCAGTTAGGAGCGTCCGTTGGAGAGGAGAGCCCAGCCCATCGGGCCGCACCTTTTCCATTGTTTACAGGCCGAAGGCTTACTGGGAGTTATTAGAACCAAACTATCTGCGGGCCAGACTAAACATCCAGACTAGTTAGCTAGTTGAGTCTGGATTCCCAGCTGGGGTTCTCCACGGCCACCCAGCAGCTGCAGGGAATGGTTTTTGAGAAATAAAGGAGAGCCTGAGTAGGCTCAGGGTGCCCCCACAGGGAGAGGAAGGGCTCCTGCATTCCTGCCAAGACATCTTCCTGGGCTGAGGAGGAGTCATTTCCCAGGTATTGCTGTTCCAGGTACAGGTTACAACACATGGAGCAGCAAGGTAGAAACTGGTAGAAACAACTCCCCCTCCCTCTAAGGTGACCAAATTGTCCCACTTTTGGAGGGACATCTGGAGGCACCTGGCAAATTGTACTTATGCTGAAATTTTAAAATATATATATTACAATACTATTTTTGCGTCCTATGCATTCTATGAAAAATTTTGTTGCTCCATATAGACCAAATTTTAATCAAGGACCCTCCCCCCGGTCAATGGTGTCCCGCTTTACCAATGTTAAAATCTGGTCACCTTAACCCCCCCCCCTCCCCCACTTCCCAGCATTGTTGGTAGATCCGGCCCCAACTCATTAAAACTTTGCAGTTGGCTTTGCCTCCATGACGGGACTGCTGTTGCTTCCTCCAAGAAGGCTGCTTACTGCTTCCGACCAACACAGCTGCCCACCTGCTTACCGTTCTTCAGAAATTATCACCACGTCCTTTGACAGTAACTCTCCCTGCCTGTCCCATGAAGACAAACAACTGCCTGGGACCTTTTCAAGGGCCTGACACATGAAGAATAACACCGCCTCCACCCTCTTCTTTTGGTTTGTTTTGTATAGAAGCAGTCAGGGGCAACCTAAATGTCGCCGTGAACACAATGGCACAACGAGAGATGCACACAAAGTAGCCTCAGTCAAGCAACGTGTGGCCAGTGCAAAATGGGGGTGTGACTGTGGGCAGCCTCCTGTCTGTCTTTGCCCACACACACACACACACACACACAAACACACATATTTTGATCAGGTTTAAGATAATGCAATTCCTTGCCCCTCTTTTACTCACGATCAGGTGTCCTGCACAGCACCGTGTCTGGGAGCCCAACTCAGCATGGAAAAGGTGTTGGCCAGCAGAGGCAGCCGGTTCCAGTTAGCGTCGGTAGTAATGCAAAGCAATCCACTCTGTGAGCCCAGGGTTCCCTTCTCGGCACTGTTTCCGAGCAGTTGTGAGGACTCCTTGGGCTCTGCTGCTCCAGAAGGCTGCCAGACTAACCAGGAGTGTCCAAAATTCATCCCAAGGACGCTGTGGTCTCTGCAGCCATCTGGGCCAGTCCTAGATGACCCACCACCATGATTTACAGCAGAGAAAAACAGTTCCCCTCCGTCAGTCACTCACTCTCTGCTTCCCAGCCCCTGAAACCCAGCCGGTAGCATCAGGTTCATGGAGACCACAGAGAGCTAAAAGACTATGCAAACTTTGGTGAGGGGGCCAAAATCCAGGGCTGTTCTTCCAAGTACGTGGCTCTCACTGCAACACACCTTCCTCCAACTGGAAGTGATAGTGCCCTTCATACAAATTAATTGCTCACTGCTTTGTGTCCGGAGGGACGAAAGAGGAGCTGTACACATGCTTTCTCTCTCTCTTGCCTCAGCTGACTTAGCGCTTAACCCTTCATTGGGTTTTGGTTCAGCGAGGCAGGAGGGATCTTGTGCAGCCAATCATCCCCTCCAATGATACTTTTTAAAACAAAGGCTGAGTTTTGCCCTGAATGCAGGGCACTAGTGTGGGTCCCCATTGAACTAGCCGGATCATAAACTTGGCAGGAGTGTGGTAAATGTGGCATTTTAAACTAGAGCTCCTGAATGATAGCTCATCTTCACATGGCAGATGTCAGTTTTCCTGGGGGAAGTGGATGTTTTGGAGGGTGGGCTCCATGGCTTTGGTGTCTTACCAAGGCTCCATCCTCAAATCTCCAGGAGTTTCCCAACCTGCATCTGGCCACTCTTCTTGCCCTGACACACCCCGCAGGTGGTTAGAGGGGGCCTGGCAACCCTAATCTCACCCCCTCACACCCCAAAATATGTAAATTTCTCAAGGTGAACAGAAGCTTTGAGGGTTATGAGAAATGCACATTTTCCAGTGACACTTTCCAAAAATCCTTTTGACTGCATATTGCCCAGAACTCCTTTGGCTCACTGCTACCCCATTATGAATCACACATGTACGCATAATGTAAAACACATAATTTCTAGCTTAGCTTCCAGCTGTTTGAAGGAACATGCCAGAGCCGGCTCGGAAATTCAAAATTATGTAACCCAGGAGATGCAGTCCTCGGTGAAAGGGACTGGAGGACTTTGTGTTCCAAAAGAGCTGCCTCTGGCAACTGGAAAACTGCCTTCCCCCAATACCTTTGCAGCACCAAGAAGAGAAGAAGGAAAAGAGCTGGCTTCTATATCCTACTTGTCTCAACCCCTGACCTGGTTAGCCCAGGCTAGTGAGATCTCAGAAGGTAAGCCCGGCCAGAGATCCCCAAGGAATACCAGGAGGCAAGCAATGGCAAACCACCTCTGAATGTCTCTTAACTTGAAAATCCCATGGAGGGTCACCATAAGTCAACTGGTATTTGATGGTAACAACAACCGAGTCTCAAAGCAGTTTATAATCTGCTTCCCTTCCTCTTCCTACAACAGATACTTCGTATGGTAGATGGGGCAGATAAAACTCTGAGAGAATGGTGACTGGCCACCCAGTGGGCTTCAGGCAGAAGAGACATGGGAAGTCAAGTCCAGCTCTCCAGATTAGAGTCTGCTGTTCTTAATCCCTGCACCACCCAGGCTGTCATCAAAGGAGCTCTACCAGAACAGACAGATGCAGAATGGCTGGTGGGAAATGGAACACCCTTACACAACAGTTTCCTCCATGCTCAATGTGTAAGCAGGGAGTAGTCACTCAGTGCTGCAGCTCAATTTGCAAACAGGAAGTGTCCACAGCCCATCCTGGCAATGCTGAAATGACAGATCCCTCAAACAGATCTTTCTGCCATTTGTCCTACCTGGTTACAGAAATAGGAGCCTTCAGGGTTTTATTTATTAATTTATTTTATTAAATTTATTAAATTTCTAGCCCACCACTCCTGCAAAGGCTCATGGCAGATTACAATACATATAAAATCCCCCACAACTCCTCTGGAGGGAGAAAAGCAAACACTGGGCAACTGGTGGAATGCAGCCCTTTACTCCGAGGGCTTACAAACATTGTCAACGGTGGGGGAGGGGAAACTAGAAGTTTACTTTTCTAGAGAGGTTGGTCCAGTTCACTGCATGCACACAGCAGAGAATGGTTATCCCCTGCCCCCAAAAAATAAAGAGTCCATTTAGCTTCCATGGGTGGGAGGGAGAAAGAGCTGCTGCCTCCATCCCCCTATAGCCATTTTCCCATGTCACTGGGGAGAGTTGTTCCACATGCACAGAACGCTCCACTTGGAGCAGCAAAATGGGGATAGAACTACCCCCCAGTACAGGAAAAAGAGGAGGAGGAGGAAGCATCCCAAGCCCAGATGAGCTCTGTTGTGTGGCTGCAGGACATCCCAGTTCCATCAAGGAAACCCAGGCCCAAATTATTTAAAAGGCAGATGTCTAGATGGGCTCAGAAAGCACAGCTGAGGCTGGAAGAGCAACAGTCTATCTGTTTCCGTTCCTGTGCTGCATGGCCTTTAGTTCCCCAGAGTTTCTCAGTTACAAAACATTCTGTTAAATACATAACACACCTCTCCTGAGGGAAAGCCACAGTGGGGATGAACAGGGAGAGGTGACACCATCCATTCAAGGAGGCAGAACTGCAGGTAAATCTTCACTTGGTTGTCACCGTCCAGCTTTTCTTCAAGCAGCGAATAATTAAACCTTTGGGATGAAGAACTACAGAGGAGAAACTGAGGCCTGGACCCAACAATCTGCCTCAAGGATGCCACATGGGTTGGTTTAGTTGGGGGAGGGGCATAAATTGGGCTCTGTATATCAAATCCTTACCAAACTTCAAGGACAGGAGAGAAGAGTCAGACAGAGATCCCCTGCATGTTTGGCGTCTCTTGCTTGCTCAGGATTCATACTATGCATTTCCAAACTTGTACCTGTCATCTCCTCAGAAAGCAGTTTCCTGGGGGGCAGTAACTCAGACTCTGTAAATCCAATACTTACCAAACTTGGAGGGCAGGTAAGGACAGTCATCCAAAGATGTGAATTTGGCATCACTAACATGCCAGAGGGGCCTTTTTTTAAGGTCAAGCCCTTTGGAACAGTGGACCATCTTTTCAAGAGCCCCTTGGCCAAGACTTGTCTTTTTCTCAAGCCTGAGAGAGCGAGAAAGCTTTCCCTTGCCAAACATTTGTCAAGAAAACAAGAGTGTGTGCACAGATCAGAGGCCAGGGAAAGAAGGCAGCACAAATGTCATGGCTTTTCCCATTCATGTCAAACATTACTAGACATTGTATGGCTCAGTGGCAGAGCGGCTGTTTGGTAGTCAGAGGGATTCGGGTTCAGTTCTTGCCTTCTCCAGTTTAGGATCTCAAAGAAACAAAAATGCTGGAATTCCATCCAGTGGAAGTGTGCAAGCCCTCAGCCAGTGTTGGGAAATACCTTTTTCAGCCTGGGAACTTGTATAGACCATCCTGAACAAGATAGACCAAAAGTCTAAAATAATATGTCAGTTTCACATTTTTATTAAGAGTTCAAGACACTCAAATATTATTAACTACACACAGGCAGCCCAGATGCTCACATTCTATGGGGATAACATTGCACTCAGGAGAATGTCAGTTTTGCAAATCCTTTTCCTTGCTGAGGAGGGCCCTTGGCATTAGCAAAGCCCACTGGCACCACCCCTGCAGACTCTTAGTACAAGATTACAATGGACACTGTGGTAGATTCTATAGCCAACCGCTCCCAAGCTCCTTTCCAAGGAGACAATTTCTGTTACCTTCTGGTGACTTCCTTACCCGTATTTTAGGATTGCACATGTGAAACCTAGTGGAATAGATAAAAGACACTTCTTTTCCCTTGTCAGGACAGACAACTGGCATTAGGAATCCCACCCCACCTACCCACCGCCCAAAACACCCATCATCTCAGGGCACTCAAGTGTCCACTTGTTCTGGGGTCATTCCAGTTGGAGCTGCCTTGCCCCAAAATGCCCTGAGGCTTCCCTGAAAGGAAACATGGTTTTAGGCTGCTGAGGACTCAGGTGGGTTACCTGTACTCCAGGCTGATTCAAGTAAAAGAGCTGCTTATTCTCAGGGTAACCCATCACCATTCCTTAGAGCATGTGACGTCTTTAGAGAACTCCAAACTCCACTCATTGCTGGTCCAACTGCAGCTAGATAGAATAATAGTCCAACGTTGCTTCCTTCTCTTCAAGCCACCACGTGTCCGCTCGCTGGCCCAACTGTGGCATCCATCCCGCCTCCTCTAAAGGAGCATCTCCTTCTGTCCATTCTCCTATTACAACTAGGAGCAGTCACATCCCGGAGTATCTAGGCAGAGGGTCACTGAAAGTTAAAGGGCACCAAGTGCAAACAAGCCTCATCCTTTCCCAGTCTAACAAACGCCGTTTCCTACAGCTTCACCGCCTCATCTGCGCATCCACAGCCACATATTGAGAAGACACGTGGAGACCAGTACGGAGTAGACCACCAGCTCCTTCTGACGCCAGCCCCTGTATTGCTCCTCCAGACACCGAAGCCTCCCTGAGATTTTAGCCAACTGCATATTTTTTAAAAAGGAAAGAAAAGGTCAGCAACAAGGCACCGTGCAAAAGAGAGGAGCTGAAGACGCAGGGCAGGCCTGGGCTGGTGGCCCGGGAAGCCTGGTGGAAAGGAATGCAAGCAACCCTCGGGGGGCCTCTCCCGCCAAGGGGGCGCAGGGACCCCACCCTGGGGGAAGGGGCCACAGAAAACATTCCCATACTTGTTTTCTCATTGCCAGAATCTCAGTGGTGTCAATTTCCTCAAAGGAGTTTTCCAAGATCACGTTTGTCTCGGGAGCACTAGAAGGAAAGAGGGGGAAAAAACAGGACCACAAATGTGCAGAGGAAGAAAACCTATGGTGTGCACATGGGGCAGGAGGTTCTCCCAGACACAACAATGGCAGTCCTTGCTCTGTCATTCCTTTGGATCTCCCTCTCCCTTTTCAAGGAAGTATTATATGCAATACCAACTTGGGATGTACCCATCTTTACCCTGTTTTAGTTTCGATTTTGTTATTCCTTATTGTCAAGTGTTCTTTTTCTTCGTCTCTTTTTGAATTTGTGTCTGTTGCAGGGGTAGTCAAACTGCGGCCCTCCAGATGTCCATGGACTACAATTCCCAGAAGCCCCTGCCAGCATTTGTACTTCTTACAATTGTACTTCTTATTCACTCAGCTGGCAGCACCAAATCTTTGGCAGCCCTACATAATAGGGAGTCTGAAGTGGAAGGCATGACTCTAAATTTAAAGTCAAACCAAGACCGCTTCCGCACTGGGGGCTCTGTGCCGGACTACAGGCTGGAGTTACCCTGCTTCTTCCTGCTCCCGCACAGGGGAGCATTTGGCCTGGTGTACCTCATCTGCCCCGGATTTGTGCTCCCACATGAGAGCCAGGAGAGTGATGTTCCCAGTGCAGAAAAGGCCAAAGTATACAGGCAAGGGGAGCTAAAACCCTCCCTCCCTAACCTCACTTCACTGCATTCTGGAATTTCAAGCATCTTTCTCCTGGTCTGGCTACAATACCGGAAGTAATATTCACTGGGAGAAAAAATGCTGAACAAAAAAACAGAGCACTATGAAGTGCTTTCAATTTTTTAAAGTAGGTCCTCTGACATCACTTTCTTTAGATATGAACTGGAGGTTCCTTGTCTTCTCCCCCAACCACAGCTAGTTGCATTTTCAAAGATGACAAATGAATTTTAAAAATCCAGAGGTCTCAGATCCATCCTCCTCTCTGATATCTCTGGAACCTGCAAGTTCCCTGGCTCAGCCGTTCCCTCTCTCTTTTGGGATCATATGATACACCCATAAAGATTCAGTTCAGAAAAATATCTCACAAAATGATGAGTTAAGTAAACAATGGAGTTAGTGTGAGTTAGTGTGAGTTATCTAAATTAACTAGGGTTAGTTAGGGTCTATCAAGCCAGGATCTGAAGTTGTTTTTTTAACCACAGTTAGTCTTCAGTAAGTGATACACAAATACCTTAATCCTGGTTCAGTCCTGGTTTGTTCCCTGGTGATGCTCTCCAAGGCCACAGAGGAAAAGCAACAAAGTCAGCGTTTGTCAAGGTAAACCAGATTGTGAATCCCCGTCCATAAGGCGACTCCTGGTGTCGCAAAGTAACCATGGTTAAAATAAGCCAGGGTTGCACCTGATGCCTGAACCAAGCCTAAGATATGTGGCAAACACTGCCTGTCACCTTCTGGGAAGGGCACAGTCCAGCATTTGCCTCCAGTCAGCCAGCATATGTGCATTTGAAGCATATGTGCCAGCATGTGCAAGCAAGCAGACTGCTTGGCCCTTTGCCTTGCAGGCACGGTCTCAGAGAGAGGTCAGGATATTTAGCAAAGTGGGGGCATCATCGTGGGAAGAACTATCTATGCAACCCCTTTGGGGTCAAATCTGCATGTAACTTTGGGTAGAAAACATCCCTGTTAGTTACATATCTGCCTAATTCAAAGTGCTGATGATTGACCTTTAAAATCCCGAATGGCTTGAGACAAACATCCCATTGTGAAACTATCTGACCACTGTGGTCATCTTCAGAGGCCCTTCTTTGGGTGTTCTCTCCATCCGAGGCTAGATGGGTAGCAAACCCAAGAAAGGGCCTTCTCAGTCATGGCACCAAAATAATGGAATTCCCTTCCCAGGGAGATCTGTCTGTGCCCTTCTATCATTATCTTCCTCCAACACTTGTCAGTTTCCTCTGGTGTTTTCCCACTAATCCTCCTTCCTCTGCATCTGTTTTGTTAAACTGTGGTTTGTAATTGTTTTTATATTATGAATTTCAAAAGCTTGTTTTGATATTGTTGACTGTTTTCTGGACAGATAGCAAATGAATATCCTAAATAAATAATGAATACACAATATCTGCTAAGTCCTTCTCTTTACTCTCACCTCCACTAACCTTCTTGACCTCTGAGACAAACTCCAGAAAGTCCCATTTGGATAACTTGCCATCATGTCATTAAAGAGAAGGATCCTGCCATTGAGACTGAATGGCAACTTTCTAGGTAAGGCCAAGAAACATCCCACAGGAGCCTCTCACACTGATCAGACCGGAGAGCCATTCTCTGAACACTTGCAGCAAAATGAGTCTTTATCACTAAAGAAAATGGGACTGTAATGATGTACGAGAACACAGCAAATTTATCACCTTCACTTCCCCCGATCTTTATATTTTCATGAAATACTTCTCTTAATGGTTTTATTTTGGGCTCCAAGTCAGGAGGTCGGGAACAAGAAGCCCATGAGAGACTGAAAAGGATTTTTGACAGTTGGGGGGCAAAGCTCAGTGGGACTGGGGAAAGCAGAATAAAATAAATGATGCACAGTGAGCAAAGCGCATGTGAACTTACAGTTCACTTGCATAATTTGTGCAGGTCAGAGAATCCAGATTTCCCTAGTGCGGAGTTTTGGGAGGCCTACCGTCACAGAACGCAAAGATCTAGCTGCAGGCATCAGGCCAGATGTTTCTCCTCTACCGCCCCCATATGGTGCTGGGGGTCGCCTGGTCCAGTGGAGAACCAAGGACAGCAAGATGCGGGTGGATGGGGGCGGTGCAGAGAGGTGAGGGCCAGTCTTTGAGCATTTTCAGAGATTCAGGCACGAGAGCACCAAGCAAATGCACGTGCCGAAAGCTTGTTAGGAAGCACGGGCTGCCTTCACAAGCCTTGTTAGAAGCAGGAAAGAATCACCTGAGTGGGGCAGAGCCAGGCTTCCAAAACAACTGGAACAGTCGGTGTCCCAGGAAACGCAGTGCCTGAAGGATGTTCTGTAGGGAGAAGATCCTGCCCTCCAAAGGGAATGAAGGAAACTGAGGGGCTGGGTCAGGGGGCAAGCTTGTATCCAGCCTGCAGGGCACATATATAAACAGCCATGTCTATTCATCTCACTGGCCAGGCATTGAGAAGCTTGCCTTGCCTTCAAAACACCAACATATAGTCAAAAACTGGGTCCCACCCAATATTTCCATGTGACATCTCCAAAAGGCAAAAAACCCTGACTTCTGAAAAGAGCCCAAACAGCTACGAATTAAACCTGACCAGACAGAGGGTCTTCCTCTTTCTCATTTTCCTCCCTTGTGTGCTCCTGTCACATTAAGGTTTTATTCCTTTTCTGCACATTTTGCTCCCCCTAGTGGTCGATTCAGTATTACTTTGCATTACATCCAGCACAACAACCTGCAGTTTAAATATGTAAGGAGCAATGCCGGACATAACGGAGTATAATATTGAACTGCCTACTAGAGGAAGTAAAACAGGTACAGAAAAGGAAAAAAACTCAAAGAAATAGGAACACACAAGTGAGAACAATGGAAATGCAGAAGAACCTCATGTCTTAACACAAGAGGGTTTTTTTTTTAATTCTTGCTTTGAGATAGCCACTCCAGCCACTCTTGGTTAGATAGACCATTAAAAAAATGAAGTTCCATTAATTTGGAATAGAACCACACCACAGGGCAACACGAGCCTTAAAGACACAGCCCAATCCTCCAAGCAATAGACTGTTAGGGGGAAAGGGTTGCATCTTAGTCTATATCAGCTGACACCTGTTTTGTGCTGCTAACCCAGAAGATGCCACGGCAGGTGTCATGAATCCTGGACCAGAGCCAAAAGAAGGACCAGCTGACAGACTGCCAAAGAGCCAGGTTCCATCCAGGCTGTGTGTCCTGGGAAAGAAATGATGCCAGAGGAGACCTTACAGCAGGAGTCTCCAACATTTCTATGCCTGCAGGAAACATTGAAGTCTTGACACACTGTGATGGGCTCTGCCACTAAAAGACTACCTCAAAATAAATGCCTTGGCTGGCAGAACCAGTCACAAAATGGCTGCTCGCCTTCAGTTATACAGTAAAGAAACCAGTACTGTGGTGGCAGCTGATGCCAAAGCAACTTTAAAAAAAATCTGCTCAGCCAATCAGAAGCCTTGCTGAGCAAAAGGCCCACATGGCCCTGTCCTAGGTTGCCAGCCCCTTCCTGGGGGCAGGCCATCCACTGTCTCTCAGAGGCCCCATAGCCAATCAGGAAGGCCCATGCTACAGGGGGGAGATGAGGCTCATGCTCCGTGAGTGGAAATCTTTCCAACTATGGAAATGCCCCAGTGAAGCCGAGCCTCAGAACCCAGCCTCATCTCTCTCCCACTTGATGTTCCAGTAGAGCCTCCTAGTGGTGTGAAGGACACAGGGGTAGTCAAACTGCGGCCCTCCAGATGTCCATGGACTACAATTCCCAGGAGACCCCTGCCAGCGAATGCTGGCAGGGGGCTCCTGGGAATTGTAGTCCATGGACATCTGGAGGGCCGCAGTTTGACTACCCCTGCTTCAAGGGGAAAGATGGCTTGTGGTTTTGCTGGTCTCTGCACTAAACTGTGTTCACACACATACACACACACACACACACCACTTTTTCTTACCCTTCATGCCTCTCGTTGAGGCACAGGGCCAGTTGAGAGGTCCCACTCAGGATTCTCTCCTTCCGGGCTCTGCCTTGAGAAATCTGTGGAAGCAAGACGATGATGGGGGGGGGGAGTCACTCCCCAGAATCTCCAACAGCCTCTGATGTGAGTTCAAGAAACCCTGCAGGCCTTTCTCCAGGAAGACGCAAAGAAGTGTCTGGCTGCAGCTCCAGTGGCACCAGGCCAAGGGGACAGGACACAATTAACACTGCAAGGGATATCCCCCCTCCAAAAAAAAATCAGGCCAACCTTGTCCATTCCCATTATGCATGGAAGGGATGTAGTGTGTCTCAGACTTAATTAGGACTAATGAAAGAAGCCAAAATGCTGATACTATCTGGACTGAGGTTTCCCCAGGCCTGCTGTGCTGCAATTAAATGCCAGGGATAGTCGTGGCCAATGGGCAACAGGCAAGCTGTCTGGGCCCCATATTTAGGGGGGCCCAAATGCCTACACCCCACGGAGCCATTTATACCCCAGCTCGCTCTAACTGCCACTCACACCCACCCCAATCCAGAACTAAGGTTGTGGATGGTGGAGTCCAAATTGGCCGTTCCAGGCCGATTCAGACGCCGCCACGCACAACCCTAACCCAGACTCCAGCAGTTGGCTTCCAGCAACAGCACCCATCTGCCTCCTATTGGGCCAGAGCCATCCCTTGTGGGGAGTAGCGGTTATTCCCAGGCCCCATCTGGACTTTTGCCCAGGGCCCCAAAATGAATGCCCCCAAAATCCCCACAATCCCCCTCCTTTTTGTGCTTCTTTCTGCCGAGTCTGGAGAAACAGGTGATCTTCCTCCCCGCCCCTTTATGGTCAACGTTTTAATTGTAAACCACCTCCCATCTGTCCTGGGCAGAGTTACCAGCCGTTTGCGTTTCTGAGATCCGGGCCTGGAAACAAAGCTCAGAATGGGGTGCTCCTCGTAAATGGTGGGCGGGACAGAAGGTTCCAGAAGAGGGTCAGCCACAGCCAGACCGTGTTGCCGTATCTGGTTCACCAAGGCGGGCTTGAAAGCAACGTCTCTGGATTCTACAGAGAGGATGAAAGGAAAGGGTTGTGAGACCATCTGACCCCAAGGTAACACTGTTTGGAAAAAGGCACTCTGAAGGCACACTAAATATAACATCTCCGTAGGCATCTCAGTGGACTTTAAAGGGTGTTACAGAGATGGCTGCACACCTGAGACTCCTAGGGAGGGACAAGCACTTCCTCAGCCTCTACATCTCCAGGTCACAGCAACAATGAATCAAGAGGTTGTACACTATTACATGTGTGACCCTCCTCCAAATCCATCTTGCAACCAAAGTCTGCAGCTTTGCATTCAATTGCACAATCCTTCCCCACATCACAGGAACACAAGGCTGCATCAGGTGTCCCCCCCAGCCTTCATGTCCCACGTGCTTTGGCCTTGATCCCTCCCTGTTCAGTGACCAAGCCAACAAATATACACACAAGGATGCCACAGGAACGACACATCTCATCCATTCACTTCCTGATCCAAAACAGGCACTTTTGTTTTACCTGCTGGCAGAAGCCTATCAGGGACGTACATCTGGAAAGCCGAAGGGAAGTCCTCCGAGGATGCTCGCTTTGGGTATCTTGAGCCAGAGTCATCTGCCACTTTCAGCCGGTTGGGAACTCGCATCCTCTTGTTGATAGCTTCTGTGAAGTCCAAATCGGCCCTGTTGGGCACACTCCAAACAGGCCACATGCTCTTCTGCCTTGAGGTGGTAGATATAAAACATGCACCTCTTTGTTCCCATTCAAAAATTAAAAGGCAAAGACAGGGTTTATCTCTTCAAATGCAAAAGATTTTCCTTTTCTCTGTGTGTGTGTGTGTGTGCACGCATGTGCACGCGCATGCACACATGTGCGCATGCACCACCTGCAATTCAGGACCTACATTAAAGGAGACAAGAAAATCTTTCTGGGTTTCTGCCCAAGGTTTGTACATCAAGGCTGGAGAGAAATGAATTTGACCATGTGCTCTTCTCACTGGTACAGACCCCCTTAAGCTGCAGCCTATGGGAGACGGGTGAGAGACGACTGGGGTGGGCAGTTCTCAGTGGCAGGGGTGGGTGGCAGGTGTCTGGAGAGGTTGAAGAGCTAGTCTATAACTCATAGCCCCTTTAGCCCCTCGAGGCCAAACACTGCCTGTGGACATCTAACAGGGCAATGATGACTGCTATCAGAAGGATTGAGAGATGGCCTAGGGCAGGGGTAGTCAACCTGTGGTCCTCCAGATGTCCATGGACTACAATTCCCATGAGCCCCTGCCAGCATTCGTGAATTCAGCATTCGTGAATTCGTGAATGCTGGCAGGGGCTCATGGGAATTGTAGTCCATGGACATCTGGAGGACCACAGGTTGACTACCCCTGGTCTAGGGGATGTAGATTGTTTATTGCTGCCACCAATTTTGATCATACTGGGGGATTTATCTGCTTTTATGTTTTTGTGTAAACCACCATGAGCCAGCTGGGCTGAGAGTGGCAGTCTATAAATACAATAATAAATAAAATAAAACATTAAAAAATCAAGACTGGCCTCCTGCTGCCTTCAGGGAGCCATCCACAGGGCAGTTTTTGCCCACAAGATCTCCAAGTGGCTTTAAAACATCTCAGGCATCTTAGTTATATGTGGCTTTTAACTAACCCATGACCTAAAGTAAATAAAACAGAATCAAACAGGGGCCAAGATCCAGAAATCTGAGGCTGTGTGCAGAGCTGGCAAAAAAAGAGCTCTTCAGCAAAGCCTCCACTTGGGCTGTCAGGCTGGTTCTCGTTTTTTAAGCCTTGTTCTTTTTATAGGTGCATCGAGAAGGATAGAACATCAGACTGATGAGGGAGCTCCTGGGCATGTTCCATCAGGGGGAATAAAAGGGAAGATGAAAGTAAAAATTCAGGTCAGAAGCAGCCTTCGCCCCCTCAATTGCACAAAAGGTGCCACCAGCTCTGGAGTCCCTCCTGCCTTCCTGAATCCCACAAAATCTCTCCACAGCCCCCCTGACACTGCAGTAAGCATCTGCCCCGTCACCTGCAGCCTGCTCCGTTCAGGAGCTCTTTTAAATCTATCTTCTCCTGCAAATCACCTGCAGAGAATCCCTCTCTGCATCACCAAATGTGGTCCGGGGCTTCTAGAGTTAAGGGGACAGTAAAAATTGATCTTGGAGATCACACTGCGAGCGTCAAGGAGAGACTGCGTGTGTAATCATCAATAGCAATGAGCTCAGCTCGTTGCTCTGTCCTTTTGGGGTGCCCTTGAGCCAAGGCTTGTGTCCAGCACGGGGTGGGGGAGTAGGAGAACCAACCTGGAAGAAGTGGAAGGAGGGAATAAATCAAATCATGTCTGGTAACAGCGCAAAAAGAAATCATACCAGTACTAAAAGTCCCTGGCGCCCTCTGGTGGACATATAAGAAACTTGTTTTTTTTTAAGGCTCAGCCTCCGCTCCACCCACACATACCCTTGGGTGCAGGGATTCCCCTGTAAGGCAGCTCTGCTCTTTAAACCTGAGAAGCCCTCCTCTTTCCTTCCTGGAGACTGAGGGGGGAGCAAGCAGCTTAAGCCGCCAGCCTCCTGATTGCTGGGTAGGCTCAGAGACTCATGCCTTTGGTGAGCAGTAAAGCACAGAAGCTGCAGAACGGCAGAGCAGTTTTTAAACCACCTCCTCTTTTTCACAACCCTGCTGGAGCCTCGCTATTCTATTTTAAACAAGCTATTCCAGCACATCCTAGGCAGAAAGGGTGTTTTGCTAAAAGCCGACGAGCACTCCCAAGCCAAACCCGTTTCGGCTTTGTCTGTGGCACAGTAGGAATCAGTGCTGAACGTCAGGTTTTGACGCAGGCAAGGAAGGAAGGGAAACAACAAGACCGGAACGATGAAGCGCAATGCCAGCCTAGCCCGGCTCGCTTTCTCAACTGCAGACCCCCCTTCTTTTGCTATGCACTGGACGTCACATTCAGAGCAGAGCTGGGATTCTGCAGGCATTGTCACAACAGCTGCACCCTTACAACTTCTTCTGCAGTCCAAGTGCCCAGCAATCTAATTTCCCACAGCCAGCAAAGGGTTATCAAGGGCGGACACAGACACTCTCTCTGCCCTCCCCCCCCCCCAGGTTAAAATTATACGAACATGTGAGGCAGGGAAAGATTATGGAAAGCAATTTGTCCATTAGTCCAAAACCTGGTTCAGGACAGGCTGTTTTCTTGAAAATCCCCCAGCATCACTGGCCCTCACTGTTCCCCAAGTGGCTGTATAGGACCTGCAGCCTGAACCCTTGAAGCATCTTCTCTCATAGCCCTGAGCCCTCTCAAGGCACACAGTGGTACGAATATCTGCTCCGCCTGCAGATGATCCCAGGTTCCATCTCTGGACATTCATGCAAACAGGCTGGTGGCTGATGTGAAAGGCCTCGCTGCTGCAGAATGAGCCTTAATAATCTGCCTCTGCAGGTAAGGCTGACCATCTGACCCAGACTGACCAACAAGACCGCAGCTATGGGCCCGATTTGCTGGGTGGCGCATGCTAAACCAGCAAGCCACACAGTGTGCGTGAAGTCGAACTCAGAACTCATTCTAGGAACTTCAGAATGGTCAAATTCTCCAAGGAAACTCCTGGGATGTACTGTTCAACTACTCATGTATTTTACAAAGCAGGACTTTCCCACTCACTCCAACTGCTTGAGCCACCCCCTGACATTTTGTTCCTGGAGGTCAGTGAACCTGGGGATCTGCAACAAGAAGCCAGGGTTGTTGGAGATAGCCACAAATGGAAATGCCATTCCCCTGGAGGCACTGTGTCCTTGGAAGCACATCCTGGGGCCAAACACAGTGGCCAGGGAGTTAACAGACACTGAACGCAGCATTACATGGATTGTGCTGGCTTCCAATATGTCTCCAGGCCCAGGCCCAAACTATCCGAAGCCCTGCCTTCACCCAACCCCATTTGCTCAGTTCTGACCCCCCCTTCAGAGGGGTGGCAGGGGCTGGGAGCCCCTGGTGGGACCCACTCAGCTGCTGCCCCTTATTGTACAAATGGGCACTGTCTCCTTTGTGAAGGAGCCAGAGGGCATCTGCAGCAGTGGAAAACCTGCTGGGAAATCGGGATCGGGAAATCCTTGCCTCAGTAGACCTGTAGCAGGGCCGGGAATTCAGTAAAGGGGAAGCCTAATGGCCCAATTGGCCAGCTAGAGAATCCCGAACCACAGTCGACTCTCGAGGCCGACCTCACAGCAGCATCGGGCTCACGAGGCCCTTAGCAGAGAACAAGGCAGACCTGGGGAGGAGTGAGGGTTAGGTTGCCAACCAGCCCGGGGCAGGTGGTGCCCTGTCTGTTTAATCATGGGTGTCATTTACCTCCACGCCATGAAAACATGCTAAGCCTCCACGTCAGAGACAGGCTATTTGGGGGACTGCGGTCCCTATCGGAAGCCCAGAATAAAGCCTTTGGCTCCCACGCAATATTGGAGCAGATCCACGGGGAGGCCCTGGAGCAGGGGTAGTCAAACTGCGGCCCTCCAGATGTCCATGGACTACAATTTCCATGAGCCCCTGCCAGCGGGGCTGGCAGGGGTTCATGGGAATTGTAGTCCATGGACATCTGGAGGGCCGCAGTTTGACTACACCTGCCCTGGAGCAACAGGCGTCCTGGCCCAGAGGGCAGTTCCCGGGCTGCCCCGCATCTGGGGGCTGGGGATCAGCGGCCCGCGTCCTTCCCTGACCCAGCGCCGCCGCTCCGGCCTCGCCCCCAGACATTGCCCGATGCGGCTCTCCCCCACTTTCTCAATGGGACTTTTACGCACCTGCAACTCCGTCAACAGCTCGCCTCCCCTTTCATCAGCCGCCCGTGACGTCAGTCGCGGCCAGCCTCAGGCACGGGATTGGTCGGGGACTGCGGCGGCCGCCCCGCCCCCGTCCCGGCCTCTGGGCCGCCTGTGCGCGGGGCTGCAGGGAGGGCGAGGCGAGGCCGCAAATAGAGCCGGGGCGCCGGAGGGCAGCCAGGGAGACGGCTCGGAAGGAGGCTCGCAATGCCCTTCGCTACCGGGAAAGCGCCTCTCTCCTCGCCACTCCTTTCTTTGAAGTAGATGAAAGCGCCCTTTCCTATTGGAGTCGCTCGGTGCCGACTGTGCATGTGCGGATCTTAGAATGTTGGACCAGAGTGGGAAGATCTGGGTTCAAATCCACGCTCAGACATGAAGAAGAAGAGTTGGTTCTTATATGCCGCTTTTCCCTACCTGAAGGAGGCTCAAAGCGGCTTACAGTCGCCTTCCCATTCCTCTCCCCACAACAGACACCCTGTGGGGTGGGTGAGGCTGAGAGAGCCCTGATATCACTGCTCAGTCAGAACCTTAGGTGACCTTTGTACATGTGCTGGCTCAGCCTAACCTACCTCAGAGGGTTGTTGTGTGCATAACATGGTGGAAAGGAGAATGGTTCATCACCCCCCCCCCCCCACCGTGCCACGCTCGAAGAAAGGGTGGGATAAAATTGTGACATGTCAGAGATCTCACTGTGCCTGTCACAAATTAGTCACAACGTTCCCATCCTGTGTGTCTACCAGTTTTGGAAATAGGTGTGTCTGTTTTTGTTCCAAAAGGACAGAGAGCGCCAACTAGGCATATATACCTCCCCCCCCCTGTGCCCGATGCTGCTCTGGCACTCTCTGCTGCTGGATGCCAACCAACTGCAAGCAATGTGGTGGTCTTAGCCCTCCCCCACCCACCCAACCTGTCCCCAGCCTCTTTCAGGCAGACAGAAGGGCTGTGCAATGGATTGCTTCAGTTCTTCAATCCTTCGAATAATTAAGTTCAAAATTATTTAGTCAGTTGCAACACCATTTCTGTGGATTTCAATGGGAAATATGTATTTGGATGCTGTGAAATTTTCAGGGACACTCTGCCAAATCAGAGGAAGGCAAGCGGGAATGGCTCCATTGCAAGTGCTGGCTGGGGCTCGTGGGAATTGTAGTCCATGGACATCTGGACGGCCGCAGTTTGACTACCCCTGCCTGCACTCTGGAGATGTAATTCCAGAAGATCTTCAGGCCCTCCTGGAGGTTGGCAACCTATTGATCCCAGAAACGTTGCTGCAACTTGAGCTCCAAGGGTTAACATGAAAACCAGCGTAGTCCCATGGCAAGGACTCTTCCCTTGTAACAGAGACCTCCTAGCTCAGCTCTAAAGTTCAGTGAGGGTGTCTCCTTGGGCCTGCGCCCCTCTCTCAGGCTGCCCTAAAAGGGAAAGGCGAACCACAAATACCACTTAAGGTAAAAGCAGGATGGATCCTCCTCAACCGAGAGCTCAAGAGGATTGAAGCATTACATTAAACGAGTCCACAAGTGTTTCTTTTATTTTGTTTTTTTTTATAAATTTATTTTCACAGAAATAGACTGGGCTTTACAGAGTACCAACTGCAGGATTGGATACCATGAAAGCTGAAGGGGAAGGCCGAGGCATTTCCCTCTCTGGCCAGTTCTCCAGCAAGATTCTCCGGTACGTCAGCGACCGTCCTGGCAGCCAAGACTCTGAGGGTGAGAGGGAGCCACACAGACCGACAACAGGGCAGGCTCAGGGCACTGCGGGCCCAGAAGCCTGAGTACAAGAAAGGCCACAAACCAGCAGCTTACTGTCATATTTCACAGTGGGTGGGGTGTGGGGGGGAGAGACCTGATGTGGACAAATACCAGGAGGTTTGTGTCTGAATGTCCTGGAGGGAACTCTGTTTTCCAGCCGCCTGACTTCAAAGAAAGCTTTGGGGAAACGACAACCAAACAGCAGTTACAGGAAGTGCCACCGCACCTCTTCGGCTCAGGAACGGATTCACACCATTGCATTTTGAAAGCCAGTCCACAAGGAAATCTGAAGAGCAGAAACCCACTCTGGGGCTAAAATGTTCCAGGTAGAGCTCACCACGGACCTGCAATCTACGTGGATGCGATTTTTCATGTTTTTTTATTGAAAAGCCCTGTCAAGTGACGGTTTGGGCTCAAAGCTAAGAGGCACCCAATTCAAACTTCACTTCTAGGGCTGCCATCCCCCCACCCCCAAGCTGCCAGCAGCATATGGGGGAGGTAGAGTCGCCAGGTCCAGGTTGGGAAACTCCTGGAGATTTGGTGATGAAGCTGAGGAGGGCAGGGTCCTCTGTGGGGTACGATGCCATAGAGCAGGGGTAGTCAACCTGTGGTCCTCCAGATGTCCATGGACTACAATTCCCATGAGCCCCTGCCAGCGTTTGCTGGCAGGGGCTCATGGGAATTGTAGTCCATGGACATCTGGAGGACCACAGGTTGACTACCCCTGCCATAGAGCATCCAAAGCATCCATTTTGTCCAGGGAAATTGATCTCCATAGTATGAGGATGAGCTGCAATTTCAGGGAATTTCCAGGTTCTACCTGGAGGTTGGTACCCCTACTCACCTCACCTGCCTGATTACTGTAATAACAGCAAGGCCTCTTTTACAAGGCCTCAGGGAGGTTTAAGCCAACCAAAGTCTTTGAACTCCAGAAATGTGACATGTCACTACTGGGGAACCTGCCGTGAAGGCCTGAAATGGGTCAAAAGGTGATTAGAAGTTTAATTATAGCACATGCATGCACCTGTAAAGCGTCACTTCCACATTTAGCCTGTACGTCATCTGCCATCCATGCTTGAAGAATGGAGCATGAAAGAGCCAGTGCTATCACCCGAATTATTTATTATTTATGGCTTGCCTGCTTTTCTATTATGTTTTGGAAGCAGCTTTTGCTGAGGCAGGGAATAAAATCGTTTCCAGTTTTTCCTGGTTTTACAAACCAAAAGGGGAGGGGGCTGAAGCTTTCTTTGGTTAGTGTTTGTGCTCCTGTTGTCAGCATAAAAAGGGAAGGATTAAAAGCAGCAGGGGGAAAGGGGGCACCAGAGAGCCCAAAATATGCTACGGGAGAGGCAGTCAAGGCGCCCACGTACTCTGTTGTGAACAGTGTGAGGGGAGGGGCAACTGGAAGCCAGCCTCTCTCTCTGGCTTCCAGGGACCTTGAGCAATCGACATCCTTCCTTTTAAACTAATGGAAGGTCCTTCTCCAACAGGATTCCGTTAGCAAGCTCACCATTCCATGCATGGTGCTCTAAAGAACATCTGAGGAGGTCAGGGTAGCCAGCTCCAGGTTGGGAGATACCTGGAGACTTTGGGGGTGGAGCTAGTAGTGGGCAGGATTTGGGGCAGGGAGGGACTTCAGTGGAGTATAATGCTATGGAGTCCACCCTCCAAAGTAGCCATTTTCTCCAGGGGAATCGACTTCTGTCACCTGGAGATGAGCTATAATTCCACGGGATCCTCAGGTTCTACCTGGGGACTGGCATCCCTAGTGGTGATGCTTGCAGGGGCTGCTTCATGTTCATGGGTCTTTTTGCGCCTCCACCCAATCTTTGGGAAATCCTTACCCCGAGTGGGAAAGAAAAGGGGCGATTGGCATTTTATGGCCTTTTATTTCTTGCTCTCTTCTCATCTGCATACTGCTTCCCCTAACTACAATAGAAGAAGAGTTGGTTCTTATATGCCGCTTTTCCCTACCCGAAGGAGGCTCAAAGCGGCTTACAGTCGCCTTCCCATTCCTCTCCCTACAACAGACACCCTGTGGAGTGGGTGAGGCTGAGAGAACCCTGATATCACTGCTCGGTCAGAACAGTTTTTATCAGTGTCATGGTGAGCCCAAGGCCACCCAGCTGGCTGCATGTGGGGGAGTGCAGAATCGAACCCGGCATGCCAGATTAGAAGTCCGCACTCCTAACCACTACACCAAACTGGCTCTCAGGGCAGGGCGGGAATCCTCCCAACCACACAGTTTTTGAAAGGCCTGGTTTCTGTATGCTGCTGACTTGTTTGTGCCGGTGACATGACACAGTGTTGGCTCTATGCAAAATAGGTAACTTCGTTTCCCATGTTACACGATATACACTTTGCTTTCAATATCTACGGGGGGTGGAGAGAAGCAACATATGGAGTAAATCCACCATTGGCAATACCTGCCTAAGCTTTAGCACCATTGAGAAAGAAGGGTGTTGGGAGAGAACACCGAGGCCACCTCAAGCCTGAGCCAGCCGTTGCAGGAGGAGGCAAACTCAACTTTTCTGTGGCATGAAAGGAAGCATCAATTAGGAGGGACCAGAACCTCTGCTAGGGGACTGGGGCTCAGATCCTTACATTTTTCGGCAGCTGACTTGGAGGCTTTCCTCCACTGGTGTACTTCTCCCTTTCTCCCATGTGCCCAAGATCAATATTTTTCAAGGACTCCCTATGCACACAGAGAAGCGTTAGAGGTAAAGGGACTAAGTCGTGCACCAGAGGAAAGCCCTCATAACAACTAGAAACGCACAAGGGATATGATGTTGTAGTTAAACAGTTCCACAGGGCCTGCAAGACAGAGCTGTTCTGCCAGGCCTATGGTTGAGGCCTGGAAACAATATTAAAAATGTGTTGGCCTCCTTGCCCCCAAATCCACCTAATTAATCCATCTGAGGATATTTATTATATTCCCCCGCCCCCCTCTTTTCTCCCTGGAGAAAGAGGCAGCCTCAAGTAAATTAGTTTTTTTTTTAATTTTGGATTTGTAGAAACCTTTAAATTCCTATTATGTGTATTTGAGTCATATTTTTTTTAATTGATGTAATCTGCCCATGCGGATGGGCGGAATAGAAACATGATAATAAAATAAATAGAATCCAAAGTCATATCTTAGCCTGGACTGGGCACCACCTTCTCAGAAAGGTATAGACCTGGGGGGGGGGGGGGGGGAGACTTCTAAGAAAGACGATGCGGTGTGCAGCAAATAACGGGCAAGACAAAGCAGAAAGATATGACCAGGCCTGTCCTCATATCTTCCATTGGTTCTGCTGGCATTCGGATCAGATTGTGGCATCCAGGCATACAGCCTCTCTGACTGGCATTATTTTCCAGGCTTGAAATAACTGGCAGAACTACTTTTGACCTCTCTGGTGGAGCTTATATGTAGGATCCACATGCTTCCCTGTTAGGACAAATGGCAGCCCCCAGCCCCGGGCAATGTCTTCATCTGTAGAAAGAACACCAATGAAGACCAAATCCCCCTCCTTCCACACTCCCAATACACACTGGGCCCACACACCCCTGGGAATGGAACTCCTAGAATGCTTCTGTTGACAGGAAGTGGGCATGGCCCGTGGCCAGTTCCAAATATCCCAAAGGAGAGACAGGAGACAGAAAAGGCCAGGCTCAGCTGAAAAGGTTTCAGGTGGCTTCGTCCCTTCTTTCTATTCAGATTAAGAGCAGACTGGATATAGACCGCCCAGGTTTTGCAGGCTGTGGCACAGTGGAAGAGCCTCCGCTCCGCATGCAGAAGGTCCGAGGTTCAATCCCCAGCATCGCCAGTTAAAAGGACCAGGCAATAGGTGATGTGAAAAAACATTACTTGAGACTCTAGAAAGCTGCTGCTGGTCTGAGTAGACAGTACTGGTCTTGACGGACCAGTGGTCTGATTCAGTATAAGGGAGCTTCACATGAGCCTCCCCTCGTTCCCGCTATGACCCCCTTCCTCTGGACATACGCAGTACAGTCTAGAAGCAAAGCTTGAAGCCGGCAAGGAAGGCTGGCAGGGAGGGGAGGGGGCTGTTACAAGTGCCCAATTCCACATGTCCTCAAAACATGAAGCAGAAACTCTTGAGCAGGGGCAGGCAAACTGTGGCCCTCGAGATGTGGCTTGCAGGCGCTCATGGGAATTGTAGTCCATGGACATCTGGAGGGCCACCGTTTGCCCACCCGTGCTCTAGAAGAACACAGTGGGAGGAACAGGAAACCTACTCCCCTTCCCCAAACTTCCAGCATAGCCCCAAGTTTCCACAAGGACAAGAGGAAGGAGGAAGACATGCATCGCTAAGCAACAACGGGGCAGGGGGAAACAGGCTTTGGTTCACTCCAGGCAAAAACAAGATCCCCGGTCTCATCCAGCAGCTTGAAAGAGACAGACACAGCAAGCCCACCCCCACCCCACAGTTTCACAGAACGATTGCTCAGAGACATCAAGACGGCGGTGACCATCAACACAAAGAAGGTGAGACACACTAAGAGGAGTTTCACTTTGGGCTCCCTAACAAGACCAGAGTTTCCTCTGCCTGCAGGGACCCAAAACCAGTAAAATGCGGGTGCGGTGGGAAGGGAAAGCGAGAGGCAGCATGCTCTGGCTCTTGCCCCTCCCCGAGCCAACTCCCTTTGTTGTGCAAAGCTGTGCTTGGTGGAAGAGGAAATGATACACACGGCCACACATCCAGCGCACACAAGAAGTGGTGGAACACATCCCAGGACAAGGGCTCTTTGGCAGTGAGCCAGTGACAAGCGAAGTGCCGCCCAATCGGCTCTCCTCCCAGGACACACCGGAGGCCCAATCAGGAGCTTATCGAGACCCCAAAGCACCGACTCTCAAGAGCCGTACCCCTCCCAACAGATGTGCCCTCAGCAGGCCCAGGTGAGCTCCAGCGAGAGCAGTGAAGCAGGTACAAATGCAGGGGAATGTCACTCCCCTTGCTGGGGGACCCTACACAGTGAAAAACCCAAGCCCAGTGTGCAGCCAGCCACTTCCTCTTACGGCATGCAAGGGAACAGGAACACTGATAACCCTCGGGAAACACGGAGAGCGACACCCCTAAAAAGCCCCCCAAGGCAAGCATGTTGTATTCTCACAGGAAGTCTTTCCACATTGGAGCACCGAGGGGGGGGGGCAATACCCTCTCCCTGCCTTCTACAACTGCATACTCAGGAGACGAGAAAGCTGAGCTCACTGGACCTGTGACCCTTTCTGCAGCACCCCCTGCTGGAGAAGGCGAGGGCATTCTTGGAATCTGCTACCACCGGAGTTTTTGGTGAGTGTGGATAAGGCTTCTCCGTGATGGCATCTTCTGGTCAGACATAAATATGAAGAGCAGCACCAGCCTCCTATTTCCCTGTGCCAGGTACGGCAGCCACGATCTCCTCATACTTGGGCGGTGGGTCACTGTAGGACAAGCTGGTCTCCTCGCCACTGCTGTTCTCGGGATGCCCGGTCACTTCCTCGTATGAAGGCGGCGGGGTCGCGCTCGACAATCTCATGAGGGCGGAAGCGGAAGGATCGGGGGGGTGAAGGGTGCTATCTGGGTGGCTGGTAGACCCAAGGCCCCACCGGCCACTGCCAGCCCCTCTGGTGCCTGGGTCCCGCTGGCAATGAGTTTCGCTTTGACTGTGGGAGGCTTCCCGGTACACCATCACCCTGGGGAGGCTGCGGCCCCCTCGGCTGGCCAAGTAGCGGTTCTGGGCATAAGAAGGACGGTGTCGCGTGGCCTTCTGGAGCTGACACCTCCATATGATGAACAGGGCAATGACTATAAGCAGAGCGACACCCAGTAAGGGCACAACAACGTACATGGCATCTGAGCGGCCTGTGCCTTCTGTGGGATCCTTGACAGAGTAGGCATAACCTTTCCAGAACTCCATCTGCATAGGGGGGAAAACAAATCCCTGATGAGCAAAAGATCTTCTGGAAGGCCCAGTGCTTGTACTAGGAGTGCTTGCACTCGAAAGCTCACGCCTTGAATAAATCTTTGTAGGTCTTAAAGGTGCCACTGGACTCCAGTTTTGTTTTGTTGTGCTGCTTCAGAACAACACGGCAACTCATTTGAACATAAACACACACGTGTGCCACAAAAACAGCAATCGGCCTTGCATCTACAAAGAGTAGGAACAACAAGCACACCTCTCTAGCTCACCTGGAAATGATGGGATGTTTCAGTTTGCAAAAGGCATGGAGTGGCTAAAATGCTGACTGGAGCAATATCGCCAAGTGAAGAAGCACAAGTCTTACCCTCACGCATGCCATAAGGCAGCCAACATGCTGTCTGAAGCTCTGCCCATGAGGCTGGGAGTTCAATCCCAGCAGCCGGCTCAAGGTAGACTCAGCCTTCCATCCTTCCGAGGTCAGTAAAATGAGTACCCAGCTTGCTGGGGGGTAAACGGTAATGACTGGGGAAGGCAGTGGCAAACCACCCCGTATTGAGTCTGCCATGAAAACGCTAGAGGGCGTCACCCCAAGGGTCAGACATGACCCAGTGCTTGCACAGGGGATACCTTTACCTTTAAGCAGAGTTACATCAGAGTAATATAGTGGGTGAGAGTGTCAGACTAGGGTCCAAGAGACCCAGGTTTGATTCCCCACTCTGCCAGGTAAGCTTCCTGGGTAACAGGGTTAGCATGATGATAAAGTGGAGAAAAGAGAAACAATCTAAGCCACTTTGGGTTCCCAATGTGAAGAAAGGAAATAAATGAATCCTAAGCCCCTGGACTTCAAAGGACATAACTCTGCTTAAAATGGCACCGTGCATTACCATTTGGAGATGTTGTTCACCACACAGGATAAAAAAATACACTTGTATGAGGTCTTTTCTCCCCACTGTGATAGCAAGAGCAGCTGGAGAAGGGATGTAGATCAGGGGGAAAAAATCAAAATTGGAATTCCCCTGCCACTGCTCCATGTCAAAAAATGCCACCAGACGATCAGATCAGATATCTTCAGGATGAGGAAAGCAAGAGGCTGATAAAGAATGTAAATAAATGCTAATTCCTGTGAATGGAAGGGAAGAAACAGAGTATAATCCACATGGCAAGGAGGAAAGTGACACCACCCCACAGCTCAGCCCTTCCCCTCTCTCTACAGCCACCTACCGTCTTCTCCTTGTTTTCAAACACCTCCTTGACCTCCTCATAGCTGCAGATCTCCTCGACACACTCCCGCTCAATGGTGCCCTGCCGGAATTCCTCCAAAAAGCCATTGGCTCGAGGGAAGCGCTTGAGAACAGAGTGGGCATTCTGGGCTGCCAGAAAGGCTGCAATGCACAAAGGAGAAGATGCAAACAGAAGCCCCCCGCTCCTCAGCACAGAGACATGGGCCACCAAGCCAGGCATGACTCAGGGCTGGCCCAGGGACAGCCAACTGAACTGTTTACCTGTCCCAGACATACCCAGCCCAAGTCCGGCTTCTTTCTCTCTCTGTTCTGTTGTGAGGTCCCCCCAGCAACTAGTGGGTGACTTACCTGGATGGGGTCAGGCCTTCACCAGCAATGTAATCACCAACTATTTGCTGACATTACTTTCCATGAGCCTCATGGTATTTTGCCCAAATGCAAGGCACTAACATCAATTCTAGGCACACAGGGGTGTGATGGCAGTGCAATGAGATGCTGTCAACATACTTCCCAATTGCCTGACAATTTCCCCTCTGGAGCAGCAAGGAGCACCCACTAGCAGCAAGGGATCCTGTGCCCCCACTGGCGGCTTAGGAACCCTATTCCCAGCTGTTACACTAGGGAATCAATCCTTAGAATGGGGTTTTCTCCCAGGGAAAAGGTTCATAGGGTTGCAAGGTAGACTACAATTTGGACAGGGAGGCCCCACCTCAGATAAACTTTTTCTGGTTTTGTTCATACTGAAGAAAATATATTCTTCATGTCATTACATGTTATGACTGGTTTATTATGACAAATATTCCATATCGGAGTCTCCAACGGGTAGCTTGTGAGCACCTTGAGGCTCACTATTAGCTGAAGAGCATCTTGTGCAGCCCCTAGAAGACCCATATCATAGCCATCTGATGGAGAGGCTGATTCTGTGAAGGCAAAGGGGTGGCAGGTTACAGTAGATGAGTGATTGGGATGTGAGTGTCCTGCATAGAGCTGGGGGTTGGACTAGATGACCCAGGAGGTCTCTTCCAACTCTATGATTCTATGATTCTATGATCAGGGGAGTGAATTCTCTTGTGAGACTCAAAGACCGAAGAAGGCTGTGTTACAGAGTTTTCTCCCTTTTGCAGGGAAAATATTGTTTTTAAAACAGGCACATGAAAACTAAGCAATTCAAGGTATAACATTAACCACTACACCATAAGGCTGTTTTGAAATTATTATTCTCTTTTATAAACAAGTAATCAGCCCTCTGACTGGAAAGTTGTCAGAAGGTTATGAAAACACCTTGTGGAAACCATGTATCCCAGCCACAAATTACTCAGATGTTATATTTTTAAGGTTTTTATTCAGTCAAATTAAATAAAAAGAATCACAATCATACAAAAAAATTAGCATATATCAATGAAATCAGAAATTAAAAACCACGTTCTCCCTTATCTTCTCTGTCTTAAATTTAAAAGACAAAATACAGTTTCTAAGATTCTTGCCAAAGCATCCTAAGAGACCAAAAAGTCTCACTGCAAACCAAATCTGAGAGAATAAAGAGGGTGTGGCTTCCTTACAGAGGTCCCATTAAATGAACCGCACAATGAGTTTATTAAATCATCCAATACATTTCCTCTGATGTATGACACCTCTGAGTGCAGAATGACACTTTCCCAAGTAATACTTGTTTCAAATTGGGTTCTGCTCATTCTGAATTTATTCTGGGCATGGAGCCATTTATTCATAAACTATCTTTCTCAAGGTTGGGACAATGAGAATAATGAGCCACACGCGCTTGCAAATTTGACAAACTAAAAATCAAATTCTCAAGCCAAATTCTCAAGCTCCTGTACCATTAAGGTCAAAATCCATAACAGCTCAATCAATAGACCTGCCATTTCTCTCTGTACAAAGAGAACTGGAACCAGTCCAGCCTTTAGTTACAGGGGTGAGGGGAAGCAAATGCAATATTTATATTAAATTTCTACATCTTATATGTTTTAGTAGCTTGGGGTGTTTTTCATTCCCCAGAAGTAGCTCTCGTTCTTTATCTTTTCGCAAATGTGTTTAGTCAGCCAATGGAGGAAGTTTTTAGTTTTCTCAGCTGCAGATTTCAGCATTCTCTCTTACAGAAGCTACTGCCTCAACAACTTATTCTACCTTAGTGTCCTATTCATTGATCTTTCATCCCAGGAAGAGGAAAAAGCATAAGTCTCTAAGAGGGGAGGATCACTTACTTGCCATGTTGACACTTTGCTCAGTTACTTGAAGGTCTCAGCCATCTATGGGAAGAGAACAGATCAGCCACAATAACCTGAGCTGCCAAGCACAATCTCCAATCCCACCCACCCCCATCCCAGGAAGCATCTCAGAGTCAGGACTCCTGAAGGTATACATCTGCCAGCTCAGCTCCCTGCCCCTCTCAAGAAAATCAAGACAATATGAAAGCAAATCCCAGAAGTAACTTCCAGTGACAATCTTTCCCAAAGGTACTAATTATTGATCCAGACATTTGGAAAATTGGGTTGAAACAAGATGCAATTCAATAGAGACAAAAGCAAAGTTCTTCAGTTAAGCAAAAAACAAACACAGGATGGTGGATACCTGGTTTGGCACTAATTCATGAACTAAACTCACAAGCAGAGTGTGAGCTGGCAGTATGGAAGTGCTGCTGCAAAGGAGACTACTGCAATTTTATATTGTTTTAATAGGAATATAGTACCCAAGCCATGTTTCACTTCGCAACACATTAAGCAGACTTTGGCTGGAGCAAGTGTGCCCAGTTCTGGATACATAATGGAACAGGTTCAGAGGAGGGCAGCAAATATAGCCCGAGGTTCAGAGGGGAAATTGCATAAGGGAAGGTTGAAGGTTATGGATGTATTCAGCGTGGAGAAGCTAAGATGGAGATCATGTTCCTAAAATATTTCAAGGGCTTTAATAGGAGAAAAGATTTGTTCTGCAGAGGTCAAGGCTCGATATAAGAGGTCTCAGATATAGGAAGGTAGACTTTTATTGAATGTCAGGAGAAACTTTCTAACAGAGCAGTTGAACAATGGAACCAATTAGCTGAGGATGAGGATGTCTCTCAGCAACAGTCTTCAAACAGAGGATGAACCATTTGCCAGAAATGTTCTTGATCTGGATTTCATGCATGGAGCAGGGGGGCTGGGCTAGAGGCCTATGACCCTTTCCAACACTAGGAATCAATGACTAACTTAGGAAGTTTTGTTTCTGAGATGCCCATAACTATTCAAACAAGCCATGGATCTAATATAGCAACCAGACATCCTCCAAAGGTCTACAACGAGGGCATAATTATAAAGTCTTGCCAGTTGTGATCCAGCCCAAACACACTGGAATGCAGAAGGTTGCTGGCGCTGAACATGGAGATTTCATTCAACCATCATGACTAATATCCATTGGTGGGCCCTGTCCTCTATGCATTCGTACCATCTCCTGTTGAAACCAACTAAACTAATGGTCATATCCCCATTTCATAGCAGTGAATTCTACATGTCCACCACTGATTGAGTGGAGGAGTTACATTCATTTCACCACTTCACCAGGCATCTGCCAAGTTCAAGTATTATGGAAGACAGAGGGAAAGTTTTCTCTCTCCATTTTACACCCTGGGCATAATTTTAATACATTTCTGCTATGTTTCACCAATAGTTGTCATCATCAAGAGACTTGCTCACCTAGAAACCTCTTGTCTATTCAGAAACACTGGGTCAGGCTGAGGCCTTGTAAAAATCATGGAAGTCTGAGAACCTGAGAAGTCAAGCTGACTGTCACTTTAACAAGTGAGACAAGGAAAATGGGAAGCTGACACAGGTTCCATTTAGACCAGGGGTAGTCAAACTGCGGCCCTCCAGATGTCCATGGACTACAATTCCCAGCATTCGCTGGCAGGGGCTCCTGGGAATTGTAGTCCATGGACATCTGGAGGGCCGCAGTTTGACTACCCCTGATTTAGACCATTAAGCCTATGGTTTCAAATCTGATGTATCTAGGTGAGAATTTGGCCTACATATTCTATCTCTTCAGTGCAAGGACTCATGGGTGGGAAACGTGGTTCCATGATTAGGCCCTATGCAGTAGCATACATCCTCATTATTGCAGCTCACCTGATCGGTTGGCTCACCTGATTAGCAACACAACTGATTCTTAAGTTACATAATTTGCTATACACTTGATCGGTCAACTAGAATCAGCTTGATCAGTCAACTAGTTTTGCCCTTTGAATTACATCTAAATTTAAGATGCCTCTTAATTCTGGGTAGGCCAGGTTAGATATTTAGCTTTATTATTTTACCCTCACTATTCACTGCTCTTATATTGTATATTCCTCCACATTCTTTTAATAAGCCACTTTAATTATATGTTGTGGTATCCTTGGATTTGAGGCTTCCATCTAAATCCATATTGACTATAGCTATTGGTATAACCTTTTCTTCCACTTTTTTTGGGGGGGAGCTCAGCTTGCAACTGTTCAGCCTGTATGGCTGACTTTTTGCCCTTAAACCCAGGAAGGCAAGAGCCTCAGTTATTTCATCTCTGGCTGGCCGGTTAGTTAAGGAGACTGATGATAGCATTGAGTTTCTGAGGCTTCACACCTCAGCATTTTGCGGTTTTGTCTTTAACCAGCCTGTTACCTTTTATAAATCTTTGGTAGTTATCTATTCTCTAGAGCAGAAAGCCTCCAAACTCCTTAGTATTTCCTAATAGGAAAAGAGCTCCACCCCCTTTGTCATTTTGTTGCCTGTTTCTGCACAAAATCAGTGTTAGGATAAAGTAACCAGAACCATGCTCAGTATTGCAAGTTCAACCACATAGTAAATCTATACAAGATCATAATAGTAATAACTACATTGTTTTGAATCCATCTTAATAAATCCTAGCACATTTACTCTTTTCTCTCCTGCCATACAGAGTCAACAGACAGAAAATATGAATGTCATCCTTAATCTTCCACAGACATTTCCACTCAAATCCACACAAACCTCTCAAAACTTACCCTTTAGACTTCAGCAAGCCATGTGTTCTGAAACAAATTGCTCTGTGCCCCCATTAGTTAAGACCTAGAGAAGTTCTGCCTTTCAGGTTTGCCTAAGTCAGTGGCAGAGGCAATTACCCAAAACGCAAAACCCAGCTTTTTCAGGCAGCAAAACCAGCACACAGAGGAGGAGTCTCTCAGCGTGACCGTAAACATGAGTAATATTTCATGCTGTGAACAAAAAAAAAGGCAACTGACACCCGCAAAAGATAGCAACGAAGGATAGGATGGATAATTATCAGAGATACCCGTCACCCAACTCTGTAGCTAAAACAAGGACTTAATGATGTCACTAACATAACTAGGGAGCTCCCAGACAGACACACAGGCTTTTGCATTCAGAGAGTAGGAAGCAGCAGATTGCAAAGCAACCTTCCAAACGTCTGGTGCGAAGGGAGAACCTCACAGATGTCAATGGGTTAATTCTCAAGGCTTTGTAGGGCAAACAAGCTCCGGGAGCCCAACCCCAAATGCCTTCTCCTCCCCCGTGTTAAAGGAGCGTTTTCCTCTATAAATATACCATCCCCATCACTGGAGGAGGTTGCCATGGCAACCGCGAGGAGGCGTGAGGGATGCAGCGATGGGGATGCTGCTGACGTCACGCGCTCCACATGCAGGAATGTGGTACCCAGCGGCCGCGGCAGGACTGGCGGGCGGGCGAGCAGGCAGGCGGGCGGGGAGCCCTCCTACGAGCCCGGAGCCGGAAAAAGCCCTTCTTTCGCCGCGCGGGATTCCCCAGCCGGCGGCAGCCGGGATTCCCAGACAACCCACCGCATTTAGCGTGAGCCCTCGAGCAAGTTTTAGGAAGCTCCGAGCAACGATCGCGGAGGGAAAATCACAGACCCGGGGCAGGACATGCCTCCCGCTTCCCAGCCGTCGCCTGGGGACCCAGGGGAGCCGTATCCAGGGCCATCCTCTGCTCGGCAGGAAGGCACGTCCCGTCCAGTTTCCTCCAATAGTAGCCGCACCACTTCGGTTACCCTGATGGCCCAAGCACGTACGCTCCCCCGCTCCCCCGCTCCCCCTTCCCTCCGACGCTCCTCACCCTGGCTCCAAGTCTCCCATACGCCTCCCTCGTCCTCAGTCTCGCAATCGGCCGCCTGAATCCCTCTGGTCGGGATGGATCGGGCAAGATCCGCTCCGCTCTTTTTCTCGCCTGTCCGGCTCTGCCCAGAGCGGGAGCAGCAGCCGCCGTCCGCCGAGGGGGCGGGGCAGAGCCGGCCGTCCTGACCAATCACACCCTCCGAGGGGGGGGGATAACTCGAGGCGCTGTACCGAAACCCCATTCCTACCGTAAGAAAAGCGCGTCGGCGAACTGGGGCTTTCATTTTCCACCCAATCCCAGAGATAATTGAGCACTAGAGGCGGGCCTTATGGTTGTCCTGCCCAATCGGGTAAGGCCAAAGCGGAGTCCTTGGGGCGCCTGGCTTTGTGGGGACTGTAGTCTGTCGGGCGCTTCAGAAGCTATGGAGGGGATCCGCACCTGGGGCGGAGATGCTGTCGGCGTCTGAGTTTAGGGCCCTTTAGGGGCGGGACGGCCCCCCCCTGAAAGCAAACGGAGCGGTGCGTCCGCGAGTGCCTTGGTCAGCCTAAGCGCCTGGAGGGCAGTCCTGCCCCCCATGCCCTCCTTGCCTGCTGCAGATGCCGAGGCGGGGGGAGTGGCGGCGGCTGCCTGGCCACCTTCCGTGCACGCTGCTGCGGAGCTCCAATGCAGCAGCTCCCGGCGGCCAGGCAGAGCAGGGGGGCACCGCCGAGGCCGTGTTGGCCGGAGCAGCTAGCCAGGGTTGGGCAGCCAGACAGGGCGCCGTGGAGGGATGAGCCGTTCAGTCGCCTTCCTCCCCCCTCGGCTGGTCTAAGAGACGGAAATGCTGAAGCCCGTCGTAAGAGACGAGGCCGGTGGCCGAGGAGGGGCTGCCTGCCTGTCTGGCGATCCCAGCGCCCGCATACAGACTCCCAGAGGGAAAGGGGCCGTTTTGTTCGATCTTTGCATAGATCTTGCCCAGAAGTACTTGGTGCCTTTGGAAGCTTGTTTCGCACTCAGACCAGCCTGCCAATGAAGGTTGCGAAGCATCCTGTTGGAAGACTTCTCAAGTGCCAGCGGTGGGGCTTCCCCTGCTCGCCTGCCCCCCCCCCCCCCCCATGCAATGCATTTTCACATGTAGGAGGTTGCCTCACACTGAGTCAGCCCCTGGTCTGTCAAAGTCACTATCATCTATTCTAGCCAGTGGCAGCTCTCCAGACAGAGAATTTTTAAAAAAAATATCCCTTTAGCTGGAGACCCTGGGACTTGAACCTGGGGCTGGTGAAGTCATGCATCTGACAAGTCAGCTCTGACTCACAAAAACTTGTCACGATAAATAAGTTAGCTTTTGTGGATTCCTTTGCTATTTAGCCAGATGTGGGGCACTCCAAAGAGTGCCAATTTATAATATTTTGGCTGGTCCTAATTTTTTAAAAAATCACACAATGCAGACTCTGGGACCAGCAATCCTGGGGGGAGGGAGATGAAACGAGAAGATAATGGTATTTTGTGTAAGATGGAATAGCCATGGAGTGGTGTGATCCTGCAAGATGCATTATGTTTAGAAAGGGTTTTTTTTTAAGCTTTTAAAGGCATTGCCCTTGGTCTCTTGTTCAACATACCTGTTCCATATCATTTCACACAGGACTGCGGTGCTGCCAACAATCTAAAACTGCACCACTTCGTTTCTAAAATAAAGAGGTGCCATTCCTAAAAAAAAAAAAAAAACAATGTGTGGGGTGCAGAAAGAGGATGGAGAACACTTTTGTCTCCTCCTATAACTTGGGCTCATGCAAAGGAGCTGGTTGGCAGGATATTCAAGACAGAAAGGGTTAGGTATATCTTTGCCTATTTTACATAATTTATGGAATTCACTGCTGCAAAATGTGATGGCCATGGAGACTGGAAAACAGGAAGGTGGCTGTATTATTCGTGGTTAGCCATGATGACTAGGTGGAACATCCAGGTTTAGTGACAGTATGCTGCTGAACATCAGTTGCAGGAAGGATAAGTGAAGGAAGATTGTTGCCTTCATTCCCCACAGCCAGGTTCCCTGAAGTACTCAGGAAACAGGAAGCTTGGGCAGGGTGAATCTTTAAACCAGGATTTCTCACCCAGGGTTTTGTGAAACCCTGGGGTTTCTTGACAGCCCTGGAAGGGTTTCCCAAATGTGTGGGAGTTACTTTTTATATATTTTGTAAATTTGTAAAACATTTATTGGGTGATATGACCATATATGGCCATGTTGACCTGCCCCCCCCCTTCCCAAAATGTCCAGTGATGTGCCTGGAGGTGGTGGGGAGGAGAGGGGACCTGGGTGGGCATGTACACAGCTATGCTTCCCAATCCTATTCTGCATGATAACACCACTTCTAGGGTTTCTTGAAACCTGAAGAACGTTTCAGGGGTTTCTCAATGGTGAAAAAGTTGAGAAAGGCTGCTTTAGATTCATCCAGCAAAACTCTTAAATATTGGCAAGATATGCACATATTCTTTGATGGCTGGGGAATTAATTATAAACATACACAATATACAATGAACAAAATATTTACCCTCTGCTTCTAACAGTCCTCAGGTTCTGCTTTTCTAATAGGTGTTTGCTTTTCATTGACACTCCTACAAAATCACCAGTCCATACCTTCTGCCTCTCAGGATTTTGGAAACAGCAGAGGCTGGGAGAGCTCTCCAACAGATACTTGGGGACCAATAAAATCAGAGTCCAGTAGCACCTTTAAGACCAACAAAGATTTATTCAAGGCGTGAGCTTTCAAGTGCAAGCACCAGAGTGCTTGCACTCGACAGCTCACACCTTGAATAAATCTTTGTTGGTCTTAAAGGTGCTACTGGACTCTGATTTTATTGTGCTACTTCAGACCAACACGGCTACTCATTTAAATATATACTTGGGGAGTTTGGCCAGGTCAGGAGATGCGTGTGAAGCTGAAATAAACAAGAATCTTGTGGAACCTTGAAGACTAGGAAGTTTTTCATCTCGCATAAGCTAGAAGAAAACAATGTATAAAGAACAGAATTAAAGAATGCATAAATAGCCAGGTCAAGTAGCCATGACACTTGGGAAGCACAAGAGGGGTGTAATTACATAAAATGTGTCTGTAATGGTGAAAAAGTACAGGCAGCAGCTACTTACCAACAACTATGGGACCCCATAGAGACACAACCTGGTGATCAATTCCTGCAATGAACCCAGATGCCAACTGTGTTCCCACATCCACTCACGCAATATTATTACTGGACCTAATATCACCAACAGTACCATTCCAGGCTCTATATGTGATCACACACACACCCAAGTGTTTACACAATCATTTGTCAGCAGTGCCTTCTGCTCTTGACATTGGTCAAATAAATTGGCGTGTGGTTGTGATTCAAAATGATAACTTCCAGAAACTGGTACAGGGACATTTCAGTATCCCAGGAACACCCAGATGTGAAAGTCACTAGTCTGCAGCAAAAGAATCTCAAGTAGAACTTCCAGTGTGATGTCACCGAATGCATCAAGAAGCTTGACACCTTCTCTCAGAAACTTAGCAAGGTTTGGGATTCTTCAGTCATCACAGATGTTAACCATCTTAGCATAACTAGTGAAACAGGCTTGTCATCAATAATCACTGGGGTGAATGGTCTCTGTACTTTTCTTCGTTACATTTTGCATTTTACATGGTTGCATCTCGCCAGGTACTTCTTGTTTTGTGGCCTCATTTGGAATAATCTGTGCACAGTTCTGGCCACCATCTCTCAAAAATGGCATTGCAGGGCTGGGGAAGGTGAGCAGAGGACAATCAAAATGATTCAGGGGTTGGAGCACCTTCCCCATGAAGAAAGATTGAAGAGTCTGAAATTCACATTTTAGAAATTAGACAGCTCAGGGGCAACATGATAATTTTTTGTAAAATTTTGGAGGGGAGGGAGTTGATATTTCAAGATACTAGAACCTAAGGGCACCAACGAAGCTAGTGGCCTATAGATTCATGATAGTCAAAGGGAACTACTTCATACAGCAGGTAATTAAAATGTGGAATTTGCTAACATAGGGTGCAGGGATGACCACAGTCACAGATGGTTTTAAAAAAGGATGAGACTGATCCATGGAGGATAAGTCTACCAGGGGCTACTAGCCATGGTGACTGAGGGGAACCTCCATATTCAGAGGCTAGAGCTCTGAATCCCACAACCAGGAAGCAATATCAGGGGAAGGCCTCAGCCTCCCTGTCCTCTTGCTGACCCTCCAGAGGAACGGGTTAGCCACCATATGAGACAGGATACTGGCCTAATCCAGGAGAGCTTTTCTTAAGTCCTTTTTCTTAAGTCCATTTACAAAGAGTTCCCCCCCCCCTCCAATAATCTCTTATAAAAATGTTTGCCAGATGCAGGTTGTGGGCCATCATTAAACAAAGTAAGCCTTAAACTTAAAAAAAAAAAGTATTTAATCTGCCACAAGACTCTTGTTATGTTCTGGTGCACCAGACTTCTATGGCCACACTTCTGGAATGGCATGGAGGTGCTGCCACACTCTCACCTGGTCGCCCCTTTCCCGACCTTAGAGGCCAAAAGAGAAATCAGAGCTTCACCTCTCATTCTCCTCAGATCCAGGCTTCAGGTGTGCTTTTTGAAACAAAAGCAAATTTACAGTGCATTCCTATACAGGTTTGCTTAGAAGTAAGTCCTGCTGTATTCCATAGGAAATGAGCAGTTACAGTCTTCCTGTTTGCATTCTCTCACATTAGTTTATGTCCCTGGGAGACATCCATTCTGCATAAGGACTGGTCTGGAGCCAGTTCTGGAACTGAAATGGCATTCTGTCTGTGCGCTCCCGCCACTGTCTCCCTGGAGAAGCAGACGGCACTAAAGATGCAGAGGCTGAATACTGGTGGCGCCCAGAGCACATTAGGAGGAACAAGAATCATGGCATCAGACACACACACACAACCTTTATAGCTGCTTTTAAGTCCTTCCTACTTTTCATGTTTGTTGAGAAAAGGATGGTTCCCCTGTATGCTGCCCTGCACTCCTTGGAGGAAGGATGGGATGTCAGTGTGAGAAATAGAAGGGGGGGAATCATATGTTGCCCTAGAGATAATATCATGGCTCATCATTTGTGAAGGAATGTACATCCTTGTAATGACTTCTCAGGTTGTTTTCTCCCATGGAACGTCAGGCCACAGTACAGTTACATTTTCCCCCCAATTCTTTATTGTTGCATGCTCCCCGCTTTCTTGAGTTCTAAGATGTTTCATGAGCAGCCTTTCCAGGGTTGGTTTTCTTTGGAAGAGAAAACACTGGGCACTTATAGTGTTTTTGCAATACTTGCTTTATTTATAAATATTCAAGCACACACAAGTGGAAGCAAAGAGGAAATCCCGAAGAGTGCCAGGTCCACTACTACACCTCAGATCCAGAGCAAGAGATGACTCCCAGTGGGCCAACATATAGCAGCCTGTCTGCTTCTCTCCTTCCAACTTCAGCTTTTTCTTCACACGAACATCATAACTTCTGCCTCCTTTAGATGGTATTTGCGCAGAGTTATTGAAAAGCAAGCAACTAAAAAAGGAATCTTGCCCCCCTTGAGGAAATATCCACAGTTGTTAAGGGCCATGGAGGGTGTTTGATTGTCAAAGGTCTGCCCCACAAATCCACAACAATCACTGATTTTGCATGGGGAATATATAGCACCTTCCCAAGTAGCAGTCAATAAGGGTCAAACTATTTTCAGTTATTCTACAGCTTGTAACAGAAACAGTCAGCAACCCAGAGTGTTTAAAGGTAAAGGTAAAGGTATCCCCTGTGCAAGCACCAGGTCATGTCTGACCCTTGGGGTGACGCCCTCTAGCGTTTTCATGGCAGACTCAATACGGGGTGGTTTGCCAGTGCCTTCCCCAGTCATTACCGTTTACCCCCCAGCAATCTGGGTACTCATTTTACCGACCTCAGAAGGATGGAAGGCTGAGTCAACCTTGAGCCGGCTGCTGGGATCGAACTCCCAGCCTCATGGGCAGAGCTTCAGACTGCATGTCAGCTGCCTTACCACTCTGCGCCACAAGAGGCTCTAAGAAGCTCCAGAGTGTTTACATTGTATTAAATATATTTTGCATGTTTGGATATATTGGGATCAATAAGAGATCTACAGAACATAGCAAGGGCACTTCTGGATTCTCCTATTCCCTGGAGTCGATTTCTCTGCTTCCTTCCTTGCTACTTGTTTAATGCAAACAAATATATTTGTGAATAAAACAAAGGGTAACGGTGGCCTGATTAAGCAAGCAAGAAAAAGGAAGTGTAGGAGAAACAGCACTTATTATGGCATAAACATTCAAGCCACAGAACCAAAAGCTAACATCATCAGCTTCATGAAGCAGTGAACAAATATGCTGAATATTATAAACCAGTTGGAAAAGGAAATACTCCAGTGCAACATCTAGTTAGACAGTGCAGCCGTGCATCAATCTACCATATGAAGTTAACAAGCCCATCCCATCTCCAAGTCTAGAATCAGGTTCTTGGTAGATGGGGAGTTCTTCTCTGTGGCCACCAGATAGAGCTATTGCAGTGTTTTTGACACATCAGCTCCTGTATCGGCCTCTGTGGTAAATCTGATAGTTGTTGTGACCATAAAGGACTATTCACTGTTCACACACATGGAAATATACTTTTCTGTGTTGTGCTATTTTTAACAAATGGTTGAAGTACATGTAATGGAACAGCATACATTCTGTGATGACAAATTTTAAAATAAATCCCCCAAACAAGAAATCTTTGGGCATTTCTGCACATTGGTAAAAATAGCATTACGCCAGTTGAATGGCATAGCGCAAAATATTATCGTGCCTCCCAGCCCTTCCACACCTTCTTGCTGTCTCACTCTAGTCTGCCGCCTTTTCACACTTTTCACCCTCCACAACTGCTGCTGGAAATGGCTGAAGATAGCAATGCGCCTTATATGCGACTCTGTTCCACCTGTCAATCAAGCCAGGCAACCAATCCTCTTTCTACATGTTTTAAAGGTCCCGCAATGCCCACATTTTTTTAAATCATACTTCTCCGTTAAAACGCCTATGCATAGATGCATAATGCTATCAGAACACCACCTTTAGATACTTTAAAAAATTAATCTTGTTCTCGATTTGGGGGAGGGACTTTAGAGAGGCATGCTTTTTGTCACAAGTTTGGAAAAAATACTTTTATTTCTGGCATCACCTGCATGTTTGTGCACCTATTCGTTGCTCCAGGCTGTTCTCCATTTTTAAAAAGCACTTCCCAACCCCCGTAAGAAGGGAGAGGTAGGTGGGTTCGAGGGCAGGACATTGGACATTGGACTTCTTTACCTCCATACATTTCTTTGGCTGCTGGCCTGCTGGTTGTCCGCTAGGGGATAGCGCTTTTTAGGTTGGTGAATCCACTTTTTGGGATTTACCAACTCATACTTTCAAATGAAGTATATAGCGAGATGTTTGCTGGCTGGACGCGGAAGGTTGATGTCATGCAGAGCAGCCGGAATATAACGACTACTTTAGGTAAGCAATTCACCATATTTATTTCATGCAGAAAAGCCTTTTGTTGTGGCTTTTGATCAACTACATATCTCAATCCAACCGCTTTCATCAGGGCTCAGGAAGAAGAGCCCTCCCTCCCCTGAAGCTTGTTTATTAGCTCCCTCCGAGTAGACACTGTCTCCCTGAGAAGCGTGGCCATCTTAGACAAAGTTCTTGCACTTTCATTATACAGACAAGTGCACGCACACGCACACACACCCCTCTACTGGAGGACTCTGCCCATTCCCTAACTTATGTGGGGAGCATCTGTTTATCCTACATTCACAGAGATTCATAACAGTGTTTACCCTACCTCCAGCATGCTAGCCAAAGAGTCCTTCGAGCATGAGATGCCACAATTGTTCAGCAAAATGGCAACCCATGGGAGGTAAACATGACAGCACTGTATTCAATATGCTTCCTCAGTCAGTAACCTGAGAAATGGCCTAGTCACAATTGGTAGGTTTGCAGCATCAAGTAGGTCCTACTCTCTAGGGAGGGCAGCCTCACTTCTGGAGAAAGGGGGCAGTACCAGACCTCTGCTCCTTGTCTTCTTCTTCATCACCATCCTCCTCTTCCTGGTCACTGCCTGATTCCTCAGAGTCCTCATAGAAGCTAATGGTTGCCTGGACTGGGAAATTCTCCAGCAGCTTCTCACCCTCTGCATACAAATAGTCAAAGGATCTTGATTTGGGCCAAAAGAGCCTGTGGGGAGAAGAGAAGAGAACTGAGATGTGCAACCTCTTTTGATTCCTGTTTGAAAGGAAAGTTCAGTGAGGAAGCCGTGTTGGGAGTGATAGGACTAGGGTTCTCTTGGAATTACAACTGATCTCAAGTCTAAAGAGATCAGTCCCCATGAAGGAAATAGTAAATTTGGAGGACAGACTCTGTGTCACCATATCCCCACTGAACTTCCTTCCCAACCCAAATTCTCCCCTCTCTAGGCCCTCTCCTCAAATCTCCAAGAATTTCCCAAGCTACATTTTGCAACCCTAGTGAGAGAGCCGAAAGAGAACTGGAGGAGCATTGTTTGGAGATATGATGGGCCAAAAACAGGAAAGGGAGCAGTCCTCAAGTTGCATTTCCTAATGGTAAATGGTGGGGACAGAACAAATAAGGGTGCTGATTTGTTGGGGTTTTGCCGTTAACTGTGTACACACCTGACAGGATGTCGGAACGATGTAAGCTGCTCCTTGCTTATCTTGTAACCTTCCCTGGAGGCCTGGAGGACACAAGTAAGACACATTAACCAGTATTTCTAGGGTGTAGCAGGACAACCTGTCGATCACCATCCTGGGACAAAGGGGGCACCTGGCCCAATGCTGACAAGCAGTTTCCTCACAGCTGAAGTGCTGAGGAGCAGCAGAGCCCACCAGCCAGTGCAGGGCCATGGGTATGGGCAGTCTGAGCAGTGCCTTGGGACAGCAATGATGGCTCCATGCACAGCAGGTAGTGCAAGGGATCCTGGCTGTGTTCTCAAGTGTGGGCGGTCTGTGCAACCACTTGAAATGAGGAGACATCCTGAACTATCCCTGTAGCCAGCTTGAAGTCTGAACAAGTGGGGAAAGCAGGGAATGGCAAGGCCTCGTCTAGTTGTGCAGGGCATATGAATGTGCCAGTTATTAGTTCTCATCATCCAAAGCCTTTGATCTGAAGCATCTGTATATCTTTTTGGTCATGCCACTTCCCTGTTGGAATGCTTAAGACATTTCTGTGTCAAAACTTCAGTGCATGCTGGCCAGTGGTGGGAAGTTGCTGGAGAGGCAGAGAATCCTCACATAAACCCCAATGAGATTCATTAGATTCATCAATAGTATATACACAGTAAGGAAATAAGTAATCTCGGCCTTAATGAACCCACTGAATGGAACAGGCTGTGCTAGCCAAGCAGGAAGCAAAATGCCTTGGATTTCAGGCTCCTCCCTCCCTCTCCTTGCTTGCTGACTAGTTTTTTCTCACAGCTGTTGCGGCTGCTGTTTTGTGTGTGCGCTGTGGTTTCTTAATGTAGCCGATTACGAGAAATTGCCCCAGAGATAAGCAGGACTTGTTAGGGCAAAAAAAAGCACTTTGAACACAGTGAACTGCTCTGCAAATTCTGCAATCCTTGCTGTTTCTTTTCAAAAGTAATTCTTGATTATTTATTTATTTGCTTCTTTCCTGCCTGCTCCTCAACACCTTTCTCTCTTACTTTTAAACTTGGAACAATGACAGGACAGAACCACACTGGAAATAGTGGCTTGAAGACCTCCTGCCTCCCCATCTGAATGTTAATTTATGAGAAAAGGACTGGGGCCTAAAAAGCTGAAGTTTTCACCTAAGCAGCAGCAGGAAGGAAGGCAGGCAGGCAGGCGGGCGGGCGGGTGGAGGGACAGACTGGCTCTCAAAGCTGGGCTTTAGCCAAAGCCTCTTGTGAGAAATCCCACTAACTCCCTAAAGAATGCCGGCCTTGCCAAGGAACAGGCCACCCTTTCACTCCAAAAGCCTGCTATGGCAACAAGCATACTTTGGGTTCTCTTCAAGACCCAGGAAATGGGCTGAGAAGATAACAAACTTCTTCATCAGGTCACTCCAAATTGCAGTCCACTTCCTGCTTTACTGCAACCCTCACTGTGCCCAGCAGGAATACGGAAGATTTGCTAGGGATGCCAGTCCCCAGGTAAGGATCTCCTGAAATTACAGGTCATGTCCAACCTAAAGAGATCAGTTCCCCTGGAGAAAATGAATGCTTTGGAGGCATTCTGTAGCATTATACTCCACTGAGATCCCTCCCTGCCTCAGATCCTGCCCACTCCTGGCTCCACCCTCAAAGTCTCCAAGTATTTCCCAACCCAGAGCTCGCAACCCTAAATATTTCCCTAGTGACACTGCCATCCTGCCTTTGTATGCCATCGTGGCCCCCATCGTTTCCTTTCTTTGCTTGCCCCATGAGATATCGACCCCATCATTCCTGATCCTTTGGCTTGGATCCCTCTTTCAGAGGAGCAGCTAAGTGTTGCCATCTTCCAGGTGGTGACTGGAGATCTCCTGGGATTACAAGTGATTCCCAGGTGACAGAGATCAGTTCACCTGGAGAAAATAGCCACTTTGGAAGGTGGACGTTATGGCCTTATACCCCACTGAAGTCCCTTCCCTCCCCAAACCTCACCCTCCTCAGGCTCCACCTCAAAAACCTCCAGGAATTTCCAAGCCTGGAGTTGGCAACCCTAGGAGCGGCACTTACGGGACACTCCTGCTCCTTGGCTTCTCTGGTGGCCTTCTGTGGGTTGGTCAGCCATGGCCTCCATAGCACATCGGGTCTGTGACAAACAGGAAAGCGGATGCTGAGAGGCAGACAAAAAGATCCAGGGGCACCATTCTGATCTGAGAGCAGCCTGGCCGCCAACTAGTACATGGATAGATGTAGGTGAAGGTTCAGGATAGGAGTCCCTCTATAGACTTGGGGAGTTCATGGCCAATCTATCCAGGCCCCCATGCGCCCACCAGCTGAGAAAGACACCATGGTAAACATCTAGATGGGAAACAGATGATGCTAGCAGTGTTCAGCATTCTCACTGGTGTTCTGGTCACATGTGTGCTCTGATCAAAGTGCATATGGCTGGAACCCAAACTTGCTGCCCCAGGAATGCCTGGTAGAGAGGATTGCCATGGCTCCACAGGTCCCAGGAAGAAAGCGGCTCCCTGCACAAACACTTCTTAACTGGGGTCGGCCTACAGATGGAACTGGAAGTTTCCCCAGAATTACAGCTGATCTCTAGACTACAGTGATTAGTTGTCTTGGAAAAAGCCCAAACTCTATGGCATACCACAGATCCTAACTGGAATTGTTCTCCAAATTCCCCCTTCCACAGGCACTGCCTCCAAATCTCCAGGAATTTCCCAGGCCAGAATTGGCAACAAGGGCACCATTACCAATGCATGCGTGCACATGCACAGTCTCTCTCCTACTGACTCTGCTCAAGGCAGCAAAACGTTTTGGGCTTGGTTTGACCCCTTCTTCTCCAGGCTACACCCCTGTGACGTTTTGAATGAGCCAAAGTCCGGAGCCCCTTACCTTCTTCCTTGCCTTGGATCCTGGCCATGGTTCTTGGATTCAACATGCTGCGGGGTCCTCCTAAGTGAACTAGGCAGTGCCAGGCAGTTCAAGGAACCTTCCATAGCGGAGCCCTTGGTGCTCTCCTCTGACTCCTTTGCTCTTAACTTGGTGGCCTTTATAGGCCTTCCATGAGTGCTCGCCTTGGGCAGGGGAGGGGGAGCTGCCCAGCCTGCGAAATGTGCCCCAGTTGAATAAACAGTGGGTCAGTGTGGGGCTGAGAGAACTTTGTCAGCTCCAGTGACAAAAACAAACACTGGAGAGAAAAGTGAGACACCATTTGTGAGAAATGCCCCAGGGGGTAAGGATGGGAAGAGGAGGAGGGGCCTTTCATTTGGGGGTCAGCAGGGACCTGAATGTAAAACTGAGGAAGAAGGAGGCAAGGTCAGGTCAAGCCACCATAGAACAATTACCTAGGGCATTAGCTGTCCCCAACAAGAGTGTCATTTCCCACCTGAAGAATGGGAAAGTTTCAAAATATTGTATGCAGAGTCCATTATATATTACTTATACCCAACTGGCAGCTACTTTGTGTGACACAGCATATTGAACTACATTTGCTGTCTTCTGATCCAGCAGGGCTCCTCTGGTCTTATCTATTTATTTAGCTATTCATACCACATTTTTCTTCCCAACGGGGAACCAAACAGCTTACAGCTGTTCAAAGGCGAGCTTCCAATAGCAGTGAGCTTCCAGGGCAGAGTCAGAATTTGGATCTGGTTATCCCAGATTCTGCTCTGGATGGCTAGCCAGTGCCAAGAAAATAATTTCTACTTGGTTATTTCAAGTGGGTTGTCATGATGGTCTGAAGCAGCAGAGCTAAGTTTGATTCCCATGGCACCTTTAAGACCAACGAAGTTTCACTCAAGATATAAACGCACTTCGATATGGACTGGTAACTCCCGTTTCATCGCATCTGCGGAAGTGCGCATGCACACGGAAGCTTATACCTTGAATAAAACTTTGTTCTTAAAGGTGCCCCTGGATTTAAACTTTGATCTCATTTACTTGATCAGCAAGGAAACACCTCTTACTTTTAGTATTTAATTTATTTACTGTATCTAGATCCTGCAATAAAACATATCTAATGTAAGACACAATTTAATATCGTAAAGCAATAATCAAGGAAGGAACAAAGCCAATGAATGAGATAATGGCAGGCAAGGATAAATATATAAAAGACACCCAGATGTGGAAACCTGAGCAGTGCCATCAATAAACATGACACTAGAGTTTAAAACAAGCTGGGCGTTAGATCCATGGGTCAAGAAACATATATCCGTTTTGGGGACCCCAGTTGAAGAGGGATGTAGACAAACTGGAACATGAGCAGAGGAGGGCAAGAAAGATGGTGAGGGGTTTGGAGACCAAGACATATAAAGAAAGGTTGGGGGAGCTTGGTCTGTTTAGCCTAGAGAGGAGATGACTGAGAGGGGATCTGATAACCATCTTCAAGTATTTAAAAGGCTGCCATATGGAGGATGGAGCAGAGTTGTTCTCTCTTGCCCCAGGGGGACGGACCAGAACCAATGGGATAAAATTAATTCAAAAGAAATTCCGTCTCAACATCCGGAAGAAGTTCCTGACAGTTAGAGCGGCTTCTCAGTGAAACAGGCTTCCTCGGGAGGTGGTGGGTTCTCCATCTTTGGAAAATTTTAAACAGAGGCTAGATAGCCATCTGACAGAGAGGCTGATTCTGTGAAGGCTCAATGGGGTGGCAGGTTACAGTGGATGAGCGATAGGGTTGTGAGTGTCCTGCATATTACAGGGGGTTGAACTAGATGACCCATGATGACCAACTCTATTATTCTATATACATACACATATATACACATACAAACAAGCTGGATGTTAGATCTATGGGTCAAGATACATATATATATATGAGGGTATACATACACACACATATATAAACATACATTCAAGTCAAGGCAAATAGGACTTCCTGCGCTCCCACCTGTGCAGTTCAAAGTGATTGGATCCTGAGTGGGTCTGGCCATGCACTCTCCAATCAGGGCACGGAGAGTGAATGAGTGACACGGTATTGCAATCCTGCCTCAGACCTCAAGCTCAGGTCTTCATAAGATCCACATACACAAGACCCTGCCCCCCAAGATAGTCACTTAGCCAATTACAAAGTCCTGGATATACTGAGGCACAGTCCTTGTTCACACAGATCTCCAGGGCTCTGCAGCCATGAAGACTGGAGCTGAGGTAGGGTCCAACAAGGGTCGAGAGTCCATTCCAGCCAGAGCTGGGGAGTTAATGGGAACAGAGCCCAAAGGTGCTGGAGGTCCAGGCAGAGGGGGCCATGCTGCCGGCTGTGGTGCAGGCGCAGGGGCTACCTCTGCAGGTTCTGCTGGGTACAGTAGTCCTGTATCCCACTGCCATAGGTGATCCATGTGGTGGCAAAGCATGCGGCCCTCCGGGGATTGGACCTGGTACAACATAGGTCCGGTGACTGTTGCTAGAATCCAGTCAGGGCCATCCACGTAGTTCCAAGCATACACAGGATCCTCAGGAATGAACAAGCAGGCAGGAGGCATCGCAGCCTCCTCTGTGCACCCACCTTGCCAGTCTTCCATGTGATCTGGGTGCAGCCTATCCAGCAGGGTTGTCAGGTGCCGGTTCATGGGTAGCTCTGCTGGGCTCTTCCCCATTGCAGTTGTCAGTGTAATGTGCTGGTGAGCCAAAAGATTTGTCAGCACTGGTCCCAGTCCCCTGGTGTCATCCAGGAGAGTGCATCCTTCATTGTGCACACCATCTTTTCTGCTTACCTGTGCAGCTGATGGCCTCTTTGCCCTCCTCACCAGTGTTGGAAACCTTCGTGTTGTAGGCAGTGGTTTCTGCAAGGAACCTCAGCCAATGCTGCCTTAAAGTTAGGATTCTGTGTGGTGAAAAGGTGGCGTTGTGTCTAAGGCCATCTCTAAGGCGTTGTCTCTAAGGCCACACACCGTTTGGTTGCAGATCATCTCCTCCATGGCAGTGAATTTGCAGGATCTGGCTGTGCTGCGGAGGGCTGCAACGAATTTCTGGATGGACTCACCTTATTTTTGAACACATTTGTAGACTGCATCACAGCTGGCAGTGATTCCAGGCTTCGGGCTGAGGTACCCTTTAAGCTTGCCAATGACCTCGTCAAAGCTGACCGTCTCTGTCAGACAGCGCAATCAGGCAGGGCTCCGCAGCAGCGATACCAATGGCGATCGATTACTAGGACTGTATTCCCGGTGTCTTGATCCCACCTTCATTGCCAGTGTAGATCCGTAGGACAAGGAACACGGAGGCACTGAAATGATTCAGCTCTTTATTGTGACTCGACTCATGGCACAAACTGTACTGGAAAACCCGGAACATCCTCATCAATAGATACAAGCCAAGGACAATAGGATTTCCCGTGCTTGCAGGAGACTGGATGCCTGCAATAAAACCTATCTAACGTAAGACACAATTTAATATCATAAAGCAATGATCAAGGAAGAAACAAAACCAGCGAAGGAGATAGTGGCAGGCAACGATAAATATAGAAAAGACACCCAGATGCGGAAACCTGAGCAGTGCTATCAATAAACATGACACTAGAGTTTAAAACAAGGTGGGTGTTGGATCCATCGGTCAAGAAACACAGAGGCACTGGAACCATTCAGCTCTTACTGTGATTCAGATCATGGCGCAGAGAGTACTGGAAAACCCCCGAACACCCCACCACCACCACCCCCAAGATATATATACAAGTCAAGGGCAGTAGGATTTCCCGTGCTTGCAGGTGACTGGATGGCTGTGCTGTTTAAAGTGATCGGACCCTGAGTGGATCTGGACATGTGCTATCCAATCAGGGTGCAGCAAATACCTTTGAATCCACAGAAGAGTTGGTTCTTATATGCCGCTTTTCTCTACCCATAGGAATCTCAAAGTGGCTTCCAATCACCTTCCCATTCCTCTCCCCACAACAGACACCCTGTGAGGGAGCTGAGGCTGAGAGAGCCCTGAGATTACTGCTTGGTCAGAACAGCTTTTTCAGTGCTGTGGCGAGCCCAAGGTCACCCAGCTGGTTGCATGTAGGAGAGCAAGGAATCAAACCTGGCTCACCAGATTAGAAGTCTGCACTCCTAACTATACACCAAACTGGCTCGGTGGATCCACATACACAGCAGTGGGGACAGGAGGCTGTTCTGCCTTGGTCCTTTTCGGGGATGGGATTGTGAGGCGAAAAGAAGCCGCCCTCCGGCATTTGTGACCCCAGACTAAGCTTTTTGGGCCAGTATCAGCTTCCACGCTAACAGTCACCTAGGAGCGCATTTCTTACATTGGCTTCTCTGGTGTGTCACGTTGGACACGTCAAGTTTGGCTGAGACTCTGTCACAGCACCCCAAAGACAAGTCCATCTGGACTGCAAAAGGAGCTTCAGCATGATTAGGTGCTCTGTGCCGCGAAAGGACAGATGTGGGGTGCAGTACTGCACTGGCAGTGCCAACTCAAACCGTGTCAGAATGGCTTAAATGAACCAGAACAATATGCAGACTGCACCAGCTGTTCTAGGGCCGTTCCTTTGCAGTGCGAACTGGGTTATCTGAGGACTGAGGGAGGGAAAGGATCCTTTACCCCTGTTGTTCCCCGTAGGCACAGTCAGGTGCATGTGCACTTTTCCCTTCATCCCTTATTCTTTCCTCTTTGACTGTCATTGCAATTGACGCGAGACTGAACTGGAGGGCCAGACTGCGCTAGCAGATGGTCAGGCCCTTGGTGCGAGGGAGGGCCTCCCGTTTTTGGAAATTAGTAAGGCTGAGGCAGCCAGGCTGAGATGCTGTGTGTGCTTCTCTCTACTTGTTTCTTCTTGTTAGGGGTTACGTGCCCAGGAACTGGTACTAAAACAAGGAGGCATGGAAGAATAGTGTGGCTGGGGTGAGGGGGCATTGTTTGCTTGTTGTTGTTGTTGTTTTGTGGAGGAGGGTAGGTTGTGTTTTTCATTTTGAATAGGAGTCATAGACTGGAAAGCCTTAAAGGCTGGCTAGTCCAACTCCACCTAAGACTGATGGGAGATTTAGTGGCCATGAAGGGGGGAATATACTCAGTTTCCACCACCCTTTCCAGATTTTTTGCCAGGCAGTTTCAACTCCAGATGTATGGCATGCATGACAGAATAGGTTCTATTAGTCTCCATAAAAGTCTTTCTACCTGAGCTATGGAAACTGCTCTTTTATTTGCTATCGACAGCTGCAAGATATTTAATCTTCAAGGAATCCAGCATTCATGCCAGGAATGCCTTATTTTGGGGCTTCAAGGTTGCCATGGCAACTGTGAAGCTGTCCCCAAATATTTTGGCCCAACACAAATAGGAGGGCATAAAGGTTATTTGGTTTTCAATGTTGAGCAAATAAGTGACAATTTGGGAATAACAGAAATTTCAACATCTTCGTCACCGTCAAGCCATTATCAGATGAGCTTTAGACTCAGGACAGAGCAAAGCCCAACAAAATCTAGTACACTTTTTTGAACCTACTGTAAAGGGGTGACAGGCTGCAAAGCCCAGTTGCTTACCTGGCACCATTTTATCTGCACAAAGCCACCCTTCCCTCCAGAAAAACTCAGAATCATCAGAAGCAAGCTGCAACTTGCCTGCAAATATTGTTGCCAATACAACCGAAGCACACACCCAAGCAGTAGATCACTTCTTAAGAAACTCGTTCGATGAAAATTATTATTTAGAACCATTGAAATCTGGCTAGCTGCTAATCTATTTTTATGACTGAAACAATCTTGATTGCTTTGATAGATGACTATTACCAGGAGACATACAGGTGGAATGTGACCTTGTTGATTCTCCTGGGTATCTCAGCAACCTTCTGGGAAAGGAATGCCACACCCTGATGGATTCTACTTGACTAGGCATTCCCAAAGGTGGCACTGAGGGGCTTCTGCCCAGCCCAGGAGTTTTCTTTGCAGCTGCTGCAAAAGACCATTGTCTTCACACATGTTATTTAATACCTACATGAAACTTTTGCCTTTTAGTATTGTCTATAGAGTTTTCTCTATAGCTGTGAATGTGGGACCATAAGGAAGACTGAGCATCAAAGAATTGAGGCTTTTGAACTCTGGGGCTGGAGAAGACTCTTGCAAGTCCCTTGGACTGCAAGGCGAACAAACCGGTCAGTCCAAGAGGAGATCAGCCCTGACTGCTCCTTAGAAGGTCAGATCCTGAAGATGAAACTCAAATACTTTGGCCACCTCATGAGAAGGAAGGACTCTCTGGAGAAGAGCCTAATGCTGGGAGTGATCGAGGGCAAAAGAAGAAGGGGACAACAGAGAATGAGGTGGCTGGATGGAGTCACTGAAGCAATCAATGCTAGCTTAAATGGACTCCAGGGAATGGTAGAGGACAGGAAGGCCTGGAGGATCATTGTCCATGGGGTCGCAATGGGTCGGACACAACTTCACAACTAACAACAACAACAACAACAACAACAACAACAACATGAAACCTTTGGGCAAGATCATACACCACTGCGGCCCTCCAGATGTCCATGGACTACAATTCCCAGGAGCCCCCTGCCAGCGTTTGCTGGCAGGGGAATCCTGGGAATTGTAGTCCATGGACATCTGGAGGGCCGCAGTTTGACTACCCCTAGGATCGTATAAACAGTAGCTGGTTCAACATTGTGGCCTTTCTAGAATAATATAAGCCGACCACAGTCTATGCTTGTTTCCAATGACATAAAGCAGGGGTAGTCAACCTGTGGTCCTCCAGATGTCCATAGACTACAATTCCCAGGAGCCCCTGCCAGCATTTGCTGGGAATTGTAGTCCATGGACGTTCTGGAGGACCACAGGTTGACTACCCCTGACATAAAGTGTTGGCACAGTTCTATTGTCCTGTTCAGCCCACAAAGCTCAATGGGCCAGCCACTATTTTTCAGCAAGCCATCCTTCCAGGGAACTTGTTCTGAGGATTCAATGACAGGAGGCATTCCTATATATGAGCCCACTAGGAAGAAGGGCAGAATGATAACGTGGCAGATATATTACCATAATGCTCTCTAGGTTGGGCTGCCTATCAAGATGGCAATCCACTTGTTTCTCAGCACAATTCAAAGTGTAAGGCCTTATCTCGGAAGCCCCTGAGCTGTCTGTGACTGGGCAGCTGAAGGACCCTTACAAACCTACCCATTTAGATCCTTCCTTCCATTAGCCAAGGGACAATATTCCAGTTCTAACAAGCAGAGCTGCATTAAGAATATGGGCAGCATGCTATAAGTGTATGGTGGATTTCATGCACTTTCCGTCCACGTCCCAAAGGGGCTTTAACATGAGAGAAATGAAAATAGCAAATGCCCCTCTCCCCCGAACCTCTCAGTCCAAATGTTCTTCCTCTTGGACAGCAAAATGTGTCACCCCCTTGCTTTCTCCATTTGCAGGCTGTGCAGGCCTGTTGCTTCCCTCCATTTGTTTCTCATTTGGGACAAGAGTCTTAGAATAACAAATCCTGCAGGGGCCTGTGACGCTCCAAAGAGGCTACTCATCTCCAAAGAGTACACAGAGACAAGGAGTCTGGTGAATCATTCCCCTTGCAACAAGACCCCTCTGCCAGGCCCCCTCTGTCAGTTCAGCAGGCCTCTGACTGGCACAGTGCTGCAGCAGCAGTGAAGAGGCCTGCCTAGGAGCGGCATCCATCCCTCTATTGCCAAGTTAAAAGAAACCAGGGATGCTTTGCTAATGCAGATGGAGCAGTAGTCTCTACAGGCTTAGAGAAACTTCCTTGTTGGTTAATACCTTTTTGAAAGAGGAGCTGACACCTCTTCTTTGCCGAAAAGGACCATCGGCTGCCTTCTGAATGGACAAAAAAGACGGGGGGGGACTTTTCACGCCACATGCAATTGAATTGTGGGATCCACTGCCAGGGGATATAGTGATGGCCACTAGCACAGATCACCTTAAAGGGGGTGTAGGCAGATGCAGGGAGGTCTGATCCAAAGCTCTCGCGTCCCGGCACTATACCAGTGTTCCCCAACCCCCTGGGCCGTGGGGCCCTTGGTACCGGGCCGCAGCAGGAGGGAGGGAGGCGTGGGTGCCTCCCTCTCCCTCCCCCTGGGCCCCGGGCCTCCCTCTCCGCCGACCCAGTCCCCAGCCCGAAAAAGGTTGGGGACCACTGCTCTATACCAAAGCTTTCCCAGTATAGTTCCTGTCTGAAATGCTTCAGAATTCGGGTACAGAGTAGAAATTCAAGGGCCATATAGTCCAGTGACTTAATAACCACAGGATTCCCTGGAGGCAGATTTTGTATGGTGGCATTCTCAGGAAACACATAAAATCACTTTTAGAGTGTTCCATGGTTGCGTAATGACTTCCCTCAAATCCACAATGAAATGTTAATGTGTTATTATGGTTTTAAAAATAGCAGCTCATAACCATTTACCGGTGCAGGACCAGCCCAGATGTTGGAGACAGGCAATGTTCATTGTTTCAATCATATCTGCTTACAAGAAAAGGAAATATATTCCACTGGTCATTTAACCGTAATAACTTCATTTCTAGGGACGATTGTTGAAGTAAGAAATGGTGACCCAGAGATTTTCTCACCCATATTCTTGGGCCTGCACTGATGCTTAAATAGAAACTGAAAAAGCCCTTCTTAGCATCGCTTGTGTCATGCTTATTCACTTCCCTAAGCCTTTCTGGCATTGCAAGCTGTTAACTATAAGAACATAAAAAGAGCCCTGCTGGATCAGAGCAGTGATCCACTTAGTGTCCAACTGTATGTGGACCAACTCAGGGAGGCCAGCAATAGGGCATAATCTCTATGCATCTCCTCTGAATAGGATCCATTGGGGTCCATTTCATAAAATCTGGGTATAGTCTACACAGGACGTTTTACCCACTCCCAGTTCAAAGGAATCCCTGCAGTCTACACTGAATTCAATTTCCACTTTGATTTGGGGCGCTTCAAATGTTCTCTTTGCAACAAGCATGATTGATTCGTGGTGACTCTACCTTTCCCCCGCGATATCCAGGAGTGGATATAAGCCTCGATATTTGAAAGACCACTATGAGTAAACGTGTAACCGGCTCCTTTTTGCAAATTAACTTGCCTGGGCGCAAGGGAGTCTTCCCTGATTGGCCAGGGCGTCAGTTCAAGGACTTCCTGGTTCTGAGTTGCAAGGCTTCCCTTAAAGTGACTGTGCTCCAGAAGCCCTAACTTCTCTCAGCAGAGATTTGCCTCTTGGATTTATTCCCCTTCCTCTGCTGTCTCCAATCCCCCCCCCCTTCAAGAAAAGAAAAAAAGAGCCTCCTGCTGCCCTTGACTTCCCTCCCCATTCTGAGCTTCTCCAATCAAGTACAATGGGAGGGGGGATAGAAGAAGATCCGAGTTCAAATCGATCTGAATTCAGCAGGATCCTCATTTCTAACTTCTAGCATTGCTGTCAGAGACATGTCTTCATGAGATTGGGGGTTATTTGTTTCAAGGGAAGTCAAATGAAACCAGCTGCCCAGATGTTCTGCAGAAGTAACCCTCAGCCATTGCTAGGGCTCAGCCTTGCCCGGATCCTTTCGCAACCATCTCCCCCTCTTCCAAGTCCTTGCTAGCACCCACTCATCACATCCTCATCTAGCTTCTCCAGCTAGCCTGCCAGTCTTCACTGCTGCTCAGAATTGCTTAATGGCGGAGAGGGGAGGGGAGCAAGGCACCACAACTCCTCAATCTTTTATAGCCCTTAAAGGGTTTAATTCAGATCTGGAATAAGCCTCTAACCCAAGTGAAGATTTGTAGATGGATTTTGCAAAGCTGCAGCCAACAATCAGAATGGCCTTATCCCTCAGGCCCTTACCCTTTCTTTGCTCCCAGCAGGCACCCTCTCCCACCCATGGCTGGCCGGCTCCCATCCAATGCTCAGCTCATCCCAGGAACCACAGCTCTCAGGCTCCCACCGTAAGTATTTCCAAGGTGTCACGTGTTTCTCCCAGTTCCCTTATTTGCCTCTTTTAACACCCCCCCCTTTCCCCTTGTTCCTCAGTCCACTGCTTTGAATTGATCTGTCCAAATGCCAGGGAAGAACACGACAAGCCGCATCTGATGTTCCCTTTACCTTTTCTTGGCTGCACTTTTAAAGCTCTCTAAGTTGCCTGTGCACGGGTTTTATCAGACGCTCCACAAATAGCTCTCCCCACTCCTCCTATTCAACTTCTGGGCCTCCGTCTGGCATTTATGAGAACACATCGGTGCCAAGAGAATAATGGGGCCAGCCACTGCCTGGAACTGGGAGTGAGAGGAAAGCAGTGATGAGTAGGGCTTTCTGCTGGTGGGTTCTTTCCGAATGTTCAGAAAGAGAAAGTAACAGTCCCTGTTAAGCTTGAGCCAGGGAAGAAGAGCAAAAGACCTACCTACGCTTGGAAAGTTTATGACAAACTGGAAGGAGGGGGGAGGCACTGCCTTATTCAGCGACCACTTACCTTTGTTAAGTAGCAATGGGACAGTCATCTGGCCCTTGGATGGAAATGCTGCTAGCTAGGATTGCTGATCTCTAGGTGAGGCCTGGACATCTCCTCAAATGACATCTCCAGACCACAGAAGTCAGTTGCCATGGAGACTCATCCCTTTCCAGGCTTCACCCCCAGACCTCCAAGAATTTCCCAACACAGAGCTGGCAACTGTAGACTCCTGAACATTTATGGAGCCATGGAGCAAGGCTCTTCCAAACTGGGAGAACAAGGAAATCAGGTGGAAAACAAGAGAGCCCTCTGACGTTATCTAGATAGAGCCTTTGCAGTAAGATGTTTCTGACACCTGCCTCTCCTACTTCTACTACAAGTTGTTGGGATAGACCAAATTATTCATCTGTGAGGCTGAAGCCTATTTTTCTCAGAAATCCAGGGAGGGACTTTATTAGACTTTTTAAAACTAACACAGAGTCAGAGAGAGTGCAGTGGGGAAAAAAATCTCAGCTCTCTAACTGTTTCACTGGCCATTGTCGCCTAGAGCAGGGGTAGTCGACCTGTGGTCCTCCAGATGTTCATGGACTACAATTCCCATGAGCCCCTGCCAGCATTTGCTGGCAGGGGCTCATGGGAAATGTAGTCAATTGACATCTGGAGGACCACAGGTTGACTACTCCTGGCCTAGAGTGACAAATTAGGGCCAGGGAGAAACTGGTTCAAATCTCCATTCTGCCATGAAAAGTTACTGCCTATAGTCACATACTCTGACTCTAACCTACCTCAGAGGTTTGTTGTGAGGTAAAATGGAGAAGAGGAGAACAGCATAAGCCACTTTGGGTGCCCACTAGGGAGAAAGCCAGGTCAGCACTCTTCTGAGAAAGGTAATGATATGCGTCTCACTTGCCTCAAAAGCTCCTTGCTGGGGCTGCCATGTCAGCTGCAAACTGATGGCACTTAAGTATATGCTACAATGCCTTTTAAGAGCCTCTTGTGGCGCAGAGTGGTAAGGCAGCAGACATGCAGTCTGAAAGCTCTGCCCATGAGGCTGGGAGTTCGATCCCAGCAGCTGGCTCAAGGTTAACTCAGCCTTCCATCCTTCCGAGGTCGGTCAAATGAGTACTCAGCTTGCTGGGGGATAAATGGTAATGACTGGGGAAGGCACTGGCAAACTACCCCGTACTGAGTCTGCCATGAAAACGCCAGAGGGTGTCACCCCAAGGGTCAGACATGACCTGGTGCTTGCACATTGGATACCTTTACCTTTACCTTACAATGCCTTTAATCTACACCTGACACTAATCTCATTGCAGTGTTTTGGATGAACTGAAGTGTCTAACCTGTCTTCAAAGACAGCTCCATGTAGAAAGCACTACAGGGGACAAAGATGGAAGCCCTGAGAACATGCACAACTGGCAAATACTGCCTTTGGGACTGGGAGGCCTATATGTTGGGGAGCCAGGTGAAACTGGTTGCATTTATTTTTTTCCCCCTTATAGTCCACCTTAGCTCGAGAACCGAGAAAACTGTCATTGCTCACGAAAACTGTCATTGGATCCTGTTACCTATTTCCACTCATGCAAAGCCTGGCACTCACAGGAGAACACTGCTCTAAATGCATGTTTGTGAAATAATTTTAATCTGTAATTGAATACAGCAGCTAATGAGTTCATTTTCGAGGCGAGACATGTAATGTGCTCACAACTGTGCTAGAATTGTGCCATGTGCAGCGCACCCACTTGTGAAACGACCCATGTGTTCATGGAGACCTTGACATGAACTCTGCTGATGTTTCATTGGATACGAACTTGTCCCATAGTGTCAAGCAAAAGTAATTATCCTACCAATAAGGCTCAGAGTTCTGTATACTCTGGCAATGATGTTACTGTGTGGAGCCAGAGCATGGTATTCTGCTGGTCAAAGATGATCTGGCATTGGCCATGCACTGGAAAGCAATATTCAAAGACTCAATAGGTACAGCTAGAGGGCTACTGGAAGGAAAAGACCAGGAAAAACAAAGCCAGTGTTATAAGCCGGTTTACATCGAACGATAGCTCTCCCTCCCAGTTGCTGTCAAAGGCCTAAGTACAGATGAGGAAAGTGGGTAACTTTATGCGTCATCCGATGCTCCCTTCCCTTGCCCCCGCCTTGCTTCCTCTGCTTCACTTACGATTAAAAGACAATCAGGAGATTGCCATTCCTTTGCTCCCTTTGGACCATTTATTATTATAAGTGGGTTTTCTGACTTTTTGAAATGTAATTTCTACAGATAACAGAGGATGAAAGGGCGTCCTGCGTTTTTCAGAAGTCACTGGTCAATCATTAATCCCGTGTGGCTTTTCCTCCTATCACTCCAACCCACACCAAGACCAGCATACAAGGACCCAGGATCCAGGACAGAGATGGACAGGAGCAGATAGAAAGAAGAGGCGCCACACACCCCAGGGCTGTTCATCACGAGATGGGGGACTAGACGAGCAGAGCGATGAGCAGGGAGAGAAAAACAGCAAGCCGCTGATGAGACACCTGAAGCTGAAAGAGACCAGTAGCAGCGAAAATGATCTCAGTTGGCCTCCAGCTTGTGGGGTATGTCCTTGGGCTCTTGGGTTTGTTGGGTACATCGATAGCCATGCTCTTGCCCAACTGGAGAACAAACTCCTACATCGGCTCAAGCATTGTTACAGCAGTTGGCTTCTCCAAGGGGCTCTGGATGGAGTGTGCAACCCAAAGCACAGGCATCACCCAATGTGATATCTACAACTCTCTGCTCAGCTTGCCTTCTAACATCCAAGTGGCCCAGGCCCTGATGGTCACTTCCATTGCAGTCTCCCTGCTGGCATCTGTCATCAGTGTCATGGGGATGAGATGCACCATCTTCTCCCAGGGCTCCCCAGTCAAGGACCGGATAGCTGTGTTTGGAGGGGTGGCCTTTGTGGTTGGGGGATTGCTCTGCTTCATCCCTGTGGTGTGGAATATCCATACCATCCTCCGTGACTTCTACAACCCCGTTGTCCCTGAGAGCTTGAAGTATGAGATTGGGGAAGCTCTCTACCTGGGCATCCTCTCCTCCCTGATCTCCCTCATCGGCGGCTTTATCCTGTGTGCCTCTTGCCCCCCTCGGGAGCCGCGGGCAGTCCGTTATAGTCCTTACCATGCTAGAACCTTGGGTGGAAGGAACTCACCAGCCCCCGACCAAAAGGCCAAGAGCGAGTTCAGTGCTTATAATCTGACTGGCTACGTGTGACAGCAACTGGCAGCCAAGGATGCCCAAGGAGCACCCCTGCTGCCCTCTCGTCAGGTAGATGAACTGAACAGGTAAGCAGGAGACATGCCTGTTCTTCCTACCCTCTTCCCCATGAGGCACAACTTACCACGCAAGCCACGTTTTCTCCCAGCCCCTGCTGACGGCTCCACATGGTGTGTTGTTTGAACATCGACCTCTGGTTCTTTGAGGACATCAAAGCTAAATCGCCTTTGGGGAGAAGCTGTTCTTGCATCCTGAGGAGCCCAGATGATGTGAATCACGTTGAGCATCAAGTCAACAAGCTGCTAGTGATCAGCCTCGAACAGGCGTGTCAGAGACATCTGCCAAACTCCAGTGGCCATTGCATGCTTCATGGACATACTGGGCTGGCCAGTCCTTTACAGAAGATGTCGGAATGGAGGGAGGGTGGGAGAGGAGCAGGAATCTGAACAGCTGGGTGGAATTTGCAACTCTGAAGGGAGTTTTGTGTATCTCAGTAGAGGGGGAGAGAGAAATGCTGGCTTGAGCTGTAATCCAGGAAGAAATGCAGTCAATGGAACTGTCAGTGCAACTGCCTGTACAGAGGGTGACTGTGAAAGAGGTGCCTTCTCACCCTTGGCAGAATCCCAGCATCCCCCCCTCCCCATGCAGCCAGACTAGTCAGCCATGTGCCCCTTTGCATGGAAGGAGGTGCTTCCTTAGCAGCCCATTTCAAAGGGGGAGGCATGAAGCACCCATTAGTAAAAAAAAAAAATGTCTGATCTTGCTGTGTTAGTTTAACCTTGGCTTTGAAGAGTTGTGCTTCTAGCATGTGGGTGGGGGGAACACACCGACCTTGGCACATGGAACATTTCTTTAAAAATGTAAAAACCAAACTCTGAAAGGAGACAGATTGAAGGCTTTTTTACTTTGTTATAAAAGTTCTGAATCTACCGTCTCCAAACATGCTATTCAAGAGAAAAATAAAACTGTCCTTCATGAAACTGACTTTTAAACTTGATGCACTTTTCAGGACTGACTTCTAAACTTATTGTACTTTTGGGGACTCATATTATTCCATATTATTCTGCCTGTCTCCAATATATAATGCATAAATTTCACACCAGTTAATTGAAAGTTTATATATTATTTTCAGGTTTAGTATTCATAACTATAGAGGACTACTGAGCAACAGAATACATTCCCTGGCCATTCCATACCTTATGCAGAGATAAACCAGTCTCCTAGAATATTTTTAAACTTATTTTTCTGTTTC